>NW_017728948.1:12709203-12713583 GCF_001723895.1 Crocodylus porosus | reverse complement strand
TTGGGATTACCTCCCTTTGGGCTTGGAGGATCGTCTCCTTAAGAAGCGACCACTCTCCTTGGACACCTGGCTCCCCTCCCCTCTGGGACCTCAGTGCTTCCCTGACTATTCTGTTTAGCTCATTGAAGTCCACCCTTCTGAAATGGTGGTGGGTAGGGGTGCACCAATAGAGATTTTGGGGGCCGATACTGTTAGCTGATATTTAAGGAGACATATTGGCTGTTACCGATCCAATAGCTGATACACCTGCCATCAGCTGGTCAGTCCATTGTGGTGGAAGGGGAGGGGGGAGGGAACGAGTGGGGGGGCCAGATCAACACCCACTCTGGTGAGGGAGGGGGCAGAGGCAGGTGCTGCCCAGCTGGGGTGGGGGGAGGGTGCAGGATGGAGCTGTGGCTCGTGGGGCTTGGGTGGTGGCAAGGCATTCAGCTGGAGCTGTGCTGGGTGGTGGGTGGCAGCGCGGAGCTGGGAGTGGAGCTGTAGTGAAATTTTGGGTGGGCTGTAGCCTTCTCCCAGTGCCGCCAGAGCCCACTCCGAGCCCAGCCCCCAGCGAGAAGGGCCTTGCGCAGTACCGACTCTGCTTCCACCCCCCAGCTGCAGCCTGCCCCGCATAACACAGATCCAGGGGCACCCCCCCCACATTGCTGTATGACTTACCAGCTGGAAGCAGCTCTCCAGGCTGCCGGCTCTGCTCCATGCTGTGCTGTGGCTGTGCGCAGCATGAGCACTTATCGGCCAAATTATTGGCCCCTTTGGGCTGATATCTGATATAGACAATTTTCTTTATATCGTCTAGTGGTGGGGGCACTTAAACTAAAGCTTGTTTGATGCACTTGTGCTTGCTCCAGCAATATAAAAACCTGCCCTGGTGAGCAGGTCAGGGCTACTTGCCCTCAGACGCTTCTGAGGCCCAGCCACTTCGTATCTGGGGACACTAGCCCCTTATACCAGCTGGATTGTGGAAGCAGCCCTAACCTAGAGTGTCCCTTGCACAGGGGCTGCTGCCTGGCTGTGACCTGCTGCAACCTGCTCCAGCATCCCTGCCCTTGGACCTGCAGCCCTATGGCTGCACACCTGCTAGTGCTGGATTGGGACCTCATGGCCATCTGGGCTGTGGTATGGGCACTGTAACAGAACCACCTACACCTCTGGTCCAGCTGCCAGTGGGCCGTGTCTGCACAGTTGGCCTTCAGGCAGCACTGCTGTCATGTCTTCTGATGCCCCCTCCCTGCCATGTGGGCAGCTATCACCCAGATGTGCTTGTTGCGGTGCCCAACTTTGAAATGTCAAATCATGTCCTCTTGGCCCCAAATGGCCAGGTCAGCCACCTTCTCTGCCCTCCAGCTGGGTCCCAGGTGCTGGCCCTGTGCAGGCTGCTCTGCCCAGGTCCCACCACTTGCCTTACTGGCAGAGATCCTGGTGTTCCCTGTTTAAAAATGGTAAATTCTCTGATTAAAAAACCTGAAGTCTCTCATTAAAATATCCAAAATCCATGTTCTTCTGCAACTAAAATGAAACACCGCTAGATACAAAGAAATCAGCTGGGCAATGTTTTATTCATATATTGACAATTTAAAGCAATTTGCTGTCACCCGGGGCTCCTGGCACCACATGCAGAAGCCATGTGTTCTTGGGCTGGGCCACTTCCTACCTCCATGTGCCCCACCTGTTGTTGGGCCAGGATGGCTCCATGGAGGCAGGACCTAGCCTGGCTCAAGGGTTCATGGTTTCTGCATGCAGTGCCAGGAGCCTGAGTGACAGCAAGAGCAGCCCAGTCTTGCTTGAGGGCATGTGCCAGCTGCACCATGTGCAGCTCCCTGGGTCTGAGGTGGCACCACATACTTCTGGGGGGCTGTGTCTACAGCAGGCCACAAGCACCCTGATGACCACTGCTGGCTGTTGCCCCAGGGGCTGTGTATTGTTCGGGCTGGTGGGAAACCCATCCCTCCCAACAGCCCCCCCTCACCTCCACTGGAGACAGAGCCTGGGTTGATCCACTGCTTCAAACACTTGTATTTGCCCGAGCATGCTAAGACAATGTGTTGGAGCAGCAGGGGCATGGACAGCCATAGAGATGCTCTGGCCAGGTGCACTCCAGGTGTGTGCCCTAAGCCACTTTTTTCCAGTGTGTTATTTTTTGATACCAGTATGCAGTGTGGGGAACATTTTTTCATTCCCAGCATGCCTCTTGCAGCATCTCAAACTGCTTTGAGGCACCACAACAGGCCTCGCTCATCTGGACACGGCCAAACAGCACAAGCAAAATGACACAGTCTTTTACTTAGTCACACAGGTACTGTCTAGCTTTCTCTGGATCTGTGCAGGACATAGTTAAACCCTCACATGCTACTTAAATTCCAAGGCTGCTCAGTTCTTCTGTCCCCACTCAACCTCTCTCCCCTGTTCAGAGGTACCTTCCTAGCTTTGCATTAAGTTCTTTGGCACTGCATGAAAGTCTGTGTACTCCTTCATCTCAGATTAGAGGGATATATCGGAAGTCAGGTTTAAATCATTTAAAGACAGAGGAAATCTTTCTTTCTAAAAAATACTCTAAAGGCCAAATACTCATTAAAACACTGTTTCTATGGGAAGGGAGCCAGTGAAATCATGAGGGTGATGAGCCATGGTGTAAGTTTGCTGAATTATTTCTGAGCTAGGCTCTCTCTAAAGTAGATTGCACTTATTATAAACAAGATACCAGTGTGCGGGGTTTTCTATGGCAGCCATTACCACAGAAGATGAAAGCATTGGCTTCTGGGCTGTGACTCAGGAGAACTAGGCCTGATTCCAAGTTCTGCCACTGATTCTCTGAGCATGCTGGGACGTATTACCTGGGTATGTGTACCCTGCTACACTGGTACTCCCACGGGGGCTGTTTCCAAGCTTCTCCGCCCACCCACTTCTGCTGTGCCTGTACAAAAACCAGATACAAGGTGCTCAAACCACTTATGAGCATGCTGAAGACATATCTCAAGTTCTGTAGCAGGGGATGCCCTTGACAGAGCTACCCCACCCCTTTTCTGGGTTGGCACATGTAGGGCAGGACCAGATGGGTAGGGTGCTCTTCAGAGCAGTGTAGGGAGCACTAGGGAAGAGGAGTAGATATGTTGGTTTGTAGGAGCCTACAGAAGACATTGTCAGTATTGAGGCAGCTAATTTCTAAGAAGTCGGGTAGACTTGACTGCTCAGCAGCCACAAGGTACTGAAGTTCATTCAGAGCCTGTATTGTAGACTGCAGAGTTCATTGGACACCTACATGGGACTCTGACCATGCCTGCCAGCATTTCAGCTTGATCACCTCAGTGCCAACTCTCACCCAAAACCCAGACTGCTGTCAAGCAGGTGCCTGAACACTGACAAAGTCCCTGAAAGGCTCGCACCTAAGTCACTATGCAAGCATTGAGTTCAGCGTAATTCTGGCACCCTCAGTCACTGTTTCTAAGAAATACAGGCAGGTGTGTTTGCCTTTTGCATTGTGGCCTAATGGTTATGGCACTCACTAGGGTTGCCAATTCTGTTTGAATCTATTCTGGGAAGTTTCAACACATGATGTAATGACATTACTGACTGATCTACTGTACTGTACTCAGGAAGGCAAATATGCATTACTATTACATTTAAAAAACCCACTGGACTACTGTATAAATTGGATTCAACTTTAATATTTATTTTAATGAATGCTCTATCTCCCAGGTGACTCTCAGCAGTCTCCTGGAGATTTATATCTAATTCCTGGAGACTCCAGGGCAATTCTGGAGGGTTGGCAATACTAGCACTCACTCAAGCCTTTCTTAGGGGATTCAGGTCCAGTTCTCAGCAATGGCCCTAACTATCAGAGCACAAAATATACTGGAAGGGATAATTACTCCCTCAGGTAAAGATAATTACCTCTCAGGTAAAGGCTGAGCTACTGGGCAGCCTAAAAGACAAGAGCCATAGAGCCCAAAAGAGAGCAAACATCAGGGAATCTGACTGTGTAGCTTAGTAATGGGGCACTCCACTGGGAGGGGGAGACCTGGGTCCCGCTAAGCTTATTTCTGGGTTTGTTTGTGTTGCTTTTTTTAAATTCAAGGCCTGTCTAATGCAAAATGTACATTCTGTTTTGGGAACAGGGACCAGAACCCAAGAGTTAAGTGTCTCAGAACAGGCACATAGGTTCATAGTTTCATAGTTTCTAGGGTCTGAAGGGACCTGAGTAGATCATCTAGTCTGACCCCCTGCCATGGCAGGAAGGATTACTGGGGTCAAACAGCCCCAGAAAGGTGTTCATCTAACCTCCTCTTAAAGACCCCCAGGGTAGGAGCCTGCACCACTTCTCTTGGAAGTTGGTTCCAGACCCTAGCCGCCCTGACCATGAAGTTGTACCTCCTGATATTCAGC
>NW_017728948.1:12696672-12709028 GCF_001723895.1 Crocodylus porosus | reverse complement strand
TCTCCATGTTGTCCATATCCCTCCTGAAGTGTGGTGCCCAGAACTGGACGAAGTACTCCAGCTGCAGCCTGACCAGTGCCGCATAGAGGGGGAGGATCACCTCCTTGGGATCCTCAGACCTAGCTGCCTAAGCTAATGAATAAGAAATACTGAGGAAAGTGGTGCATCTTAATTCCAAAAAATAATTAAATCCCTCATTCTGGGATGGAAGCAGGTAAATCTCTACTCTTGGGATTCCTCACCCTAATGTCTATGCTGGAATTTGGGTTACAAGGCATTTTTACTCCAGAGACAGTATGAAGCTGATTCTGTGGCACAGTGGTTAGTAGGGCTGTGCGAAGTTTTGGGTGCTGATTCAATTCAGAGGAGATTTGTCCCAATTCAGTGGCTGAATTTCTGAATCTGGATCAAATGAGAAGACCAATGTAAAAGTCTTCAAAGCTATCTGAATCAATTTGGAAAAGATTTGGAGAGCTTTGGAGATTCAGGCAGTCCCCACTCACCACTGCAGGGAGCTGGACCAGGACTCTGTGCTGGTAACTGGGGGGGAGGGAGACAGGGCCTGGAGGAAGGGGGAGGAGACCATGGGGGGACCCCTGCCAGGATCTATCCACCGCCTGCTCCCCCAGACCTTCCGAACACCGCCTGCTCCCCATGGCCCTCCTCCTGCCCCATGGCTGCCCTGCCTGCCACAGCTCCTGGCTCTTTAAAAAACAAACAACCACCCACCCCCTGGGGCTCACCAGCTGCTGCAGTGGCCTTGGGGCTTCTGGGGGCTCATGGCAGTGCCCCCCATGTGGTGTTCGGCAGTGGGCAGTAGTGGGGATCACCCCTCACACCACCTGGCAAGAACTGGTGAGTGGGGTTTTTTTTTTTCCTTCTTAAAGAGCTGGGAGCTGAGGTGGGTGGGGAAGCCATGCGGGCGGGGCTGGGAGAGTGGGGCGGGGTTGGGGGCTCATGGCAGAGCCCTCCATGCAGTGCAGGGCAACAGGAGGCAGTGGGGATTGCCCCCCCCCCGGCCTGGCAGCAGCTGGTGAGTTGGGCTTGTTTTGTTTGTTTTGTTTTTTAAAGGTGGGAGAGTGGGTGGGGGATGGGACCAATTTGGAGATTTGGCCAATTTGGCAGTGGCCAAATCTCCAAATCAGATTTGGCCGAATAGATTCGGGACAATGGTTAGTGCATGTTTTTGGTGGAGGGGTTGTCTAACTGTCAGCTTTAATTGGTGATATTAACAGTGCACTGAGGCTGGAATTGGGTCCTAGATCTCCCCTGTTTCTGGTAAGTGTCCCAGACAAAGCACCAACTCACAGGATCATCATAAAATTCTAGTTTGTTGGACGGATGCAAATGTCAGACCATAAACCTTGGTGCTGATCCCCTCAAACGCACACACATTCATGCACACACACAAATTCACAGTACCTAGCTATGAACACTAAGCACCGGTGTCAAGATATACCTATCTCCAAGTATTGGAGTCCACTGTCAGTGGCCAGTCAAGGTTCTTTTAGTGCGATGTTGCTTCAGAAGGGGGTTGCTGGCTGGTCCTTCTGGCTGGACAGGCAGGGTGCTGGTCAGGTCAAAGAGGGTGCCATTGGGGGTCATTCTTTACTGCCTTTTATCCCTCTCTGGCAGACTTTGGTGACTCCCCAATTCTCAGGCTTACCCAATCCAGGGGTCATTGACCTCTAGGGACATCCCTCTTGGTAGCTGCTGAATGGCAGCTGTCAGTCCCAGGGGTCATGTCTGCAGGTACCTGCAGTCTCAGGAGTCCGTTGATGAATTTTGATTGATCCACTGTTGTGATGAATAGAGCTCTGGAAGTGGTTGATAAAGGGGTATTTCAGCCCCAACAGTCTGTTTCCAGCATTGATTAGTTCAAGCTAGGGCATCCACACCTTTAGCAGTGAAGTTTCAGGGAATTCCTGGCTCTGTATTGATTCTTTCCTCTTCTTGGTTACTTATGGTGGCTGAGCTGTAGTAACTGGAGTCACTGTCCTTTGTCTATAAGTAACTGCCCCATGGTTTTGTTGGTGTGTTAATTGCCGCTTGTTAACTTGTTTATCCAGACTAGCTACTGTGTTACACAATCAATCATGATTCATTCAGGGACCCACTCCATACAGAGATTCCTGCTATGGCTAACATTGTTACATGGTACAACTTACTTTTAAACTTAAAGTACATTTGTAAAAGCATTTACAAGCTCTATTTTCACTACAAGTACACCTTATATAAGAATAATAATAATATAATAAAAGAAAACAAGAGAGGAAGAAGGAAAAGGTAGAAAAGATAAAGCATCCCCAAAAGTGGACAAATTCTGCACAAGGGGCTTTTGCCATATGAAGGAACTTCACATTTGGGGTAGTGGGGGTGGGGCAGGCAAAAAGGTTTCTTGCTACACAGCCACTAAGCTTTTGATAGCCCAGGGCCCAGTCTGGTAGGCGTGCTCTGAGAATACCCCACAGAGCATCATGTCCAAGCTCTTCCATAGACATACTTTTCCCCTGGGGAAAGTATTGGGCCCTGAAGCAAAGAGAGACTGTTTAATTTGTGGGGCTTGGGTGTGAGCAAAGTGCCTCACTAGTCAGAACATAAACACTTCTCAGCAGGCCCAAACACACTTAACTGATGAGAAATTAAGTATCTAGCAATTTTAGGCACCTTCAGGGTTAGTCTGGAGCTGAGCAGGGATACTTATTTTGGGCATAAATGCCTCCAGTGACAGTTAGACAGTGCTTGGGGACCTAAGTCCTTTTGTGGATCTAACCCCAAGTGACATCTCCAAGGTAGAGTGTGGAAGTCAGGGGCTTCAGTTTAGGTGGGCTGTCATCTTGGTGCATACAGTGAGCATGTTATTTGCCTAAAAGCTAACTGTTAAAGTAGCTCTTAAAATACAGAGACCACATCTGGGTGGAGTTAGACTTAACATACTCTGAATTTGTGGATTTTTCTGCTTCAAGTAGAAAGGCTTAAGTGGGCAGGGAGTAGCCAGAGGTTATTGGGGAATTTCCACTCTTGCTTGTGCTTGACCTGACTGTCCATTTGGTGTAGTTCTGACTTTTCTATCAGGTGTAATTTAGAGCAGGCTTTCAGGTTTCCGGTCTTTCTATTTCCTTCTGGAACAGGGGTTGTAGAAAGATGTGATGTTGTTGTGCTTTGTTGCTGGGACAGGTATGGTCACTTTGGAAGAGTTCCTGGAAAAAAGATGCATCTGTTTTGCATTTGGCACTAAATACTGTCAGGCTTGCTCATAGTGGCCATGTTCTGGTGAGTACAGCTGTGCAGTATGTGGTGCCACAAACACATCTGTGGCATCACATACCGCACACTCAGGTGTTCTTGGCACTGCAAGGGGGTGCTATCCGTGTGTGCGCTGCTCTGCTTTTTTTTCCACAGTTTTTTTTTACCCTGGATATATCTAGGTATCACCATTAGAGTCTGCACTGCATTTTTAAATTCCCAGCATGTGCTCGCTCATCTGGATGTGGCCAGGGGATGCAGTGGAAAAAAAATAATGACATCAGAAATATGCTGCCTTTTCCCATAGCTTTCACTCTATAGCCCTGGAGTTACTTATGGTGGCTGAGCTGTAGCAACTGGAGTCACTGTCGTTTGTCTTACAGAAACTTCAACTGAGATCAAACTCCAGCATGCTAGTCATGTGTGCTTTACTGTGAAATAGACTGATTAGCTCTACAGTAAAGCATCACCGTCTATACGTGCACTGGTATTAGGGCACAATAAATTCATTAACTCCACCATAAGATAGTACTGTTAGGATAGTACTATTGCAGAGTGGAGTAATTAACTGCAATGAAACGCACATGTGGATGGTGACTACTGGCATAAACTATGCCTGGTTGGCCGAGACAGCAGCAGGGCAGACTCTTGCCTGCTGCCTATCCATGTAGCTCCACACTTTTGGCACTCTCATGCCCCTGCCAGCTCCTCTGCCACCCAAAGCCCAGGGCTGACCCCCCTGAACTTGCTGCCAGCCCAGATCTGCTCTGCCCCAGCTCAAATTACTGCTGTTCTGGGTGCATGTGTAGACACTGCACACAGAAGCAGTGTACTCCAGCTCAAACAACTCCGGAGTTTATAATTTTGCATTAACTGTACATGTAGATGCACCCAATGTGACCTTTTTTGGCAAGGTTCTTCCTCCCTTCAGGAGTTTCTGGGTGGAGTTCTATGACTCCTTTTAGGTAGGGAGTCAAATTGCATTACTATAATGATCCTTTCTAGTCTTAAAACCTATGAATTATTGGACGTGTTATTACATTAGCATAATCCTAGCAACTTCCGTGAAGTTATTTCTTATTTACCTTCTAGTGTAGGTGAGAAGAGCTCTGTGCCTTCTGAAACTGTGCCTTTAAATTCAGATCTGAAATATATCTGGGTTTACTAAGTCTCTCTCTATGATTAAGAGCTACTTTTTGATGGGGCTCAAGACAATGTAAATACAAGTTCTTGTCATATAGTCACCACAAAGTCCAAGCAGAATAGCTCCTTAAGCCCTAAATATAGAGCAAAGTCTTCGGATATCATTGTACAAGCCGGATCTGAAATCACCAGCCCAGACACGTCACAGGCCACTGGTTCTCAGCTATTCCCATGCAGAAGCACATTTTTCCCTCTTAAATTTTTTTTGGTGTTGTTTCAATCCAGCCGCCCCTGCATTCCAGTTCTTTGCACCTCTTAAGCGTATCATTCTCAGATGAATTTGCAGTTATATAACAATTTAAGTCATAAAGAGCTGACTCATAAACTTCTCCACTTTCCTTTAAACACCTTTTTTCCCACTCCTCCCCCCCAAAAACAAACTCTCTTCTGTTTGCAAAATATGGAAAGCTGTTGTCACAGAAAACAGAGGCAGGAAGGAAGGAAGGAAAGGAGGGCAGTGCAGTAACCATCACTGCCACCTGCTTGGACATTCAAGTCAAAGGGCAACTATGCTACAAAAATAAAGGGAATGGGCAGCAGCCCAAATGGACCATACCAGTGGTATCTGCAAACAAGAGTGATCCTGCCTTTGGTCCTGCCCGAGGGACCTCTAGCTGACGTATGTGCAGCATGTGAATCCCAGTGAACATAATTAGGAGCTGCTGGCAAATGTTTGGAAACATTGTGCTGTAGTGTCCTGTGGGTTACGCTTTTTGCTCTGTATTTTGTTCTGAACGTGCCATTCTTCCCACATGCTGCAGTACCCACCCAGTTATGAAAGAGATCTTGGCTTGCTGCCTTCCTGCTTTAGTGCTTGAACATTTGTATCTTTATGTTGAATTTCACTTCAGTCCAAATCCTATTAATAAGATATTTGTAGCAGAGGGTTTTTTTCCACTGCTTGGAAGAACAGGATTATAATGACTTCATAACCGGGACAATATAATAAGCAGCATGAACACAACAAAATGAAGGTTTGATTTTAACATGGGCTAATACACCCATGCCCAGTTAATTTAGCTAGAACAGGCAGTAGTAGCAGTGAAGGCACAACAACCTAGATTTTGGTACATGGTGGGTGTGACACATGATGCTACGTTGCCCCAGCAATCTGCTATGGTGACATAGCATCTGTGGGCAAAACTTGTGATGTCGCAGCTACATTGCTGTAGTGATGCGCTTCTGTTATAACGCATTGCTATGCCGATACAGTGCCTAAAAATAACTACGCACACACACACAACTCAGCACTGGCTGTTACGGTGCCATCTTTTAGTACTTCCAAAAGGAAGTACTAAATGATGGCATGGTAATAATGGTGCCATAGCAGCACATGTAGATGCACCTGGTAGCAAGTACAGTGTATACTCAGGACCCCTTCTGGTTGCCGGTATATGCCAATGTCAAGGCCATCCTCATTCCTCATTACCCATGCCAACTAGAGAGAGCTAGCCCATGCTGCAATCGCTCCTTCATCTGTTGGTGTAGACATACCTGTAGTTCTGTGTGCATCAATCAATCTGATTATACTCAGTGTTGTTGTCTCTGCAAATGCCCTTTCATTCACAGGGCTAGTACTATTGCAGTAAGTGCTACTCACTGCTATGTTAAAGGCTGTAGAATCAGGTGTGAAGCTGATGAGGAAAATAACAATGAATGTTTTTTTTCCAATCCATTATCTTTAATTCATCTTAAATTCAACTAAAAGCTAAAGTCCTGAGAAGGAATGGAAAGAAAGCATTGCTACAGGTGGGTCCCATGCTTTGGGGTCCCAAGAGAGTTCTGGGGATCTCTCCTTTTTATTAGTTCATTGAGTTTCAGAGTATTTTAATTAAAGCTTGGCCTTGAGATGCAACATTTAGATATGGATCTAAAGCCAGTGGTTTTTTGACATGTTCTATAACTGTTTAGAAAGGAGTTTGAAAAAATAATCACATATGCTACCTTTTCCCATGGCTTTCACTCTATAGACCTGGAGTTATTTCAAGTGGCTGAGCTATAACACCTGAAGTCACTGTTAGTTGTATTACAGAAACTTCAACTGAGATCAAACTCCAGCATGCCAGTCATTGTACAGACATAAAAAGGAACTGTCCTTATCTGGAAAAGCTTACAGTGTAAATGCAGAAGAATCAGAAGAGAAAGGATAGTCCAGTGGTTAGGCTGTGAGATGTGGGTCCAGTTTTTTGCTCTGGTACAGGTTTCTTGAGAAGGCTGGATTGGCATCTGGCTGGGGTCATCTGACCCCAGCACTCTTTCCTGCCCAGGCAGGGTATCGGACTCGATGATCTGCTGAGGACCCTTCCAACCCAAACATCTATGAATCTACCTAGTGGGATTTTCAGAAGCACCTAAATGCCTGATCCCCACTAAAATCTGGCATCATTTTTCGGAATAGATCCTCAAAATATCAGATCTATCTTGCTGTGTCTACCCATGTAATTAGTGCACATGAATAAACTCTGGAGTTTATTGCTTTGGAGTTTTTTGCTCCTGGGTGTGGCATTAGAACGTGCACTTGGGAGCAATTAACTCTGGAGCGATCAGCTACGGAGTTTATTAATATGTAGCATGTGGACCTACATAGGAGCGTCTCCAGATGGCAGGGAGCCTAGAAGTGAGCCTGCCAGCTCAGGGCTGCTCCACCTAGCTCCATGTGCTTCAGTGGGGCAGGCTGGGGCATAAGGAGCTTCAGTGCAGGGCTAGCCAGCAGGCAACCCCCGCACTGAAACACCCTCATGCCTCAGCCAGCCCAGGCAGGCTCTACACATGTGCTGCTGCAGAGTAAAAAACAGAGTATTTAGAAACACCATCCTGCTGTGGAGTAAATTAATTTACTGCAGCCTAATAGCTGTGCATGTGTAGATGCAAGGCATTTACTGTGCAGCTAATTAGTGAACTGCGCAGTAAATGTCTCATATAGATGTACCCTCTGGGTGCTACAGTGGTGGGCCTAACTTTCAGGGTAGGTCTGTATTATATAATGCAGTGCTGTGCGCAAGTATCTGAGCTAGCTCATCCAGGGCTAGACTGAGGCTGGAATTGAGGGATGAAAACAAAATAGTTGTATTAGCACAGTGTTTTACTTGGGCTAATTTACCTGTTTTCTCAGGATTTTACAGTATGGATGCCAAGCAGAAAAACAATGACACTGGAATAATTTTGAGTTAACACAAATAGAACAAGATTCATTTTCCACCAAATTGAACACTTGCCCACACATTTCACTTCAGGCAAAACAAAATTAAATGTTTTGGTTCATACTTGGAATTGTTTGGTTTTTAATGTTGTTTTTAAAAATAATATACGGAGCTAAATTTGGTCCCAAAATGAAAATTCAAATTGTTTTGTTCTGAAAATAATGAAGGAAATGTTTAGACATTTCCTCCCTTTAAAGCCTGTTCCACTTTGTGTGGAATAATTAAATGTTCGGGGGGGTTAGAGAGAGAGTGAGGGTGTGTGCATGAGTCAACCTAGAAGAGAGACTGGAATGCTTTATTCCAATGAGAGCTTATGTATTTTAAGTATTCACTGAAACAGGAAAGCCAGGTCTTCCCTCTCCCCAGTGACCAAATCCCCTCAGACACATCAAGAAACTGAAACAAGATCTTACATACCCTGAGTGAGTCCCTAGCCTCAGAGTTATTAGGCAAAAGGGGGTTCTTGCCCCTAATACATAGGGCTGTTGTAGGCTCTAAAACCTGTTTTGAGCCCTGTTTGGAGCAAAGATCTTAAATCAGGGTTTAAAATACATCCTATCCTTCCGTGTTTCTTAGCAGCCTCTTGTGGCAGACCCCAACTCATTCCTCAGAGCGCCATGCCCTCTGTTACCTAGAGAAACTTAGTGCCTATCTCAGGTCCTGAGCTGCAAAGGGATGTTGCAGTATATACAGGCTCTCATGGATCTAGCCCACAGTCATTAAGATGTGCTCCATAACTAGACAAGGTTGAAGGCCTCCAAGTTCTAAAATGTCCCGTTTTATCTTGCATTGGCCATGTCTACACATGTGCTTTACTACGGAGTAGACTCTGGAGTAGACGGAGTAGCTGCAGAGTAAAGCATTGCTGTCTACATGTGCGATGCTATTAGGCTTCAATAAACTAATTAGTACTGCTGTAAGATAGTACTATCTTACGATGGAGTAATTGACTACAGTGAAATGCATGGGTAGACACTGATTGCAGGCATAAATTGTGCCCAGTCACCCCAGACAGAAGGGGCCCAAACTTCTGCCTGCTACCTAGCCACAGAGCTCCACACTTTCAGGACCCTTGTACCCCAGCCAGCCCCTCACTGCCCAATGCCACCACCTGGATCCTGGGGCAGAGCAGGGAAGAAGTGGCTCTGGTGTAAACTGCTCTGCCCTGGCTCAAATTCTTGCTGTCCTGTGCACATGTGTAGATGCTGTGCCCAGGAGTAGTTTAATTTGGCTCAAATTGCTCCAGAGTTTATTGCCTCAAACTAATTGCATGTGTAGATGCACCTGTTATATAGGTCAAATTAGATCAGCTAGTGCTCCTTTCAGGAAGATAAAATCTACACAAACTTTTAAAAGAATCTATTAGTTATTATCCCCATTATAAAAATAGGGGACAGAGGAAGCTGAATGGCTAAAGGTCACACCACAAGTGTGACAGAGTCAGGACTTGAACCTGTATCCCTTGAGTCCTATGTTAGCACCAGCCACAGCAGCCTTTTTCTCTACCACTATACACGGTACAAGTGAAGGAGCACTTCAGGGTATGTCATCTGTCTTCTGTTCATGGGGACTAAATCAGGGATATATTCTGTAGGCCTTGCCCCCCTTTTCAGGTAGTCAGCTGCTTTCTAGCCTTTGTAAGGCCAATGGGGGCTCTTGGAAGCACAGTCCCACAGGCAGGTACAACATTTATTCGAATGCTTGGGGACTGTAAATGCTGTGAGCCCTCTTGACAAGGAATGAATTGTGAGAGGCCAATATGGGGAGGCTAATACTGTGTGGGGTGATGCAAGCACAAGGTCAAAGGAAAGCCTTTGTGAACTCTCTTCATCCACCAATAGTTTACAGTTAGGCCCAGCCTAGCCTTGCTTTTCAGATCCTACACAAAAAATCAGTGCTTTTTGTTTGCTGTGAAATCTTTTTGTCCACGTCACAAAGATATCTCTCAATCCTTACATTATTTTCAAAGACCAAAAATGCCAGGTAGTAGATGACTGAGGAGATTGGTGGTGGGCATCAAGAACCTTTCAAATCTTTAATTTATTTCAGTTTAAATCTGCTCGATAACAAATGACAGATCTCACTTGATGGCTGTTGGGTGGCTTCTTTGGCCAGTAAGGCAACAGTGACTTTACTATAAACAGAGGGAAAGGATGTTCAGAGGGACTCTGAAATTCTGGGCTAAATTCCCAGCATGTTGTAGACTTTCTGTGTGATCTTGAGGAAGTCAGTTAATCTCTCAGTACTTCACTTCCTGCTTTGTAGAAAGGGGATACTTATTTTTCCTTTCTCCTATGCCTTGTGCTGCCTACTTAACTTGTAAGCTCTCCAAGACAAGAACTATCTCTGTGAAGGTATCAAAACTGATCTAGTATGACTCTTATTTTGATTGCAATTGTTTAATACTGTTATACAGAACATAGTTAATAGTTATGATAGACACTGACACAACTGGAACCATTGTCAAGCAACCTCAGGAGAGGTGCCCAAGCTCAAATGGACATGACAACTCAGCTAGACATTTTTGATTTCTAAAAGGCCAGATTTGGGGGCATGCAGGAGAAACTTTCACTGCGAATGCTCAAATTGTACCTGCTGTGTAAAGGAAGCCTGGAAATGAGGCTCCAGCATTGACAACAAAGACTGGAAATCAGTCTATGGTTGACAAGCCAGCACATAGCTATTTTAAACAAATTCAGATATAGATGGTCTGCCATTTCTACCCATCAGTATATTGTAACCTACCTTCTGCTCCTCCTTGGAGAGTAATTATCTCAGAAGCCAAATCCAAACTAGAGTTCCCCCCATCTGGAGACTCAGGATACATTGCAAAATCCACAGGGAATGGTGTTGGCAACTTTGGAGTTGCCTCTGGGCCTGTCATGTGGCTAAGCTGTTCATGAGCTATTTGGGCGGCTTGTCAGCTTGATTTCCATCCTTGCTTGACTCATCTTTTATTCAGAGGAATTTATGCATTTTCATGCATCTGAGAATGAGGTCCCGTGGGAATACTTTCTGAGATCTGTACACCGACCTCCATCACCTTCAATACTTCTACATAATTTTTTCACAAAGCAGGTTATTGTTTCTCTATGTGTGCACTGCTAATGGGTCAACAAGAGATACATGAATAAGTCGATTAAAATTAAGAATAATAAAATGTATCCTTTACATTTTTAGCATTTTTCTTAGGATTTAAAATCTTTTCATAAGCATTAGCCAACTGAACCTCACTCCCTAAAGGTTGAACAGGGATAACTTCTTCCAGCCCTGTAGTACAATCACTACAGGAATATCAGCACCATATCAGGACTGTCAGGACCAATCCTGATAGTTGCTGGGATCCTCCTGCAATCTGCTGACCTCTTGATGTAAGCTAATATAAATGAATGGAAGGTGCTCAATGCCTGGGAAGATTTGGTTTCGTTCCCTGACAATGCCCAGCAGCTTAAAGGAACAGTTTTTAGGCAGAAAAGGCTAGGTTTGAAAAAGTATTTAAGTGCCTTGTAGGGACTGAAATATGTGGGGTAAAGCGACAGACACTCAATCTGTATTATTGTATTATTAGGGAGTTAAAAGAGGAGACCAGAGGTCACAGAACATTTTAAGACAACCAAGCAAACTATCCATTGGGGCAACTGGGCAATATGGTAGGAAAAACTCTGATAGCAAGGCTAGTGGCTGAGCTAACAGGTTGCGGAGTAAAGCACCACTGTCTACATGTGATGGCCAGATTCTGTTCCACCTATTAAGCATGTAAAGAGCCTGAGGTGCCTAAGTGTGAGTCTTCCCTGCTTGCATCCTTGCAAAGCGTGGGTTGGTCCTCCTTTTCCTTATAGGCGACTCCATCCTGAGAGGTACAGAGGGCCCCATCTGTCACCAGGACCCCTTGACACCCGAGGTCTACTGCCTACTGGGAGCAAAGATTCAGGACATGAAGGGGATGATCTAGGCCGTGATCCAGCCTGCTGATTACTACCCCATGGTCCTAATCCGTGTGGGTAGTAATGATGTGGCCAGGAGAAGCCCTGATCACCTGATGGCAGACTACCACATTCTGGGGGTGTGCTGAAGGAGATAGGTGCACAGGTGGTTTTCTCATCTGTCCTACCAGTGAGCGGACGTGGAAGATGGCATGAGACGTGCATTGCGGAGACCAACTGGCGGCTTCAGGAATGGTGTCTCCAGGCGGGCTTTGGCTTCCTCGACAATGACCCACACATCACGACAAGAGACATGCTCAGATGGAATGAGCTCCACCTTTCCCCTAAGGGTAAGCGTGTGTTTTCTTCTTGGTTGGCGGATCTCCTCCAGCAGGCTTTAAACTAGGCTCATTGGGGGAAGGGGAAGACGAGGGCCTTGAACTGCCAAACCAAGCAATACCCACAAGTACAGCCCAGCCTAGACCAACAAGTGGAACATATACACAGGTAAGCAACAGGGGCCAGGGCAATGCTGGAAGTAGGGGGCCAGTGCACACATCCACAGGAGGCCTCAAATGGCTCTACACAAATGCTCGTAGTATGGGAAATAAGCAAGAGGAACTTACCCTCTTGCTAGCTGACACCAACCCAGACATAGTGGGGCTCACTGAAATGTGGTGGGACCCAATGCATGACTGGGCGGTGAATATCAAGGGCTATAGGCTGCACAGGAGGGACAGGACAGAGAGGAAAAGTGGGGGCATGGCACTCTACATTAAGGAGG
>NW_017728948.1:12692115-12696661 GCF_001723895.1 Crocodylus porosus | reverse complement strand
CCCTCTCCCCCACCCTCCTTGAAGTTTGACCCACAGGGTCTCAGTTAAGCCTTCCTCTGGTCCCATTTGGAAGGTAGAACTGGTATAAATGAAGCACTTAAGTCTGCTTACATGCCTTATTGTTGAAATAGAAGGTAGTCCACTGTCTTATTCTCCCTCTTATGCACTCATAGGAAGGCCAGCAAATGCACACTCCCAGCAAAATGTATTAGTGAGAGCCAAAAAAAAAATAAAAATGGAAAAAATAACTCACTGCTTTGATACCATTAATATAAATAATAGAGCTTTGTGCCTCTGTGCATAGTTTATGAAAAATGATTCAACTGATTAGAATAATAATCTGGCCAAATTTTAAATCTGAACCTATATCATTGGCCAGGCAGCAGAGGAGAAAAAAGGGACCTGGCCACTACATTCATACCTTGGATGGGTGTTACTTCTATGGCTTCAGATAAAGGAATAGACTTTCAACAGTAGGACTGTCTATGGGTGTATGCCTAGTTCTGGCCACAAAGACTCCATTTCCATGGCAAAATCAGGTGTTTGTGCTTGTCTTTGGCTCGCTGAGCACTTATAGGAATGTCTATTCCAAAAGGCAGACAGCGGTACCCTCAAGCATGTCATACTGGACCAGAAGAGGTTGGAGCCACATTCATGGAGAGCTGGAAGCACTGTCACACAGCAGGGCTATTTCACCTGCCTGCAGTTCTGTATGAATGCAGCTCTAATGCTCAGGATGTAGCTCATGAAGTGGGTACAGTGGGAGCAGCTCCTTGGCATGGTGAGTTGGAAATGCAGTTGTGTCCAAAGTGACAAGGTATATAGGGAAATCTGGCTAATGTTCATGTCAGGGGTTTGGGCTCATGAGTTAAGTACCCAGGAGTGTATGGCTAGAAATACTCACCATGGACTTGAAAGCTTGTCCCCCTGCAACTACTCACTCAAAAGTATATTTTGAATAATGTGTCTAGTGATCAGAGCAGGAGATGCTGGTGCTCAGGCTTCATGGTGACAGTGATGAGATGTGTGACCTTGCCTTTTAATCACTGCTTCCCTCCATCCATCAAGTACCTTCACTTGTGAAACTCATACAATTACCCAGAGCTACATTGCAGGAGTGCTGTGAGGCTTAATTAACTCATGTTTTCAGAATTCACTGAGATGTCTAGTGGAAATACATTATACAGGTGTTGTCAGTGCTAGGAAATAATACGAAGCCCGGAAGGGCTGTTGCTGAATGTCCTTTGAATACTGAGATGTTTCATTCATGAATCCAACCATGGCCAAACCCCTGGCCTGGTTTTACTTCATATCTGCACCAACAGCACTAACTTGGTTGGAGTCAGTTCTGCTTTATGCCAGTGAGAAGGGGAAAGTCACTTAGCACTGACTTTATCTCATTTACCGCAACAGCCCTTGCTCCCACCCCAAGGATGGTCAGTAACAAAGAATTTTCCATGCTCCTTAATGGGAAGGAGGTGGATTGCCTGGCACAACCAACCAGCTCTTCTGCTAAAATCTATTTGTCTTCCACTCCCCTCTGATATGTTTTCCATATTACTGGAAGTGTTACAGCTGCTGGACTTCAAACACATTCTTTACTCTGGTTGGCAAGGAAAGCATACTTCAGTGGAGCAGGATGACTTGCGGTAATACTGCTGTATTCTCAGTCATATCTTGAGAAGTGCTGAACCCCAGAAATTTCTCAATACCTTAAATTTTCTACTGAAGTGAATGGCACAGCACCAAAGACTTCAGCAGGAGAAGTCATGGGAATGTGGGTCATACTCATGCAAAGCATGTGGGACCAGATCCTCAGCTGGAATTAATCACTATGGCTCCACTGAACTCATGAGTGATTTGCATCAGCTGAGGACCTGGCCTGTGATATTTTGGTGCATACCAACCATAACTCCCTTCCCTCTGCACATACGTGCACACAGTGTCCATGTCCAAGCTATGTATCCTCTTTAAAACTAAACTGAAACAACTTTGGCTGGACTCCTTTTATTTAATGGAAATTTTGTTCTGTATTGCAACAACACATCTTGCACGCCAGGACAAGAAGAATGCCACCTTTGTGTAGGTAGGGAAATAGTTGCAATGTACTAATAAGATACTGTTTTTCCATCGATATAGCCAAACCTTACACTTAGCTTCTCATGTAGGGAGGGTGTGCCAGGGAGATAGGATGTAGACTTTGAAACTCCATCCCCATGAAGAAGACAGATGGAATCCAGCTGGCGGATATCACATACATTTTCTGTTCCTCTCGATATCACAGATCTGATAACCATGGAAGAATAACAAGGCTTTATAGAACGCAGATGAACAGAGGAGTCCATCTGTATGTAAAAGAAAAAAAACCCAGTTTGTTGAATACTTGTCTCTGTTAAATGAAAGTTAACTCCCACAGACCCATAAAACTAGATTGTACCTGTTTAAAGTACATATTTGATTACATACTGGGCAAATTTATTGACATGCTGTGCATTTTATTATCCTAACCTCATTTAATAAAATGCCATTTCAGAGCCATATTGATAGCAAGGGGAAGCAACCGGGTGTGAAGTGCAGGCCTAATGTTCACCACATTACCTGAATCCCTGGTTATCGTGAGCAAGTTTTGTAGTCTGTAGCTAGCCAAAATGTGCATTCTAAAATAAAAATACTCGTCCAGCTATGAATTATGTGCTAGGCTGAGTGTTGTCAAGTAGGTAGAAGAGAAGATAGCTGAGAATACCAGGCTGTATCAGTGACTCACTGAGACAATGACTTCACTTAGGGCATGTGTAGACTACGATAGCAGCAAGCCCAGCCAGGCCATTCCTGAGCACTCCCTGCTCCTGTGGGCACATCTGAAATGTAGACATATACCTGTGAGACTGCTCAATGTTATCCCTCTGTGACCAAGCTTGAGACCTGGGTCTCCCGTGAGCTTGAGAGCAGTCACCAGGGATGACCTTGGAGCAACCTCACTGGTGCACTTTCAAATTTGAGGTATGCCTGACGGAGCTGATTGATAGAGCCTGCTTAGACACGGGTCAGCCAAAGCTCACTACTGTGCTATGTAGACATGCCTTTAGTTCACTTCTGCTGACTTAAGCCTTTAGCCTTCCCTAGTTCAGAAGCTTATGGGAAATATCAGCACTGCTAGCCCTCTGTGAAGCTGTTTGGTGATACTTGGAGGAAATGCAAGATGTTGCCAGAGGAAAGGGAAAAAATTAAAAATGCTGTCCTTGGGCACATCTACATTGTGTTGGACCATGCTGGAGAGCATCACCATGAATACTGGCTGTAGCCATTTACTCCTGTTCTGCACTTGCCAAGTGCCAAAAAAAAAAGAAAGTATAAACATTGGTGCATACACTCAACATGTGGTCAGTGCCACTCTCAGTCTCAGGAGTGTTTATTGGGGTAAACCCAGTGCCAATGCAACGGTGGCTAAATTACATTATTTTGACATTTGGCAGGAGTGAGCAAAGGGGTTGTGCTTTCATGCAGGCATGGTCTGACATGATGTAGACATGCCTTCTTGGCACTACATAATATTAACTGAATACTATATTTTCCTATGAATAAGATGTACCCCTCCACCGTTTCCAGCCTCTGCCCCTGAGAATAAAAGGATAACATTAAGGGGGAAATGTTTTTAATATAAATCTGACTGAATCTTGGTCAAATTTTATTGCAATCATTTCAATTTTTTTGTTGTTGTGTAGCTTGGGCACATAAGATACTTGTTTAGGGGACAGGGAATGCAGCTTCACATAACAAACTAGCATGTGTCTTAATTTTCTGTTAATTTGTTTAGATTCCATTTCTAAGTTTCTTTTACAGTCCCTATCACTGTACAGTATGTAAGTGCCTCTGAGAAGCATGAAAATATCTAAATACATTTACTTTTACAGGAAACACTTGCTATTCACAAACTCTGGTTTCACAAACTCCGGATTTACATTCAAATATTCTCATGGGAGGGCAGAGCTGGGAGGTGGGTGGAGAGCAAGTGCTGGGGACATGGAGGGAGGTGGCGGCAGCAGCGGCATCTTCTCCCCCTGGCAGTGGCACTCGAGGGGGAAAGGGTCAGTCCTCAGGCACTGCGGGGGAGCCCCAGGGACAGGGAAGGTGGTGAGGGTGGTGGTAGTGGTGGCATCTTCTCTGCTGCTCACCACTGGAGGCAGCTGTGGCACCACTTGGAGCAGCTGCGACAGTGCTCGGGGGGAAGAGGATGGTCCCCAGGTGCTGTGGGGGAGCCCTGTGAACAATGGGGACAGCCCCGTCAGAATTCACAGATTTTGCCATTTGCAGGGATCTCTGGAACATATCCCCCATTAATGGTGAGGGTCTCCTGCATAGTTTAAATGGACTCCTTCACTTCATATGATCGCAAGTTTTACTTATTTTAAGCTGTTTGACTTCAGCAGGTTACTCACATTTTTAAAGTTGGTGGGTGATGTTTTTCATGTGAATTTACTGACAAATGCTGTTTTGGATCAACCGAAACTGTATGCAAATCAAATTTGGAAAACAGTTTAGGCCAAAA
>NW_017728948.1:12665689-12692104 GCF_001723895.1 Crocodylus porosus | reverse complement strand
TCTGTGTGGAACCCAGAACCATGGGCTCCATCTGGGTGGCCGTCTCTGACGTGCCCATCCGTTTCATGCCTCTGGTAGGCTGGCTACGGCTGGGGCTGGCTATGGCTGGGGGGGTCGCAGGCAGGGTCTCGTGCCCTCCCGCGCCCTGCCCTGCGTGAACTCCGTGATAACTCGAGCGCCTGTTTGTGCAGCCTGTTCACGGGGCTCCCTGGGGGGCTGGGCCAAGTAGGGCCCTGGGCGGGGGCTTGACCCGGCTGGGCACCAGGCAGCGGCCTCCTGCCAGCAAGCGAAGAGTTAACCCCTTCCCACCACGAGCCCACTTACCTCCGGCTGTGCTGGGGTTCGGCAGGGGATTGGCAGCTGCTGAGGGGGTGTCTGGGGGGCTTCGGGGGAGTGGGGGCGCAGCGGGCTTCACCCGCGCGTCTCTCACCGCTCCAGAGCCTACCTGAGTGTGGTTTTTTTTTTCCCCTCTGTTTGGTGGGCCTTTTTAAACTACGCGCATGCGCAGTGGGCCTGCCATTGGGGGACGCTGGTTTCTCAGGCCAGAGGGGCCCTGCCTGGGATTTGGGGGGCCTTGCCCTACAGGAGGGGGACTGGTGAGTACCCCCTCCTTCTCTTCTCTCTTCCTGGGGGGCTGGGCCAAGTGGGGGCCTGGGCGGGGGCTTGACCTGGCCCGGTACCAGGCAGCGGCCTCCTCCCAGGAAGCGAAATTTAACATAAAAATGGAAAAATACCACCAAAAATATTTTAAAAGGTCCTTGAAGGGTAACAGAAATCAATTATATTTCTGACCATATATTTTGGGTGCCAAACTGAAACATGAGTTATTTGCACAGCTCTAGCTCTAATGCCCTGTTTTAGCAAGGTGCTGTTTATGTTTAAGCATCTGTCCTGTTGAAGTCAAAGCTTAAAGTGAAGCATGCTTATAAGTGCCCTACTAAATGCAGGCCTGAGTTCCTTAATTGCTTCACTTCAGGTCCATTCAACTCTAGTGAACACTGGAAGCACCAAAGGCCAGACTGAAAGAGCAGCTTAGTTGAGTTGATGCTGAGCACTGCATCCTACAATGTAGGCATGTGTCTGTAGGACTGAAAGATCTAAAAAAGAAACCTCTAGGTATTACAGGCAACCTCTACCTTGAATGGAAAGACATGAGGCCTTGGGATAGGGATTTGCAACAGTCATAAGAGAGGAACTAGGCAGGGGATGTCTAGGCCAGCCAATAGTAAGTGGAGAAGAGGGGTGTTCATCTGAAATCTTGCCTCTTTCCCAGAGTTAGGAAGCAGATGGGTAATTTTGCAGCCCTGAGTTAGGTAATTCTTTTAATAAAGGACACCAATGTAAACCTCCACCTAGGCTATGTCATTTAAGGCCAAGCTGGCGGTGAATCCCAAATGGGGAGGGGGAAGAGCCCACCCTTTGCCCAGTAACTAAGTGGTTGGAGCACTTTTCCAAGTGGAAGGCATGGTTTCTAAGCTGTCATCAGCCTCGGCGGGTTTCTATTCATATTGTACCTACCCGCCTCAGGGGGTTCTTTCTCACTTCCTAGGAGTGTGTTCTCATGACCAGGCTACCTTTTAGGCAGGACTGAAAGCATCTTCCACTGCTCCTGCTCCACTGGGCAGAAAAAATGGAAATACAGGGTGAAAGAGGGCAAGCAAGAAAGTCTGACTGGGGAGGAGGGAGCCCTGGGCTTGGCTTCTGGCTCTGAATGACATTTATACCCTTTAACCAACCACTGTTTAATGTAAGAAGGAATAAACAGTCCTAGAACAAGAAGGACCTAGGAAGGAGCTACAGAAAACTTCTGGGCCTGCGTAGAAGCCGTGTTTCTTGCACCATGCTCCATTCTTCTCTAAGCAAGAGAACTCGCAGGATGGTATCCACATCTAAACATTGAAGATATTTAAAATCCCTTTTCAAATATGGGCCCAAGTGCCTTATCACTGGCATCTCTCTCTTTTCTATCCTAGGCAGCATGCTTCTGATGTATCCCTCCTCTTCTACTCCCTGATGTTTCAGACACAAACCAGGAGAGAACTGCTTAACCTTCCTATAGGGAATATATTTTTTGCAGCAGACAGGGTTCTCATCAGGCTGTTAGCAAACTAACCATAGAGACAGAAATTCAATTAGAAATGCATCTTTAAGGGCAATTGCTTCCTGTGTCCTTTTAATTTAGGTTTGAGTGCTGCCATTGTGCTTCTTGAACTCAGCTGGGTGACCCTACAATCACCACCTTCCTATTTTCATTCTATAAAGATTGCATACATTATAATATTTCTGGCTAATACAATATATTCGGGGCTTTGGGAACATTCTTGAGCCATGAAGGTTTTCATTGTTTTCCTATTCAGATTTCAAGGATCTTTGACTTATCTTCCCTTTTACTACTTACTCTTATATCCTAGTTTATTTTAGACTTTAAAAGTTCTGGGAAACGTAAAGGCAAAAAAAGACCACATATATAATGCCTTTTAATGCATGGAAGGTTTTCCCCAGACAATAGTTTTCAACAGGCAAACTGGGGAGGATTTCCTGTTTTGTTTCTTTAAATAAATTCCATGCATCCTCTATGACATACTAATTTTAAACATTATCAGCACACAAACACACTGTATCTTGGTTTTGTTCATGCTGGACAAAAGGGGAAAGGAAAGTGAAGATGTCTTTAAGGATATGTAACTGGCAGAATACACTTGGCATTAAAAAATCCCAAGGTTGGATCCTGGTAATTTTTGTATTAGTTGTCTATGATGTATAAAGCCTTTGCTGTGCTGCAGAGCTGCTTTTTTAAAATCAGCTTGTTTGAAAAGGCCACCAGCTTTGGTTTCTGCTGATACCCAAACTGGGGGCTCTTTATAGGAGACTGACTAGGATGAGTAGATAAACTATGGTGATTCAACCTGCTAAGGGCTTGATCCTGCACGATGAAGTCAGTGGGACTTTTCCAAGGAAAAAGATTGAGGTCAAAGCGCCTGTTTTTCAGTTTTAGAATTACAGAGAAG
The DNA here is from genome assembly GCF_001723895.1 of Crocodylus porosus. NCBI lineage: Eukaryota > Metazoa > Chordata > Crocodylia > Crocodylidae > Crocodylus > Crocodylus porosus. Next base: position 12,689,096 of record NW_017728948.1, on the reverse strand, counting down.
TAGGGCTGGAAGGGACCTGCCTGAGGCAGGATCAGCCCTATCCAAACCATCCTATACAATCCATAATCTAAGCTCTACATAAGACTGACATCAACCCAATACAGCACAGACATAACACTGTAACCTGCCATGAGTAAAGCCAAGGGATCATGGCAGCCAACATCCTGCTTTTTAAAAGATTGTTAATATAGGCAGGTGAGGGCCATGCCCCTGCTACAGAGGAAGGTAAAAACCCCACAGTCCATACCAATCTGACCCTGGGGTATAATTCCTTCTGACCCCAAATATGGTGATCAATCTGACCCTGAGCAGAGTGCCAAGACCCTCCGGCCAGGAACCTCTGGCTTTGGTTCCAGCAGGCGCATTGGTGCGCCCCAGTCAAGATCCCTGCCCTTGGCTATAGCCAGTGCTTCTCAGGGAGACTTAAGAACACACTGACACATATGGCAGAAAGGGACGGCGGTAACCAGCAAAGCCCAGAAGCATGGGAAATACCCATAATAGACTTTAGGCATAGCTCTGCCTAGATCGTCCTAGACCTCTGGCTGTCCAACCTCTTCTTGAACACCTCCAGTAATGGAGAGTCCACAACTTCTCTAGACAGTCTATTCTACTGCCTCACTATTCTAACAGTGAACAAGTTTTTTTGGATATCTAACCTAAATGTACTTTCCTGCAACTTCAGATCATACATCTGCATCCTCCTTTCTGCGCTAAGAGAGAAAAGATGTTTTCCCTTTTCTTTATGGCAGTCCTTTAAGTATTTGAAGACGGCTATCATGTTCCCCCTTGTTTCAGGATCTGGCATTCTATCATATTATGACTGCTTTCTCCCAAGTTGCCCATCACCTTCACATCCTTCATCAGTTCTCCCCTGTTGGTCAAGACAAGATCCAAGATAGATGATCCCCTAGTTGTATCCTCTGCCTTCTGGAACAGAAAGTTAGTTGTCCTCCACCCAAGTTAGGAACTGGCTTGATATTTTATGTTGGACTGCATTGTTCTTCCAGCAGATGTATGGATAATTGAAGTCTCCCATTTGTACAATCCCATAGCTTTTAGCTAGATTTGTCACCTGCTTGAAGAGTGACACATCCATCTCCTCTTCCTGATTTGGTGGTCTATAATAAATAACCAGTATTATATTAGTGCTGCACCTTTTAACTTTTGTTTTCACCCAAATGCATTCTGCTTTTTAATCCTCTTCCTCCTAAACCAGGGAACAAGTGTATGTATGTTTGACATACTGGGCAACACCACCACCTTTTTATTTCTAACCCTGTCCTTCCAACACGGAGTGTAACCCTCATTGTTGACATTCCAGTCATACGAGCTGTCCCACCAGGCCTCAGTGATGCCAATCAGACTGCAGTTCTTCTCACAGGCTGCAGCTTCCAGCTCATCTTGTTTATTCCCCACATTTCTCACATTTGTATATGTGCATTGGATGCATTTTCCATTTTGACCTACTTCCTTCCGTTTTGTACCACTTGTTGCAGTTCTGTAGGTCTCTGGCCCTTTCTTAGAGTGAAGTAGGTTCTTTGAGTCTTTTCCCTTCTGGACTGTGTGCTCTGTTGCTGGAAGGTTTTGATTATCATTCCCTGTGGAACTTAGTTTAAAACCAGGACATGCCCAAAGATGCTCTTTCCCATTCTTCTTTACCTTGTACTCGCTTCCTTTAGTTACAGCTTTATGGAGGCAAAAGGTGAATCAGTAGAACTCTGCTGCTAAGAAATTTAAGTTTTGTTCCCCTTGTGATTTTGAAAAATACACATCCCTTCTTACAGCTAACATAAAGCGAAGGATTCTGAAAGAACTCTGGGATAAAAATTTAACATACTTAAGTGCTGAGTTGCCAAAATGCTGAGTTTATGTTGCTTCCATGCCATGTATAAAAACATAAGCTCATCATTTTTATCACTGTGAACTGTAATGATTGTTAATAGTGATGATAAGAAAGCACTAGCATGTACAGTAAAGATTTGACATCACAGGAAATCTGAGCTCTGATTTTTGTGGTATGAACCAGATCAGTATGCATACTGTTAAGATATGCCCATGGTTGCTAGGCATTCTCATTTCTTCATTTTGCCCTACTATTCTATATCAGATGCACTGAACTACCAAAATTTCATAAGGAATGGTTGTTCCTAAAGAACTCAATCCTCAAAGCATAAGGGAAGTCCATGCGATCCTGCAGAAAATGCAGTTAGAGGGCAGGGAAGCCCCCTTGGCTCAACAAGGAACTTCTGGGTCTCCTGAAACAAAAAAAGAGAAGCCTACACCAGATGGAAAACTGGAATCATCACCAAAGAGGACTACTCAGCACTACCCTGTATCTGTAGGGAGAGGTCCAAAAAAGCCAAGGCAGCAACCGAACTCAGGCTAGCCACCGGAATCAAGGATAACAGAAGTCATTCTTCAGATATGTGGGAAGTCGGAGGAAGAACAAAAGCAACGTTGGCAATTACTCCTAAACAATTACTTTTCAGCAGTTTTCCACCCACCCAAGGGGGTCACACTGTCAGACAGGACACAAAGCAACCAGGGCTCAGGAGATGGGCCCACAATTGACATAGATCAAGTGAGAGAACACCTTGAGAGGCCTGACATCCATAAGTCCGAGGGCCTGGATGGATTACACCCAAGAGTTTTAAAAGAGCTGGCAGACATCATAGCATGCCCTATGGCCAATCTTCAAGAAAGGGAAGAAAGAAGATCCAGGGAATTACAGACCTATCAGTCTGACATCCATCCCTGGAAAGAGCTTGGAGAAAATTATCAAGGGATCCATCCATCTGCCACAGGCTAACGGAAGGCAACCTACTGAATGTCAGCTAATGTGCTTTTATTACTGGAAGATCTTGCCTGACCAACCTCATCTCCTTCTATGACCATTGCCTGAACAAGGGAGACAAGGTTGATGTCATTTATCTGGACTTCAGGAAGGCCTTTGACTTGGTCTCCCATGATGTCCTCACAACAAACTCTTTAGTATCTCGATTAATTACCTGGATTTGGGCATCAGAGGTGGACTGGCAAAGTTCACGGAGAACAGTAAACATGGAAGGCTGTCATGCTGGAGGACAGGCTGGAGATACAGGCTGACCTGGACATCCTTGCAAAGAGGGCAGACCTAAACCTGATGGCATTCAATGTAGAGAAATGCAGAGTACTCCACTTTGAGAGAAAAAAACAGCATCATACTTATAGGCTCGTGGGGCTACACTCCCTAGCACTGTGACCAAAAGGGACTTTGGGGTCTTGATTGACCACAAGATGAACGTGAGCCCCATGGTAATGCCATGGCTGGCAGTGCAAATCAAACTCTGGCATGCATCACGAGCAAAACCAGGGATGTCATCCTCTCGCTTTATTCACCCTTAGTGAGGCTGCAGCTGGAGTACTGCATCCAGTTTTGGCCCCCCAACTTCAGGAGAGATGTAGATAAGCTTGAGAGAGTCTAGAGGAGATCCACCTATATGATCAAAGGCCAAGAGAGCAAGCCTTATTAGGAGAGGCTGAGGGACATAGGACTCTTCAGCCTGCTGAAGAGAAGGCTCAGGGGGGACTAGGTGGCTGCCTATAAGTATATAAAGGGGTGCATCAGGACCTGGGAGAACAGCTGTTCACCAGGGCTCCCCAAGGGATAACTAGGTCTAATGGCCATAAACTTCTAGAAGGTCGATTCAGACTTGATATAAGGAAAAACTTTACAGTCCGAGTGTCCAAGGTCTGGAACAGGCTCCCTCTAGAGATGGTGTGAGCACCTACTCTGGACTCATTCAAAAGGCATTTGCATTTTTATCTTGCTGGAATCATCTGTTCCTTTCAGACATCCTGCATCTGGCAAGTGGGCTGGACTCGATGATTTCACAAGGTCCCTTCAAGCCCCTAATGTCTATGAAATCTATGTAAATAATTCTTCTCTGGGATTCACACTCTTCCAGTATTTGTAGACAATAATTACATTCCTCTCTCAGTCTTGACCTACCCATGTTGTAGAGGCCTGACTCTGACCTACAGATACTCTCATTCCAGTTTAAATATTTGCACTGGACTATGGACATTGGCATGATAGGGGCAGTAAGTAAATCTCTGTATGAATCACTATGGGAGAGAATTAGAAGTATAAGAGGAAATTAACCTTGGCCGAGAAATGAATGACTCATTCTGCTCTTCTTTGAGTAGTTCATCAGAACAAATTGGGAGCAGGGACCAATACAATAGTATTATGGTAAAGGCTTCCTTCAAACGCATGGAGAAGTGGTTTGAGGACTGGAACTCTGCAGACCCAAACCATAGATAATCACCTTAGTCTCATCTCAGCACATTCAGTACAGGTGTGAGACTCAGCTGGGAGAAGGAAACCTGGGTTCTGACCTAGCTCTCAGAATTAGATTGCATGTCTATCCAATGATTGTCTAATGTAAAATAAAAAATACAAACAGTCCTGAAGTCCATGATTCACTCAACCCAGCTAAATGTCTAACTAAGAGGCTACAGAGTTGGGCTTGCTCTTTCTTGTCTTTTGTCCCCACTGCCTGCCCTCTTAGCTGCATAGGGACCCAGCTTTAACAGGAAGGATGGAGAGTGCCTTTCCTTCTGGGATATTTTAACCAATCAGCTGGTTAGGTCACTCCCTGGAGTAGTGCTCTGGTTTTGAAACACTAAGGGGGCCCTAAGTTCTCCCATTTTGAGGGTGAGAGCTCTGATCAATAACAGCCCTGTAGATATGTGGAAATGCTGCTCTGACGTGCTATCATCGAATGAGCTTTAGTTAAAGTGCCTCACTGCCCTTTTGAAGTCCAGGATGCTGAATACACAACACACTGAGAATGCTTTAATTAGATTGGCTCCCCCATGTAAAGTGCCCTAAGGTTTATGCAAGAGCTTCTCTTCTGTTTCTGATTTTTGGGTTGAAGTGACTAACGCTGTGTGAAACAGCACCGCTCCATTTTGACTTCCATTTCAGCATTTCAATGGGACAGTGTTTCATTCCGAGTTTCATTTAATTTCAAACCTGCTGTTCCGTTTCATTGAAACTGTTTTACTGTTTCAATGCTATAATTGAACATTTCTCCCATAGGCTATAAGGTGGAAGCATGAAACTGCCTATAACATTGTAATTGCTTGCCTGATTTGGTTGAAACTTGCAGGGATAGTGGCCCCTTCTGAGGCCATAAAGCCTGCCACGGAGATTTCAGGGAGATAGGTGCAGGGGTTTCTGGGAAATTGCACCTCAAAGTCTTGAAAACAAAACCCGTGTCACGTTGACACGGGAGAACTCTCCCTGCCAGCCTCAGCCATAGGGCTTGGATGTGCCCAGGGCCCTGCATCCTTCTGGTCAGGTGCTAGGGATATTGGTCTAAGGACATGGCACTAGCAGACAAGGTCCTTTCCTTTAGGTCAGTTTAATCTGGTATGTTTTAGCAGACCAACTGAATAGTTAGTTACAGAAACATACCTTCACAAATTTTGAGGTTGAAAAACCCTTTGTCAGCCAGGCCTTATGAACTTCACTTCATCAGCCTCCTCGGCAGTAGGTACAGAAACTCATGGACTCAATATAGACAGTGGAGTTCTGACACACTATGACCTGCCGGACATCTGACTCCACAGGTACCTCTGCACTTTTACCTGTGCTGCTACATCCCCTTTCCCCACCCACCCCTAGCCTGTCCCTCACCTCCTGATGCCTCTATTTCCATTTTCACTGACTGGCTTTCTTGCCTGCATTGCATGCCAGCCTCTGGCTTCTTTACTCTTCCTTCCATCCAGCGTGCACGCACAGCAACTGCAGGTGCTTCCACAGCTTGACAGAAGGTTTTTCAACCTGAAAGCTGGCATCCCAGACAGATAAGCTGAGCTCACCAGGAACCTCACAACTCCACTGCAACCAGCAAGCCTCAGGCTTGTCAAAGACATGACGGCTCTGGGCTTTCCCCAGCCAGGACTGTATACATGTGTGTGGTAGCTGGAGTGTATGGCACTTCCTACCTGCCTTTCACCAAGGGAATCCTCAGTCCTGGCATTTCCTGGGACTGCTGCACTGCCAGCAGTCCCACCAGGCATCCCGACCCTGGCAGAGTGCAGTTTTAGTGGCCATGCCCAGGACCTGGGGCCTTCTCCTTCCCCAGTCCCAGTCCCTAGTTCCAAGTTCATCCTGGCACGGGAGCTCAGCAGGGACATGTTCTTTCCATGCTGGCTGGTGATGCAGTGAGTGCCCCCTCCAGCTATGAGAGCAGGGCATTAAATGGCTTTTTAAAAATGAAAAAAGGAAATAGGTGTGGACGGAGTGAGGAGTGTAGCACTCAATCCATCTGCAGGTGGAGCTTGGGGAACCCCATCAGTGGGAGGTTCACCTTCAGGAACACCAGCTGCTCCACAAAACCAGGATCAAAGCAGGTGCAGTGGGGTGTCATTACATCATTATCAGTGCTGAACACCCTCTTGCTGGAATACTAGTCGGTGGACAGGACAGGTGTTTGCGGACAACTGTGGCCAGGTCTGGCCAAGGGGTTGCACAGAAGTGGCTCCACATCCTTGAAAAGATAGGCAGCCACCAAGGCCTGAGTGCTACCTGCCTGATGGTGCAGTCCGGTACCTCTGGACCCTACCATGGAAGCCATGCCCTTGGCCCACATTGGCAGCACCTGTGGTGAAAGAGGAGATTGGCTGGTGGATGGCATGCCAGCATCAGACAGTGGATCCCCCTCTTCCACATCCCTCTGCCTCCGCCGTTCTGCTTCCCTGACTCTCTTCACCAGCACCTCTGTCCACTGATTCAGGCTTTGGTTGCTGCATATGTTGCCCTTCTTTCTTGGGTCACACATGGTGGCCCGCATGTGGACTGTACCGGACCACAAGAGATCAGTCTATGCCACAAGGTATATACGTGTCTGTCTTCCTATATAAATTCTCTAAGGTGTGTAGTCTATGCCGCAAGGTATAAACCTATCTCCCTTTCTATATAAATTCCATAAGGTATGTAGTATATGCCATAAGGTATAAATGTATAGAAATAAAATATAAATGTATCTCCCTTCCTATATAAATTAAATTCTATAGTGTAATATTCAATATAATTATAAAATTGAAAAGACTAAATCAATTGATATAATACTAAAATAAAAGGGTCTAGAAGAAAGAAAAAGGTATTCTGGAATGGCACTTATTTAGCTAGGCTAGCAAGTAGGAAATCATTCACATCAATGCTAGTAGTAGACTTTGTTGTTTAACACCCCCGAGCTGCTGGAAGACACAGCTCAGTAACTGTCAGACCCCAAGGCAGAAAGCAGGCCAGTTCAAACAATGCTGCCTTTTATCCTGTTTTTCCATCCCTTCCCCAGAGCACTGGGATTGGATGGGACCTCAGGGAAGGAACATAGTCACTGGCCAGCTACACAGTCAATATGAGAGCAACCCTTCTCCCTTCTTCCCCCTCCTCTCCTTACTTTCTGTTTTCCTTGCTGCAACTTGAGACCAGTGCTCCTTGTTCTGTCATCTGCCACTACGGAGAACAGTCTAGCTCCATCCTCATTCGAACCTCCCTTCAGGTAGCTGATGGCTGTTGAAGGTAGTTGAAATCCTCTCAGTCTCCTCTTGTCTAGACTAATTAAGCTCAGTTCCCTCATTCTTTCTTCATAAGTCATGTCCCCCAGCTCCCTCACCATTTTTGTTAACCTCTTCTGGACTCTCTCCAATTTGTCTACATCGTTTCTGTAGTGGGGGGAGGGGGGGCAAAACTGGACACAGTACTCCAGATGTGGCCTCATCCGTGCTGAATGGAGGAGAATAATCACTTCCCTCGACCTACTGGCAACACACCTACCAATGCAGCCCAATATGCTGTTAGCTGTCTTGGCAACAAGGGCACACTGCTGGCACATATTCAGTTTATTGTCCACTTAACCCCCAGGTCCTTTTCTGCAGAGCTGCTGCCCTGCCAATCAGCCCCTATACTGGTGCATGGGATAGTTCTGTCCTAAGTGCAGGACTTTGCACCTGTCCTTGTTGAACTTCATGAGATTCCTTCTGGCCCAATCCTCCAATTTGTCTAGGTCAGAGGTTCTCAAACTGTGGTCTGTGGACCACCAGTCGTCCATGAGCCAGTATCAAAAGCCAACTAGACATGGAGCCATTGATTACTACTCTCTGAGCCCAATGCTCCATCCAGTTTTCCATCTACCTTACAGTCCATTCATCCAGCCCATACTTCCCTAGCTTGCCTACAAGTATGTTGTGGGAGACAGTATCAAAAGCCTTTTTAAAATTAAGGCACACCACATCCACTGGTCTCCCCGTACCCACAGAGCCAGTCATCTCATCATAGAAGGCAATCAGGTTGGTCAGGAATGACTTGCCCTTGGTGAATCCATGCTGACTATTTTTAATCACCTTCTTCTTCTGTAAGTGCTTAGAAATGTATTACTTCAGGATCTGCTCCATGATTTTTCCAGGCACTGAGGTGAGGCTGACTGGTCCATAGTTCCCTGGATCCTCCTTCTTTTCTTTTGCAAATATGGGCACTATGTTTGCCTTTTTCCAATCATCCAGCACCTCTCCTGAGCACCATGAGTTTTCAAAGATGATGGCCAGTGGCTCTGCAATCACATCAGCCAACTCCCACAGCATTCTTGGGTGCATCCGATTTGGCCCCATGGACTTGTACAAGTCCAGCTTTTCTAAGTAGTCCCTAACCTGTTCTTTCAAGATGATGATGCATCCTTAGATTATACCTAACAGATTGGGCTCCTTCAGGAACTCAGGTGGCATGTACAGCTCCACTCAGCATTGCAATGGAGCATAGATGTTAGTTAGGTATGTAGCTGCTCAGACTGTAGCACTTCCCCATACATGCAGAAGCCTAAATTTAGGAGCCTAGGAATCCCTGCTGTTCAACATATGGGCACTGAATTAATGTATGGGGTCTGTGGCTGCAGGATGAGGGGGTCTTCTAGATCACCTTTAACAGTGTGGGGTCCTAGCATTCTCTGTTTGCCAATCTGGATTTAGTCTCTCTTTCCCACTTGAATAATAATCTTGTTTCTATTTCATTTGCAAGCTCTTTAGGGCAGGGATGGTTCATAGATTTAAGAGATTTTATAGACTTCAGAGACATTAGGCCTGGAAGGGACTTCAGAGATCATCAAATCCAGCCCCCTGTCCCAGGGGCAGGCAGTCAGCTAGGGTCAAAGGATCCCAGCAAGATAAGCATCCAAACATTTCTTGAATGAGTCCAGAGTAGATGCCTGCACCACATCTGGAGGGAGTCTATTCCAGGTCTTGGGGGCTTGGACAGTAAAGACATTTTTTCTTATGTCCAGCCTAAAATGGTCTTGTAGGAGTTTATGACCATTAATCCTTGTTTTTCATTGGGGCACTCTGGTGGACAGACATTCCCCCAGATCCTGATGAACACCCCTTGTGTACTTATAGGCAGCCACCAGGTCCCCCCTGAGCAGGGGTGGGCAATTATTTTGGGCGGAGGGCCACTTACTGAGTTTTGGCAAGCCATCGAGGGCCACATGATAGGCAGCCAGGGGAAGATCAATATTAATTTTCTAAATTTTTTAGGGGACCTGTGGGCTGGATAGAATAGCCTGGTGGGCCACATCCGGCCCCCAGGTTGCATTTTGCCCACCCCTGCCCCTGAGCCTGTGCTTTTTCAGACTGAAGAGTCCCATGGCTCTCAGCCTCTCTTCATAAGGCCTATTCTCTTGCCCTCTGATCACGCGTGTGGCTTTCCTCTGGACTCTCTAAAGCTTCTCGACATCCTTCTTGAATTGTGGAGCCCAGATTGGATGCACTACTCCAGCTGCGGCCTCACCAAGGCCGAGTACAGTAACTTAATAGTAACTTACTATGTGTCTGTACAGTCTCCAGATGGATCTGTGCTCTCAGCTGGTATTGACCTCTAGGTATTACTGCAATATTTCTAATAACAGCAGTATCACAATGGAGCATGTAGAAAATCCTAAGAGGTGGAACAAGATGATGATGGGAGGCAGATAAGAAAATCCTTACATTTTATTGGTGGCCTCCTGGCTGAAGAAGAGAGATGACACAGCAGACTGCTGTGGCAGTCTTTGAGCTGGAGAATTCTGATTTAAACTCAGGATAACACCAAATGAAAACAGCCTCTGAGGACTCCTCCTGAGGAAGCCTCCCACTTCCTTGAATGGAATTTTTTTCAGTACAGGCACCTCACTTTCAGACTTACAATAATAAAACGAGCAGGGCCTGGCTTTATTTGTGTACTGCACAAAAAGGAACTGTGCTGTACTTACTTATCTAAAGGAGTTTATGTACTTGTGCCAAGAATAGAAAGATCATCTGAAATGTCTGGAACAATTTCAAGCCATGTTCCAGAGAGCTGGAAAGCTCACAGCCTTGTCCACTTAGGCAGCTGCCTCTCCCTTCCTTAGATCTCCATTGTTGTGTCTATCAACTGGTCTGTGCAGACGCTGGAGCTGAATTAGACAATTAGCTGAGTGCCCCAGCTGGTGACTAGACATACTTCTAGCTTTGTGCACTGTACACTACAATGGAAATATGAGACTTTCCTAGTCTATAGGAAACAGAGGCCAGGTACAGACATTACACTTTTACCAGTATAAGTGACAGAAAACAGAAGCTCAGCACACAGAGACTGGTTTAAAAATGGTGGAACCCAGTATAAGATTTGTGCCCTACCTCATCAAAAGGCTAATGTGTGCTCAGTTCACTTCCAATGTAAATTAAACTGCTTACAGATAACCATGTAACTTAAATAGATTCCACTTTGGGCTTTTTGAATGTCTGTACCTAGCCTGAACTGGAATTGCCCTCAGGCTGACCCAGCAGGAGCTATACTCTGTCTAAACTGGACGTCTCTGCTCTGCATATCTTACTTTCTGAACCCCATCTTGGAGAAAGAGTAACGTTTGATAGCATGGACAGACAAAACATGTATACCGGTACAATCAGCACTGCATTTAGTGTCCTAAATTTTAGTAAACAGATGATGCAAATGTCTAAACTAGGATGGTGAGAGAATTATCCTTGAATGAATCAGGGGTAAGATGGTGTAAACTACTCTGATTTATATTTTATCTGCTTGCAGCCCTTCTTGGGTAACTGTTTGGTCAAGGCAAACAGGCCATCATCTGTTTCTAATGCTAGTGGTAAGATACTGTAATAGCTGTGTAGGATGCTGTGGCATGCCAACATGTCTGTGTGCAGACTGCTATAAATTAAACTGGGATGTGAATTAGTTTGTCAGTGTCCTGGGTCTGTATTTAATTTACTGTTTAGCTCGTATGTTGCCCGTAATATAGACATAGACATCTCATAGATTTCATAGACATCAGGGCTGGAAGGGACCTCGGGAGATCATCGAGTCCAGCCCCCTGGACCATAATGCCTGATCCATAATGCCAATCTATTACAGCACTCAACTAATAAGCCTAGATGTGCATGCCTTTGGCTCCAGAGGTCCTATGGTTCAGTCTATAATGGTGGCCAAGAAGGCACTTGATAAGACTGGCTCCTCTGCCTGTGAGGGTGCAGTATGCCTCCAATGAACGCTCTAGCTCCACTGTGGTACATAATACAGCATCAGCTCTGTCTGAAGAGAGAAGTAATAATAAACTTTTAAGCTCAAGATCCCTTTGGTGCTATTCATACCAGGGAGAAAACAGGAATTTTGGACAAGTCTATTCCCTTGCTATCATAGACACCAGATCATTTAGTTCCTTTTATAAACTGACCAAGCCAGCATTGGGGCAGGTGGAATAAGAAAGATTATTAAACTGGAGGACATTGAAAAGGCTTAGAAAAAAGAGATTCAGCTGGTTGGACATGAAGGAGAGATCTGGGCTTTGAGATATGGCTCAGCTAGGCCAGGAGACACAGCCATGTTAACCTGCCAGTGCCCTGCTGGCACAGTGCCCCTGGATACAAGCCTCGTCGTCTATCACTGCTTGATGATGGTATGCTCCTATCTGGTTTCTTATGGCCATGATAAAACTTTCTATTGACCTAATATCATTTTACAGCTCCACTCTCTTGAGAAGTTCTCCAGGAAAACTGCTGTGCCATTTCTGCTGGCATGATTATAGCTGTATCACCTATCAGTTTTCACAAACAAGATAAATATAGCTAAATTTCAGGAATCAGCTATGAAGAAATTTGGCATGCTATAGCTGCTTTTTAGGAATATTTCTCGTCAGGTACCACTTATAAAAGGAAATGAACAGACTGCACCAGGCATAATGACTGAAGGGTTTTCTTATTGAAGCACAGCGTTTTCAGCCCAGGGAGTCTGAAAGAGTTTAATGTTCAGTGCCAGGCTCCACCCCTTGCGGTGCCCCAGAGGAGGGCACAGTTTACCCCCTTCAAGGTTTCACACAGCTAGTGGCTATTCATTGTGACCCCTTCGTTGTCTTATGTGGACGCTTGGCACTAGGCCGCAGTCTTTGTAGCATACTCTGTGCCAGGCTTTGCAGTCAATCTCCTACAGCAGTGCTCAGTGTGAGGTCTGACATTTGGCTGTCCTTACCCATATTCTCAGTCAGAAACAGTCAATCCTTTTTGCTCTAGATCAGGCAGGAACTTTTCATTTTAAATTTCATCCAACAGCCATGAGGCCAAGTTTTACTCTCACATATGCCAGCCTAAGCAACACATTATAGTGACCGGGGGAATCAGTCCTGAGGCTGCATATTTGCTTAGAGACGTAGTTGGCTGTGTTAGTCTAAAGTCAAGTAGAAGGCAAGGTACATTTGCTTCTTATAGACTAACCAAAGTAGATGTATTACATATGTAACCCGGGTGTCCCCAAAGTGAGTGTCCGCCCTCACCAATAGCAGTGGAAAGCCAGCAGGGCACACGTGCTGGGGGTGGAAATGGCAGTCTACTTGCAGTTCCCTCCCACCTATCATGTCTCAATAGAGGAGGAACAGAAAGCGATGTCTGAACCGGCTACAAAATTAATATATGTATATATAAACTAAAGTGAGTATTTACAGGTTATAAGTACATAGAACTATAACTATGGCACTATGTGGCAGGGGGTCAGGCTAGATGATCTGTTCAGGTCCCTCCTGACCCTAGCTACTATGAAACTATGAAACTATACACATACCCAAGTGCAAACAGGTAAGCATAATGGTCCCAAATGGTATGAGCAGGTAAGTACAACAATAAACGGCACTCTAAAATACAAGGAAGTGTTAACATTACTAGTTAACATTAACAGTTAATAAACACTCCAAAAATACATCGTGTGTAATGAACAATCAATAAACACTCCAAAATATGAGACGCAAGAGTTCTCTAGTGGTTCATTTCCTCTAGGGGGTCTCTTCCTCCTGCCTCTTTATTGAGGCTACCTCCCCCTGAGTGTCACTCCCCGGTGGGAGACCCATTGCCCCGCTGACTCCTGCGTCCCAAGGAGCTGGGTGGGGCGGTGTTCATAAGCTCCCTGGCCTGGCTGATGTTTCTCCAATGGACAATGGAGGGCTCAGTTCCAGGCCTCAGGGGCGCGGCATGACTCGCTCACGCGTCCCAGCGGCTCAAACCTTCTCAGGGGGAGTTGTGGGCCTGGTCGCCTCATGCGTGCCCAGGGCCATGCCGCTCCAAATATTGCCCCCCGTGCTCAGGATCCGCACTGTTCCCAGGGGCCTTGTGGGCTCACTGGAGGGGATGGGTTGCAGAACGCCCAGACTCTCCTTCTCCAGGGTCTTACACCCCGCAATGACTCACCCCATGGTAGTGCTGGTTCCTGTGTCTGGCCATGTTTGGAGACCTAAGCCACCTCACCGCAGCTCTTAGGATCCCAGTCCCTCGCCGACTCTCTGCGCCGCCTGTGCTGCAGCCTGGCTTCATGCCAGGGTTGGAGACCCGAGCCACCTTGCTGCAGCTCCCAGGGCCCCGGTCCCTCGTGGATCCTCTGTGCAGCAATGCCCGCACCACCCGCTGCTTCCACCCAGCGGCAGAATCTTTTGGGTTTCTCCGGGCAGCTGGACACGGTCGCTGGCCAGCTCTCCCGGCTCTTCTTGGCCCCGGGACCTCTTCTTTCTTTGTCCCCCGTCAACTGCATACGCAGCTGCTTATACCACCTTCTGGGGCTCCGCCTCCAGACTGAAAATGAACCAATCGGGGAGGCTACAACTGCAGTTCCCAATGAAGTTTGCTCCTGCTTCTCCTCTTTGCAGTATAGAGGGAGCAGACTCTCCACCCTGCTTCTCTCCTACCTGTCTCTGATTGGTGGGTTTGGCCCCCCCAGTCACATTCACGGTCTCCTAAGCCCAGACAGCCAGGCAAAGCCCGGCAAGCCCACCGCACACATATATAATTCAAAGAAAATATAGCTTGTGTGATATATATATATTTACTTTGGTTAGTCTATAAGGTGCAAATCTACTCTGTCTTCGTATTTGCTTTTATGTAGGGTGACCATACATCCTGGTTTGCCCAGGACAGTCCTGGATTTTGTAGACAGTCTCGGCTTCCTGGCTGGTTGGTGAAAATTGAAACAAAAGCACCAGAATTAGCAACCTAATATGATCCCTTCTTTCTTTATTGATGCTACTGCACATGAGTATGTGGCAGCAGAGCCGGTCTTAGGGGAAATGGCTCCCTGGGCCCAGCTCAGCTCCTCCTGAGCAGTGACTGGAGGTGGGGGCTGGGCTGGGAACCGCTCCAGTCCACTTGCCTTGCTCCTGCACAGCAGCAGTGGTGCCTGCCTACCCGCTTGCATGGCACACCAGGCCACTCTGCCTTCACTTTAGACACAGTGTACCAGATTTTCTTTAAAATAATATGATCACCCTATTTATACACCACCTCTTCACAGGCAGGTGTTTTTTCAAAAGCAACACACAGGTTAGATTACTCTGCCTTTGAATAGAGGGGAAGTGGGTGCAACATCTCATAGCACATTGAAACAGAAGGCAGAAGGGAAAAGGTTGGCTACAGACCATAGGACCATAGAGCATTGAAGGACTCACCTGAAGAGACAGACTGTACCTAGCCCTACAGGAGATATTCTGTGCATGGAGAGAGAAAGATAGCTCTTATTGCTAAGTGTGGTATGAAAACTTCAATCATAGTAGAACAGAAATGCAAGGAGTCTTTCATCTGGTGCTTGTACCACTAGCAAAGGGCCGTGCACAACAGAAGTTAATTATGCTTCAGGGTGGCATAGTATCCCTTGGCAGTCCTGAAGAACAAGCCAGTTTAAAGGATGAGCTCACGAGGATAGAAGAGAGGTAGGACTTCAGCTCAGCTCAAATTGTCTAACAGAGCTAGGGAAAAGTGAATATACCCTCTGCCCCATGTAACAGGATGGTACAATACATACTCAGCAGAGCTAGGGGAGCTGGAGGAGAGATTATGCCTTTGGAAAGAGAAACTTTCTAGGAACTGTCCTGGGGGAACTGCAGTACCACCCTCCATGTGGTCCACTGCCTTCATGGGTGCAAAGCTACATAGCATTCAATTGATCTGTCAGGAGGACAAAGGGCTGAGTTGGCACTGGAGCCTATGGTCCCAGGAGGTCTAGGTAATTCTTAACACAACGTTAGACTCTCCCCTCCGGGGAACTTAGAGTTCAAACTTGGAGTCTGGGAAAAAGAATAAAAGTCCAAACTGAGCCATGTGTTCCCAGTTTAAATCAACACCATCTTACAGTTTCTGACCAAACCAAAAAGAAGAACAAACAAAGAATAAGGTCAAATCTGAGTCCCAGAGGACAGTGCATCAGCTCCTGGGTATAGGAGGAAAACGGCTCCTACTGGCTCTTCAGTAGTATCAGTAAAAATAACTGGGTTGTAAAGGCCAGTGCCAGAGGTCATCCCATTGATGCTTAGAAGAGTGTGCAAGATTAGGCTCAGTTCCACCCGTGTTTGTCTGAGTGCTATGCTGCTAATAATGAACTTGGTATTTTACATACTATTGCCTCATGTGCAACTGGCAAATATAATGAGATGGATTTTCTGCATTACGAATGTTTGGGAAATTAAGCGATTCTGTCATTTCTTTTTAGGTGAGCACACTGAAGTCTTGCACATCAAAGACTTGTAAGGGCTGCTTGTGGGAAGTGGTACCAAGGCTTGGGCAGTGACAAACTGCACAGGAAGATTAGGATAATATGCACAAGTGTAGCACTCTTAGCCCCAGGATATGATTGTAAACAGTGGTGGTTTTGCGGAAGTGAAATTCCTGTCGCTCTGTAGCCTTCCAGAGAAAAATGTTTTATAATTGCTTCACCAGTTAGTATTAGAGAAAAATATATCCAACATTTGTTATTGTGCTACGAGTGTGTGTGTGTGTGGGGGGGGGGAATTCCTGCCCAATTTTTTATAACCTAGCTGATCCCTTATTCTCCAGTGATTTTGTTTGTCTCTCTCAAAACCCGCTCTCTAATTACCAGTGAGTCAGACCGCACGGGGGATCTCTGACCTCACACTAGCCTGGTTGACTCAATGATTAGTCCAATGACTCCCAGCTAAGATGGCCTTGGTTTTTCACCTGACAACACTTCTGCTTGTGGTGATGAGGGACCTATTTAGATTGTGACTGCGGTAATACCCAGCACACACGTATTGAGACTATACCAGCACCATGGGATACATCTGCTGATTAAACCTCATGAAACTCATTTGGGGACTGCTTGGAAGCAGTATGGGTAAAAGGAAGTACAAAGGATATAAAACCTTCCTGATTACTACCTTGGTTTACTAGACCATGCTGAGACCTGTTGTATATACAGGCAACCTTCATCAATCATAAGTTTCATTTTTTTAAACGCATCTACTATCTGAAATTGTACAGCCTTTTTGGTAAATCGGGAATCCCAACTGATTAATTCAATTAGACAGTTTAGGGCAGGGAATTCTAGAGTTCAAAAGTTTGTGGCCTTTCAGTGTTTAGGATGGCATACAGATTAATTTCTAGATCCTGTGCAATTGGGTAAGCTGTAAAATGGAGCCAACTGCTTGGAGCTTCAGAAAGGTCAGACACTCTTAGCTCTTCCCAGTCACTGACTGTGATAAAGGAGATGCTGAGTGAATCATCAGTGCAGGGATGTTGTTTATGGGCAGTTATATCTTCCTTAGTTACACACACAAAATATCTGAGCTGTAACTCTCTTAATGTGGCTGCTAGCATATGTCAGAGCATCCATGAATAAGCCTGACATAACTTAGCCTGGAGTATGAACCAACATCTTGACTGACTGCAGAAGTCAAAGAGAAGATGGATGAATTTAAATCATTTTTGCTCACCACAATCTCTGGGCTGGGACATGGGACACAACTTGGCTAAATCTGAGGATGTGGCCATTTGTGGGCCAATTTCAGAATGTATTTTGTGGATGTAAGGCAAATGGCAAGCTGAGAGAAAGAAAGAAGAATAGAGGGAATGACAGGAAGACAGAGGGGTGAAGAAATACATTGAGTTTTATTTCGTGTTTTTTTCAAAATGATAGTGCAAGTGGTCCTTTTTAACTGCATGGAACAGTGCCAGTAGCTCCTTGTTCTTGCTGTCGGTAGTTATCAGAGACTTTACCACTGCCCTGCGTAGGAGCCTGCGCCTTCTGTTTTTCACCACCTGCAGCAACTGGATCAGAAGCTAGATCCTCCCCAACTGCATTCCATTCCAGCCAAAGTGCTCAGGCTAATCATATGGCTACAAAGTCCTTCGGCTGCCTGAGAATGAAAGATTTATATCCTTTGATACACATCTAGCCCATTATTGTTCCTTCATTGTGTTTGCCTAGCGTTTGCCTAGCAGTCTCTCCCTTCAATTTTTTTAGTACAGTTTTAGTCTGACTGCATTAAACAAAAGTAATACTGTAAAAGCATGGGCTGTTTCCATGAACTCACCAGCTCTTGGCAAGCATCAAATGTGGCATACATGGTTTTTCTTTATTGCATGAAAATTTCACTCTGCGTAATCATATGCTTTTGAAAAGACACGGTTCTTAAAAGCAAGGAAAAGTTTTAATCTGCTTAATCCCGACACTAGAGCTGGGGAAAAGAATGAAAAAATCCAGGCTGAAATGTATTTGAATCACTCTCAGAAGTTCTGCTCCATCTGAGGACCAGATCCTCAAAGACTCTTAAATGAGTCTTTTGGCAACTCCATGATGTTACTGTAGATAGCAGGAACTCAGTGACCCCAGAAGATCCTGGCCAGTCATACATTCCTCCTGAGGTGCCATTGACAGTCTCAGAATTGCTACTTAGCTGTTGTGAACTCTGCAAAGGCTTCAAATCCTCTACAGCAGGGAGCAGAAAGCAGAGCAGTAGATCAGGCGGAGGAATGGAACTGGAGTGGCACTTGCTGAGTGTGGGGGGCTAATTTGTGGCAATCTGCCTGGCTCCCTCTGGTGTAGAGTGTACTTAAGACAAAAGATGACCAGTTGCCCAAACAGGAAGTGGAGGTGTATGTTTGGACATTTGCCTGGGATATGGGAGGCTTTAGTCTAAATCCTTGTGCCATCACCACTGACAAAAGTCATACAAGACTGGGCTTTGCCATTCACTTCAGCAGAAAACTTAGAGAAATTTCTGGTAGTCACCAATTCTGGGGATAAGACCAACATTATAGCAACATTACGGTAAACCATCCTGCCCCCTGTATGCCTGCTTTCTTTGACTGTCAGAGTAAAGGGTGTGTTTCAGGTCCAGCTGCTACAACACTTCCGACAAAGTGTAATCTGTAGCAGAGGGGAGCAGAGGACAAATCGATTTTAGCAGAAGACCTGGTTGGTGGTGCCCGGACAGTCCACTCTCTTCCCAACAAGGAGACCAGATAATCTGTCATTTTTCACCTGCATCACTAATACTCAAGACAAAACCAAGGGCTATTCTGGTCAACAAGCTAAAGTCTAGAGCTGTGCTGGAGACAATTGCCTGGCTCTCCTGTTGCTCACTGGCATACAGCTGCACTAACTTCAAGCAAGTTAGTGCAATCGATGGAGAAACAAGAGTAAAATTAGGCTGGACAGGCGCAGATCCAGAGTGGTGGCACAGTCACATCTCCCTTTGGCTGTGCTGCATGTGAGCTCTTGGGTGGAGTCTGGCCAGAGCCCCTGCTTTGGCATGGCCCTGGAGCCCAGAGAATGACCACTGCTACTGCTCTCCCCCTACAGCTGAATTCAGTGGGGAGGTGTAGAGAGGGGAAGAGCGAACGGTAGCAACATTCACCCCCTGGGCTTTGGAGCCATGCAAAAGAGGGGGAGACGAGGGACAGGGTCCATCCAGACCCTGCCATGAACAGGTGGTCAGCTTAGAGCTCACTGCTCTGGCAACAGCCCATGCTGACTGAGTAGGGAGCTCCGAGTTCACTGTGCATGCATGGCACAGCCAAAGTGGGGGCTACACTTTGTCCAGTCTTTTCTTCATCAAGCCCATAGTTCTGTACTGAGCTAGAGCACATCTTGCAGAAA
The DNA here is from genome assembly GCF_001723895.1 of Crocodylus porosus. Lineage (NCBI taxonomy): Eukaryota > Metazoa > Chordata > Crocodylia > Crocodylidae > Crocodylus > Crocodylus porosus. The sequence continues at coordinate 12,669,655 of NW_017728948.1, read as the reverse complement.
GCTGTCCTCATGTATTCTCACCAACACCCGCAAGGACTGAGCAGGTGAATCTGCAAGTTGAGCTTGGCCCTCAGAATTATGTCAGGTCTAAGAAGCCTCAATGCTTTCCTTCTCATTCAGTTTGGTCACCACTGCCTCTGGGCCTATCCCAGAACAAAGAAAGGCAACTAAGCCGATGAAACAATAGAAAGAAAATTAAAAAAGCAAGTGACGTTTGCACCTGCCTATGCAGAGGTCATAGAACATAATCAATATACCAGTACAAAGGAAAGCATAATGTATTTATTTGTCAGACAATCCTGATGTTTTAGTATGCATCAGAGAATGTGAACTATGAAACACTAAACTAGAAAATTAACTGAACTCCAACAGGCCAAATTTGTCTGCCTAGCAGTGAGTGAAGCAGATGATTGACTATCTTTCACTCTTAATTACCTTCACCAAGCACTAGGGCTGGTGGAAAAACTGCTGTGGAAACTGTTTCAATAGAAAATTGAATTTTGACAAAGTGATTTTTTTTTTTTTATACAGAATGTTTTCTGTGAAAATGCTAACTTTCATCATAAAGTGAACCATCAATAGACCGGTATTTTCAAAGCTAGGTTTGTAAAGTTAGGTATTGCGGGCACATTTTCAAAATGTTGAGTTAGTTAAAAACATAACGGTTTTCCTGTGCATATCTCAGCACCTAGAAATAAGTTTCTAGTTCTTCCAAAATTCTTAGCAACCGAAACATTCAGACACGGCTTGTGGAGAGGCCGGTGCTCAGTGCCTCTGAAAATAGTTCTGCTTCTTTGCAGTTACTGTCCTTGAAGCCTGAAAAGTTTGGACAATATCACCACAAAAGAAAATATCAGATCAGCAGTGGTCATTAGAGACAGGACTTGGTGTGGTTTGTTAAATTTCAGAACACTTCTCTGATGAGTTGAGCGTAATTCTAAAGCAGAGCAAAAGCTTGCTAGTGCTTCTGAGCAATGTTTTTAGTATTTATGATGTCCCTTTATTGATAAATTATTGTGCAATAAATTGGATTTGAGAAATAATTCAAACAATCTGGTTGACAGATGCACTGGGCATTAATCCTCTCAAACTTTCCTGTACACTGTAATTGAATCTGCACTGCACATAAAAAACACCTATATACCATACACCTATATATTTATTTCCATTTTTCAGATTATAACATAGCTGTAACAGCTTCAGCACAGGATGTTTCCTTAGTAACATGCTGGGGTTAACAACTTTGACTTTGCCTCTAGCCATTTAAACTTCTCCTAGGCAGTCATTAATCCCTAAGAAATAACCTCAGCCTTAATTATTATTGCTTTAAGCCAATACTACTATTGGGAGGGGTGCCTCTCTTGGGACAAGTGCAATCTTGTGAGTAGTACCTTAAGTGAAACCTATCTTTGTTAATGTTGTCTGTTTTGTCTCCCTTGTTCCTGCGATCAGCTGCAAGTAAGCTTACTGTCATAATCATTTCATCATGGATCCTGCTATAAGATCAACAGAGAAAAAGATCCAGAGCATTGCGCTGATAAGCAGGCACTCCATGGGAATGGGATGAGGAATAAAGCCAATGAATGGACTAGAAAACAGGTCTGTTTCATGCACCACACTATTAGAGTTCCCTTCTATGTGGGCAGGTGGACCCTGGGTAGTTAGGGACTACAATGTGGGTCAAGTGGTGGAAGATCCTAGTTGTGTTTCCAGCATTCCTACTGACTTACCAGGCGTGTCTACATGTGGCCCCGACTGGGCAGTTGTTACAGCTGAAGCAAATACTAAATGACTGCAAAGTAACAGCTGTTACTGTGCAGTAGCATCAGGATCACTGTTGTTGCCTGCCGATATTACGGCGCTGTAGCAATGAGCTATGTCCTTGTGTAACACTTGAACAAGTCCCTTATGTATGTCTCCCTCACTGCACCAAACTCGCATTTCACTACCAAAACCTGAATAGCCACCTTGACCGTTTTAAGGCGTAATAACTTGCCAAGTGCTTGGAGTATGTGACGGTCAGAAGTACAGGGCTCTTCAAATTAAAGATGGGAGAAAGCCATTTTTAAAGTTTTGTATTGTACTGTCAGTTTGGGGAAGCTGGGCTCTGTATTGCTTTCCGGTAGCTCTTAAAGATGGAAGTAAAAGCCTTATGAAGCGCTGGGGTGTGTTATTAGCAGTGTGGCAGGCAGTGTGTCAGAATAAAGGAATGTACCTCCTGGTCCTTAACTACTTATTTCCAAGATTTTGGGTAGGTGGAGTGTGCCCTACCTCAACTTTAATTGTCCCTGAACATAGTTTTTATTTGCTAATTATTGTGCCTCGAACAAAATCCATCTCCTCATTCCAATTCCTGTTTTAAATATCTGCCTTTGAAGTTTTTCAACATAAATACACAAAGTGCAGTATTAGGGTTTCCATTAAAATAGTAGGTATCACTAATAGTTACTGTGAAGTAGAATCAGAGGTTACCACAGTCTGCTGTAGTGGGAGCAGGAGACATGTAGTATGTATGTAAATGAAGATTGGGATGCACTGGCTTTTAATCAACAGCTAACATATCATGGAAGTCTGAGAGGAAAACTGGCATTTTTCACCTCTGCATTCAACAAAGCATCTGACAAAGTAGACTGTTGCTACAAAAGCTCATGCCTCTGTGAGCTAGTTAGTCTCTAAGTGAGCCTGTACATGAGTGTGGAGGCTGCTCCAATGCGCTGTAATTACAATGCGTCAGAGCAGACTGCAGCATCTCATATGACGAGCTTTAGTTCAAGCACCCCTGCCACCATTTTTAAGTACAGGGATGCTGATATATGAAACGTGGAAGTCTGCTGGAGCGTGGTAATTATCATGCTCCAGCAGCCTCCTGCATCTCATATATCAGCATCCCTGTGCTTAAAAATGGTGGCGGGTGCTTGAACTAAAGCTCGTCATATGAGATCCTGCAGTACTTTAATAAGAGCAGCTCTTGGAGCCACTTTAATTAAAACGCTGCCACCCCCTCCCCCTTGAAGCACGTGTAAAAGTGCCATAAGGTGCCCTGCCCTACCTCCTGGCATTTTGCATCTCTGTAACACTTTTCACAGAAAGAACTCAAAGCCCTTTACAAACTCTGAAGAACTCACATACTCCTGTGAAGCAAATAAGTAGCATCCTTATATTTAGATGGGGGAAACAGAAAGACAAAATAGCTTGCCTAAATGAACAGTTCTTTTTGTGACCTTTGAATAGTCCCTACAGCTTTTTAGTGTTCTGAGAGCTCGAAAGGAAAAGATACTTAACTACTGCAATGGAGTGGTTCCAGCAAGTAGACAGAATTTGAAATGAAAGAAGACTACAGCTGTTGTTGAATTTAGGAGCAGGCTTAATTAGCACTCAATGGCCTCATGCACACGTGCAATTAGTGTCGCTGAATAAATTCCAGAGTCATCCATTCCAGAGTGCATTGCTCCAGGAAGCATGTGTAAATGTGTGCCCAGGACCACAGCACATTGACCCAGGGTGGTGCAGCTCCAGCCAGCAAGGGACCTAAAGAGTCACCCTGCCAGCCCAGGGATGCTGGCTGGGACACAAGGGTGCTACAGTGCAGGGCTAGCCAGCAGGCAACCCCTGCACTGTAACACGCTCATGCCTCAGGCAGTCCCAGTTACCGTCTACATATGCATTGCAGTGCACTAAATAATAAGGCTGTGCAAAGCTTCGGGTACTGATTCTATTCAGAGGAGATTCAGCCCTGTTCAGTGGCCAAGTCTCCAAATTCGAATTGAATCGGGGACCCAATTAAAAGGTCCGAATTGATTCAAAGTTCTCCAAATCTTTGAGAAAGATACGGAGAGCTTCGATGATTTCGACAGTCCACAGTGGCTGCAGCAGGGACCTGCAGCTGGACTTGGAGCCCGTAAGTAGGGGCAGGGGAGGGGGGGGCTGAGAAAGGGGGAGGGGACCATGGGGGAATCCCTGCCAGCC
>NW_017728948.1:12584790-12665589 GCF_001723895.1 Crocodylus porosus | reverse complement strand
GTGCTTTAAAAAAAAGCCCCCACTCACCAGGTGCTGCTGGGTGGGGGGGCAATCCCCACTGTCTCCCACTGCCCCACATTGCATGGGGGGCTCTGCCATGAATCCTCTGACCCCCTCTGCTTCCCCAGCCCCTCCATAGGTGCTCCACCCGGGCCAGCTCTGGTACTTTAAGAAAAAAAACCCATGAGAAAAGCCCTGGGACTCACCATTTCTGCAGTGGCCTCAGGGTTTTGGGGGCTTGTGCAGAGCCCTCCATGCATTGCAGGGCAGTAGGGGGCAGTGGGGATTGCCCCCTCCCACTGGCAGGAATGGTGAGTCCAGGGGTTTTTCTCATTTTTTATTTTCTTAAAGGGCTGGAGCGGTGGGTGGTGCAGCTATGGGTGGGGGCTGGGAAAGTGGGGGGGGTCATGAGGCTCATGTAGAGCCCCCCATGCAGTGTGTGCCAGTGGGAGGCAGTGGGGATCGCCCCCCACCGAGCAGCACCCTGTGAGTTTGTGTTTTTTTTCAAAGAGCTGGGAGCTTGAGTGGATGGGGCAGCTATTGCTGGGCTGGGAGAGCGGGTGGGGGATAGGCCTGGCTTTGGTGATCCAGGATTTGAAGATTCGGCAGCAGCCAAATCCCCAAATCGGATACGGCCAAATCAATTTGGGACAGTGATTTGAATCACTGAATCGAATCACTGTCCCCTGAATTGGCTGAATACAAATCCAAAGTGAATACTAGCCGCTTTGCACAGGCCTACTAAATAACTCCACTGTAGGATTGTACTTGTGTCGGGCATTAGTATCCTATGGCAGAGTTAAGTAGTTTACTCTGGCCTAATAGCACTGCATGTGTAGACAATGAGGTTTTACTGTGGAGTTAATTAGTCAACTCCAAAGTAAAGCACATGTGTAGATACCCCCAGTGGGTGCATCTACACATGCAATTAATGAGAAGAAATTTACTCTGGAGCAGTTTGAGGCAGAGTAAACTGCTCCTGGGTGCCATGTCTACATGTGTGCTCAGGACAGCATCTGTCTAAGCCAGAATGGAGCAAGCTCCCAGCTGGCTGGGCTGACCAGGAGCAATTTATGCCCCCTGTCAGTGTCTACACATGCATTTCAATGCAGTTATCATAAGATAGTACTGTTTCCAACAGTGCTGTGGAGGGGCTGGCTGGGGCATGAGGGTGCTACAATGCAGACCTAGCTGACAGGAAGCCCCCACACAGTAGCACCCTTATGTCCCAGTCAGCCCTTGGTCACTCTCTACACATGCATTGCAGTGCACTAAATTACTTTGCTGTACTTGTGTTGGGTACTGCTGTCCTCATGGCAGAGTTAATTAGTTTGTTGTGCCCTAATACCCACACACATGTAGACAGTGATGATTTATTGTGGAGCTAATTAGTCAACTCAGAAATAAAATGCACATGTAGATGAAGCCAGTGTTGAGTTTCTGGATGCAAAATACGTGCTGATGCCATCCTAGATTTTAAATGCAATGTATATACTGTATTTGTCAGTTAAGCTGTTTGGGGCTATTGACGAGTATCCTGTCTTGCAAGAAACAAAAAGCTTCTAGGAACATCCACTAACAACAAAACAGCTAAAAGGGAAAACCTGAAACACTGAAAAATGACTCTGGAATGGTTGTAAACAGACTCATGGGGCACATCCAGACTAGTGCCCATGTGCGGTATGTGCCACACTTGAATCTCTGGCCAAGGAACTGAAGAGGCAGGATGATGTGAATTCAAATTGAGCATTTACTACTGCCCACAAGATGTTCTCATGCTCTTCAGACTTTCATGTACATCTAGGAAGCATGCTTCAGCTTTGCATCTTTGAAGACAGGCTATTGATACTTTGAGTCCTTTCTGGCCTTGGAAAGCTACTTGGCCTAACTGGCCAATGAGTTAAACCATATAGGCAAGGTACAATATAATTTGTCACTGTTGAAGCCTGAGCACCACATCATTGCCAATGCCTGCAAGAAACAGAGGAGGTCACCATCCTTTCTGATCCTTCAGGAAGTGATGCTAGGAATGAGGATCAGTGGATCAGTGAAAGTAGAGGGCTGAGACTACTAAATGCCTAGGACTCAAAAATCTTAGTGTTCAGTGTAGCTTCAAACCCAGATTATTGCCCAAAAGTAACAATGAGACAGCTGGTCACCTAAAGGCAAGGCTCTGTGATAGCAAGAAGCTATTAGAGTGCTAACATATAGTAGACATTTTGCAGCCTGTATTATTCAGGAGGTCAAACTAGATAATCAAAATGGTCCTTTGTGACTTTAAAAAATCTATAGATCTATTTAATTTCAGACACTAGAGTAACAACTCCTTCTGGACAATACCCATAAGAACAAAGGCATTCACAACATGAGTTTTGTACCAAGGCACAGTGGAATTCCAGTATATGGGCAGAGACACTGTATCATACCAAGCTGACGCAATTTTATTGTTAAATAACTTTATTTTACTGTTTTTCTTCCTGAAGACACTTATGCAGTAACATAGGATATGCTTAGTAAAAATGTCCTTTTTGATGTAATTACATCCAAAGACATGTTTATATCACTTGACGTATTTACATCATTTAACGTGCTTAGCATTAATTTGTTACGAAACACAGTTTCCGGCTGCCTTTGCAGTAATTACTTCAAATGACATTAGCTCTTGTAATTCATGAAAAATTGTCATTTCAATTTGTAGGTATTTCTGTTGAATATGTTCAGAACACTGAGTTTGTGGCAACTGCATTTTTAATATCTTTCTGTCTCTCTTTAGTTCCTTTGAGCCTATTAAGAGCTCTTTGGAGTTGCATATAGGTCTTTTTGAACCCTTAACTGACCCCAATTTCTTCTTGGTCTTCATGGTTACCTCTTATACATGCCCTCACAAAGGCTCCTCATCCTGGTGGAAAAATGCTGGGCATGTCAAAGAATAATATGTTAACGGCAACATGAAAATCTATGATTATCTAGTCTGACCTCTAGGATAGCATGGGCCTTGGAATTTCACCCAGTGAATGCCTGCCATGGAAGGCATTATTATCCCTCCTGGGTCAGCAAAGTCTTTCACTGGAACTTGTAAACATGTGCCTAATCTTGGTATCTGCCAGGGAAAGCTGTGAGTGCCTCTAGCAAAGCTCAGCACATGGTGGGATTAAGCCTTTAGAATGCAGAAGGTCAGCACAAGGCCTGTAAGGTGTATCTTGCACAATTAAAGGGTTTTATGGGGGTCTCTACATAAGGGTGAGTTACATCCACAGCGAGCAACCTGAGATGCTGTCAGGTAGCTCTACAGGGCTCTCACTCCCTGATAACCTAGGAATAAAGGTGGATGAACAGAACTCCCTCCCCCCTCCAGCCCCACTCCCCCCATTCATGAATCCAAGACCTACATTTGATACACAGAAATTCACGGATCCATATTTGTTATTTGTGAATATTCAGACAAATCCCAGGTGTTTATGCAAATGATGGCAAATTCCCAGCTAGGCAGACTTGAACACAGATGATAATTTGTTAGTAGAACCTCCTTCTTTGTTATGTATGGTTTTCCTACTTGAAAATGTCAGTCATAAATCAAGGGAACAGAAACAGTGCCACACAACAAGAATACCAAGTAGCAAAAATAGGTACGCAAAGGGCGCATCTACACGTGGTTGTACGGCCCCTTTGTTACTGTGCTGTCATTTAGCACTTCCTTTTGGAAGTATTAAAAGAAGCCACAGTAACAGCCCAGTAACAGTACACCATGCCAAAACAACATGCTGTAATGAGGGAGCATGTTGCTATGGCAATATAGTGACAGCATCATGGTTTTTGCCAACGTATGCTATGGCACTGTAGTGTGTCACTAGGGTGCCATAGTGTCTTGTGTAGATATGCCCAAAGAGAACTGAACACTTTTCCCAATAACATTTTTCATTACAAAAAGAAATACCAGTTTCTTATTAAAAAGAATATGAAATTACATTGACCAACTGGTATTAGCCATGAGTAGTTCACAAACAACCCAGAAACTGAAAATTATTTGTCCAGCTGACTTGGCAAAAAAAGTAGCAAACCAACTGGAAGAAAAATTAGATCATTTTGCAAATAATATGTGGTCTGTGAAAAAGGGATCCCATTCCCCTCAGAGTGAGGTAAACAATGATGAAAAATGTTCAAAATTTCTTGCAATTTCTTTTTTTGCCCACTTCAAAGTAAATTGACCACCCAAGGACCTGGTCAAATGTAGCAACAAATATGTCACACAGAGAATTTAATTTTTTTTTCACAAAATATTTTCAGCTGCTATCCAATAATGTTCCATCAGCTTTCATCACAAATAGCAATGATGACAATTTTTGATGCGTTCTATCCCGAAAGAAATAACACAAATTCAGCACCTGGGAAAATTAAGAACACCAAGTTAGTATTACCTGCATTCAATTGTCTAAAGCCCTTCTACAGCTTGTCTTGTTATTTTCCAGGCTACTTTACTTTAAGATATGTTAAAATCTACCTCAGTGTTTTTAGCCTTTTAGGCCTCTTCAAAGTTTCTCTCTTTTCTTTAACTATCTTAACATTTTGAAAAGTGATAGATTATTCAATCCTTTTGCTCTTTTTCTTTTAAAGCTCTTTAATGGATTTTAGTTCTGCATGCTTGTGTTACCACATGGGGTTTTTATCTCCCGATCATACTTCCATGATTATGGAAGTGAATTTGACAGTTAGTGGGCATGTCTACATGAGACCCTTAATGCACAGTAGCTTAGTACATTAATTTGATCTGAGATCAGTTTATTTGAAAGTAAACTACTCACCTGGGCAGGTGTCTACACATGCAGAGACTAGGGAGCAGATTTGTTGCTCTTAGCACCAAACTTCCTGCAGCTCTGTAGTGGGCCCCCGCTGCCACTGAGGGGAGCTCCAGGTTCCAGCTGCAGCTGGCAGCAGCTGGCAGCCCTCTTGGCAAGCCAGGCCCACTCTCTGCTCCCTGGCCAGCTACTTCCCTGGCCAGAAGCAGACTGCACAGCGCAGAGATTGGTGAGGTAGGCACTGGCCGGGGCTCCCCACGCTGCTGGTAGAGACTGCAGCCAGGTAGGCACTGGTCGGGGCTCCCCGCACTGCTGGTGGAGACTGCAGCCAGGAAGCTTGGTAGAATGGGCTGCTGGATGCCCAAGGGGCCCTCCCCCAGTGACTTGTCATCACGGGTACCAGGCCAGGGCAGGGGCTCAGGCAGGCCACCCATGCTACTGTATGCAGCATGGCTGTGGCTTGGGTCCCGGGGTTTGAGGATCTTCATAAATCAGTTGCTGCATAAAGGGCATGGACTTTTGGGAACCCTGGACCAATGTTTGTGGCCAGTCCTGGTGACCCGCAAGGCCTTAACATTTATGCGGCACTGTCATGCTGACCAGTCATTCCTGTGCTCCTGCATCCAGCCTGGCAGCCCCTCATAGACATGGGCGTTGGAGCGCCAGCCCTGCATGAACTGGCACTGCACTTCTGCCTCACCCCACAGTGCCACAAAGTTGCCAGTCTCCTCCTGTGACCAGTTGGGGCCCCAGGAGGCAGGCACAGGTGTGGGCATGGGTGTCAGTGAGAAGGATGCCCTCAGAAATCCTGCACCAGCTCTCTGGGCCTCCATGCAGCTATCCCTGTGCTTCCAGGCTTGGGCAGCTGCCAGCATCCAGCACAGGGGCATGGCATGGGACTGGCAGCTGTGCGGCAGAAGCAATGACCCACAGCACCTGCAAGCTCTGAGCAGGCTGCTGGGGCAGGGGGAAATTCCTGTTTAGAAGACAGTGGTGAGGGGAGGTGGGGAAGCAGCCCGCAGTCTCTGGAGCTGCAGCCAGGGAGCTAACCCTGCCAGCCAGAAGCTGCCTGAAGCTGGGCTTGGGAGGTGGCAGGCCTGGTAGGAGGCTGAAGCTCCTTGCAAGCCTGGATAGCATGGGTCTGGCAGCTGCATGGCACTGCAGTGCCAGGCAGCAGTGCAGGGGTTCAGGCAGGCTGGTGAGGTTAGCCTCAGCTTGTTCAGGGGGGAAACAGGGCCTGGAGTGGCTTCAGGCTGCCTGCTGGTATACCCCAGGGCTCAAATTTCCTGCAGGCTTTTAACGGCCTGAGGCAGGGGCTGCCATAGAGGCAGCTTAGCTCCTGGGCTGGAGAAACTCCCAGCCTGGAATCCTGGGACTAGCCTCAGGCTGGCCGTCTAGTGCCAGCGCTGACCTGGGAGCAAATTTGCTCCCAGGTTGTGTCTACACATGCTTAATTGTGCAGTAACTTGCCCATTGCGCAGTAATGTGCCAGGCAAAAACCATGCTAAAACACTACTGTGCAGTAGTAGTACGGTACTGCACAGTAGCATCACTAAAAACCTGTGTGCCAGCCCTATTGTGCAGTAACTCTAGTTACTGCTCATTTAGTTAGAACTTTATTAAGCAAATTCTAAATTAAATGTGCAGTAACTACTGTGCATTAATGAACATGTAGGCGGGCCCACAGTGCATGCATTTGGGGGCAGAACACTGTCATACCATGGGAGAAAGAGAATGTCACATACTACCACACTGTAGCAGGATCAGGGCTCCAACCCCAGAGTTGGACACCCCCTGGTGATCAGGTCCACCTGCTGCACTCCCCCATCTCTGTATTATCTCCTGTTTTTTGGGAAGTGCCACATCTTCTGTGTCAAATATTATGACGAATTTAGGTGGCTCTTTTGAAGTCAGAGCAGCCCCTTTAGGTGTTTTACCTTTTGGCACAGTCCCTTATGGATTATCTGTACTCAGCACAGTCCATTAGGGCCTCCACTCACCCCTTACTGGCCACCCCATGCCTTGGGGCTGTCCCCCTAGGTTTTCCCTCTTCTTTCTGGGCTTGCCCTTTCTGGCTCCTCTCTGTAACCTGTAAATTCTAATTTAGGATTTGCCTGTCCCTAAGGCTGTCCCTCTCATTTCTACCCAGCTCCTTTCCTTCACTAGCCCCACAGCCTCAGTCTCCTGTGGGCTACAAAACCTTCCTTTACTTTCAGGGACTCCTTTACCAAGGCTAGCAAAGGCAGCGCTGCAGCAGTTTTCAGGCAGCTCTTCTCTCCCCTGTGTCCTGAGCCTGAGCCACTTCGGCTAGGGACAGACATTACACATAAACCAATTTAAGTGATCAGAAACTGGTTTAAACCTGTAACAGAACAGATGTTCAGTGCACATAAACCAGTTTGAGAATGGCTGAAACTAGTTTGAGATAAACCTGGTTGAATGTAGTATCAGACTTAACTGATTTGGCTCAAACCAGTTTATGCAATGTCTGTCTGGTTTAAGATAACCAGACACCCCCAGCATCCCGGCATGCTCCCTGGACTGGGCAGGGCTCTCGTTCCACAGCAGGGCTGGCCCTCCCCTCTGCTCCCTGGCTGCAGCTCCAGAGACTGCGGGCTGCTTCCCCACCACCCCTCACCACTCTCTTCTAAACAGGAATTTCCCCCTCCCCTCTGCCTTGGTGAGAAGGTGTCCGTGTATTAGCTAGCAGACCACATGCTGGCTATGGTCCAGGCTGAATCAACAGGTAGAATCAACAGGCAGAATCAACAAATAGCTGGTAATGTCCCTCTGTTGTTTTCTTAATTGGGTGATAAACACTGCTATCAATTCCCTGCTCAGCTAATCAGAGCTCCTGCTGAAGCCTGGCCACGCCACGCCCCTCTTGGCTCCATGCTGTGGAAGAAAGGGAGGGCTTCTCTAGCACCGTACAGCTTCTAACCTGAGCTACTGCAGGCATGTGCTTGCATTTCTGGGGTGTCTGTCCAGTTACAAAACTGATGTAGCCTAGCCAAGTTAGACTAATCTGCAAAGAATGAATCAATTCAGGTTCAGGCTTTTTGAATGTCTGTCCCTAGCCTTCCAGTCACATCCTGTCTAACCTCTTAACTGGGTCCAAGGGTTTCTCCTGAGCCCTGCAGTCTTGCCACAGCCACCACTCAAATAGATGCCTGGAGTTCAGCACCCTATCCTATTCCTGCTTGCTTAAGGGAAGGGGCTGGTAGCTTGTTACTGCCTTGGAGCTATGACTCCTAACTCCCTCCTTCTGCCCATCTCTTTGCAGTTGGCACCAATTCAGCTGCCAGAAATCTCGCAGCTACCCAATGATGCCTTCACTCCCTCTTAAAAGAACATGGGTTAGGGGCACCTCTTACACACAAGAATGGTACATGGCTAAGTGGTGTTGAACCCGCTGAATATTACATCTCTGGACTGCTTCTCTGTCTGTAGGAGCATACCATCTACCATCATCCTATGGAACAAAGCAGCCCGCAGCCAGGACTTGTAGTCATGATCCTGCACCTACTTATTTCAACGATGAAACACAGAATGACTGTCTCTGTGTAGAATCAAGTTCTCCATAACTATAGGTGGGTGAAAGGGCTTGGATAACATACAAATTGCCTCAACATGCACAAGACTATAACCAGGCCCAAACTGAGGGTGTATTCAGTCTCATATTAACCTCAGTGATGTCAGAAGCTGAAACCAGTGTTTTATTATTCAAACAGCATGATCTCTACTTCCTGGTTTCATCTGAATCTGGAAGAAGTACAGCTAAAATACTAAAGGAAAGGCTGTTCCTATGATATACCATAAACAGAAGTATAAAAGTGAAACTCCTTCTGGCTGCAGCACCAAAACATTGGGAAGCAAGCACCAAAATTCATACTTTTTTAACCTGACTTCATTAAAAAAACTTACTATCTTACCACTCACCCATGCATTTCACAGTTAGCTTTGAGTCAGTCTTTGAGAGAGCAATGCTCTTGCTTTACAGCCTTTTACTTTCTGATGTTTGTGCTCTGTGAATTACTGTGAGTTTGTGCTCATGAGAAGTACCAGAAAGAGGAAGCACCTCACCCTCCAATGATGTTCCGCTTCTGTACGTCTTTTGAGACACTGGTAATATAGACCAAAATTCATCCAACAGATGTTGGTTGAATTATGACAGTTTAAGAATAGAGTCCCAAAAGTACTTTCCTAGTGGGACCTGTGAGTACATCTCTAGATCTGTCTCATTAATGAGGAATTTTTATTTTTCTTGTTCTGAAAGAGATGGGAGTTTCACTGTATATGTCACTCTAATCACAGTATAACAGGGTCACTCTAATCCTACCATATCCTGTAAAGAAACCTCTCTCTCTCTCTCTTATTTTGGATATATTTAAAGTCCCATGTTTATATATAAATATTTTTAAAATAGAACTTATGGACCAAATCCAGAATCAGGCCTCCTGTTCTTTCTGGTTGTCACTTTGATAACACTATACAGTCACACAGTATTCCAGCTCTGTCTGTTTGATGTTCTCTCATTTATAACACATTATCAGAGTGACAGCTGGCAGTAACAAGACGCCAAAAGCCAGATCTGTACAGTACATCTTATTGAAAAATATTTCTCTCTTAAAAGGAAGATAGGTTGACTAAGAAGTGAGCGATCTCCCCCTCCCCCAATGGCTGGGATGATTCATGGGGAAAGTAGCTCAGACACAATTTCACACATCACTAGCAAACACAGAGGTCCACCTTACAGTCCATATTCAGGTTAAATCCCAGGCGATCCACTAGGAGAGTTTCATCTGACAACGAATGGAGGAAGAACAATTGGGTTTAGCCTATAAATGCAAGGAATTGGTCCTGATCCTCAGAGGCAACTATCATGCAACTTCTACTAAAGCCATTGGGAACTGCAGATATGAGAGCCGAAATACTGTTTCACCTAATGGTTATGTGTCTACACCTAGGTAAGAGATGCTTTGTGCATGCTCAGATTTGATCCACTAGGGTCATATAGATGCTCTGGGTGATGCTATTCTGCCTGGGAAGGGAGACGACATCGTACAAATCTTCAAAACTGATGGGAGAAAAACTGGATGGAGTGGCTGTGTGGAGGCGGAGGCTGACCCTCCCTCCTTTCAAGCCAATAGTTTACTGTTTAGGGCAGATGCCTAGAAAATGAGAGAACTAGGTTCTTTGGCCCCTCTCCCAGAATAGGAACGGGGGGGGGGGGGGGGGGGGGCGGGTTGAACCTACATCACAGCAAAGTACATTAACCACCAGGCCTTGAGTATTTTCCTGTTGAAGCTGGCTCACTCAGCACCATACCAGTTCAGGCCCAAATAGTTCTGATGATTTGTGCCCTTTTCTCTTGATCCTTTGTGCTCTTGTCACTTGATCCCCACCACTCCCAAACCCGCTTTTATTCCTGGGGTCCCATCAGCTGCTGCAGCTTCCAAGTCGTATGCTGTTGAAGAGATTACAAAGTTACCCATCTTCCTGGTGTATGCAGACTCTCCCTCAACCACACACCTTGGGACTCCGCACAAGCAAATTACTGAGTTGCTTGATAGCATATGGTTGTGAGTTGTACGAGAATCATGGAAGAACCAGAGGCAGAGAGTTACAAGTTCAGCAGAGGCTGAAGAGCTACCAGACTCTTAGGGCCCCAGAACTTACTTCGTGTTTTCTGTTTGCATGACCCACTCCCTTCCCTTTTTTTGGCAGTAACCTTTGCCTTTCTTTCCTGAGACCTTCCTGACTTAACTATGTATACCCGGCTTGGCAAGAACTCCTTTTAACCACTTGACTACAGCAAGGTTTTGTGGATCAGTAGAGAAGCCAGGAGCCATCAAAGACCTGTATGTCCCACCACAGGCCTTTCACCTGCAAAAGTCTCACTGCAGTACCTAAAGCAAGAGACATGTTGCAAAACCTCACTTCATTAAAGTAACATAATTAACGGACTGCTCTTTCATTAGTTTGTTATCTCACTCAGTGGGACTCCATGCTTTCCTGGATATGGGAAGCAGAGGTATGTTTATTTGGCAGAAATATGAGCTCTGGATTAAAACTCTCCAAGTTAATTTAAAATTTAGAGTTATTGAAGTTTTTGTGACATAACCAGCCTTTGCCCCATAGGACATGGGGTTTCATTTCTTTTTCTCCACATAGACCTTATTCTTGTCATACATATATCGCCCCAAAATTTCCAATAAGGTGCCTAATACTAGGCATCTAAATCCATATCTGAACACTCAAGGAGCCATCTGTTTTTCAAAAGTGTTGAGCTGCTCCAGGCCTTACAGGAGTCATTCCAGTTCTCTAGCACCAGAAAAAAAAATCAATCAACTGAAGCTGTTTGAGCTGTACATTGGGCCTAGGCTTTGTAAAAGGCCTACCTGGGTTTGGCAACATGTTGCATCCAATCTCTTTAACTACTGTATGATCAGCTTCCTACAGTTCCAGCATCCATCCTCCAAACAGAGGGATGCTGGGAAGCATTTAAAGCACTGGGGGACCAAGGGTTATTCACAATCCCCAAATCTCACTGCTGTCATTGGCTGTCACCTGAAGTGCACCCTAGATGAGCTGATGGAGATCTCGCCCTTCTAAGCCATGTTTTTATGTCACCCAACCAGCAACTAGGACAGTGATTGTCAATGATGAGGGTGAGTGGACTCTCACAAGGAATGTAGGCCAAGCCATCACTAACCAAACCTACTATATCTCTGGTTTCCCCATGCAAGGGGTTTCTTCTAATTGTTGGTTCTTCTCTGTCTGTAGAACCATGTCTTAGTCCTGGTCTACAATTTCACAATGTAAGTCTCTCATTGTTTTCACTTGGTCCTTATGTGCATCTGTTGTGCTACCATACTAATCTCTCTGTCAGGTTATCCTGCAGTAAATAAATTATCTTCCTTCTTTATCCTCCTCCCCACTTCACTTCCATGCCTCCAGAAGCTCACTTCCTTCCTTGTCTTGCTCTGTGTGTTGAAGAAATTGCCATTCCTCTTCTTGAAAAGGCTATTGAGTTGCGTAAAGGTACTATGTGTACAGTCCTGATATATTCTGGCCATCTTCAACCTTCTGAAATCATCTGAGTTGGAGGGGAGGCCATTAAGGAAGCTTCATACTAATGCATTCTCGTGTGTTGGAAGTACTCAGTGGCCGTGTCTACAGGAGACGCTAACTGCGCATTCATTACTGCCTGGTCATTCATACACAAGTACTAAATGACTGTGAAGTAACTGGAATTACTGTGCAACATTGCTGAACAACTTATAGATGATGCTGACTGTGCAGTAGCTCATTACTATTGTGCAGTAGCGTCGTGTCATACTTTGTGCCACGCAACACTACTGAGCAGTAGTAACAAGCTACTGAGCAGTCAATGTCTTGTATAGGCACAGGCAGTATGTACTGAGGCCACCATTCATAACCCATTATGCTGTGTCTTTGTCTCAGTTCCACCATTATTTCCCACTGGGCTTTTCTTTAACCTCAACTCACCCTGTATCTTGGTGGCTGCCTCACAGCAAGTCATCCAGCAGGGCTATCAAACTCATCTGGCTCAGTGGGCCGGATGCATGTTACAGGACTGGTCCATGGACTGGATGAAGGGTGTGGCACCGGCCCAAAGGGCTGGATCAGGGCCATGGACCCCCTCCGCCCTGCATGTCAGATCCAGAACTCACTCTGACCGACCTGGGATGCAAGTCCACACTGCATGCACATTCAGCTTGCATTCTGGACTGGCCTGAGCAGGCACTGTATTTGGTGCAGTCAGGGTGGGTGCCACGTGTTGTGCAGTCTTATGCTGGTTGGAGTGTGCACAGCAGGTGCTGGATCTGGCATGTGGGAGGGAAGCGGGTGTGGATCCTCTGGCTGGCCCTGCACAGGTGCTGTGTGCAGCATGGGTCCCAGATCAGGCACAGCATGCATCGTGTGTACCAGGCCCTGTGTGTCGGGTTGGTCCAGTGCATGCTGTGTGGCCTATGGGTTAACTTGTAACCGAGGGCCAGCAGAGGGGCCAGATGAGGGGGTTCCATGGGCCAGGCCATATCTTTGACATCCCTGTCACAGGGCATAAAAGAACCATGATAAAGCATCTTTTAAAAAGAAAAAATGAGCTGTTATCATTGTGATGGAGCAGGATATTCATGTATCAATTGTGAACTCCACACATTCTTGTTCTGTGAATGACATTTTTCTTCAGAGGCTCCACGCTGTATTGTCACCTTAAATTTGGAGTGGAACCTTCCTTTTGTATTGCAACCTTTATTGTGGTATACAGCAACCAAGAGGATGCAAGTGCTTCGGTATCTTATAAAAACTCACCGGGGGTCTACCTGCATCTTTAAGCACCAAATGCCTTCAAATATATAACCCTAATTCAGATATTTAAAAGAGACATAGGCATATCTTAGCCATAGGACTTTCAATAATGCCCCAAATCATTATAGAAAACAAAATAGTTCCCAAGTGATTTAGATACTTTTAAAACTTTGTTCATTTACATCAGTCACTAAAATCCCTGAAAATTGAGACGAGATTTCTTAGGAATGCAAATGTCCATTTGAAAAGTAATTTCTTCTTAATAATACTATTATTAATAATAGTATTATCAACAATTTATTCTTGTTCTAGGGTGGTTAGAGCTATCTGTATCTCACCTCATTATAAGAGAAGGAATTCCCATGTTGCCAACATGCTGAAACAAATAAGCAGCTACTGAACTGTCTAGCAAATCCAAATTTGCCTTCTTGCTTTGCCGCATAAAATAGGGACATGATTTGAATCTCTTTCCCCTCCTTTCTTTAAATCAGCATGGCATTAAAAGGACTTAATTGCCTAAGAAGGACATTGATGAATATGTTCTGAGCATTGCAATCAATCAATGTTGCTGAGAAACCATGATGATACATGCTATTCACAGATTGCAAAATTTGGCACGGTGTTTTGAACCTTTTAATATGAAAATGTTCTTCCACTGTAGTCAATTGGTTGCATTTTACTCAGGGCTTGGTCTCATAGCCTCATACATTTAGAATGTGCAAACTGCACTTAAACACAGGCATCCATATGTTCAGGCAGGAAAACTTGTATTAAGTGCTACCGTATGGTAATAAAATAAGGACTTTTTGGGTGAGGATTATGGTAAGAAATACAGATTATGGTAAGTAATAAATATTATGCTACTATAGGGATGCTCTGTAGAGATAATACCAGCAGTCCTCAGTGGCTGTGGTGCGATGCTGGGGTTGGAACCAACATACAGCGGATTGTCAGCCCCAGCCCCAGTATTGCACTGGACCCAATTAAAGGCTCTGGTGCAGTGGGCAGGCTGGGACCAACAATCAGCTGTTTGTCAGCTGCGTAGCTGGGTCTACTCCCACTCACAGGGCTGAGATTGTACTAAGCATTATCATGCAACAGCTCAGAAATCTTTCTAATTTGTAACACTGCTTACTACAACCTAAATAAAGCATGTCTTAAGTGTAACAAGTGACTAGGGCCCTATAGGTAAGTAACCAAAAGGTAGTATACAATATAATCATGTAATTTTATGGTTTCCTTACTCTTACATAAGAACATCCTGGGTCAAACCACAGGTCCATCTATTCCAATATTCTCTAAGTCATAGTGGCCAAGAGTGAGTGCCAAGGGGAAGAATATTTATATAGGGCCTATTCAGATCTGCCTTTCCTCTCTTTCCTTATAGCATCCAGCGTTTAGAGGCCTAGGAAGTCCTCATTTGGAGCTTGCACTTGTGGCTATAATATTTAATACCCACTAATGGACCTCTCCCCCTGAAAGTTGTGTAATCTTCTTCTGAACCTGGTTCAACTGCTAGCTTCTAAAGGCGTGTTTCATTTAAAGTCAACAGAAACACTACTCCTAAATGTGCTATCGAATTTTGTAGTGAACGAGGAGTATCCGCAACGGCTCCAGGCCTTGCCTGGGAACACTGCTGTGAGGCACTCCTGCCTACTTGTCCCCACTCTGTGTGTGCCAACCACTAGTTATCTTATCAGCAATCCCTCACAATTGAGGATTATTTTCTCCCATGATTGTCTTATCTGTGGGTCCAAAAATGGCTGACAAGGCTGATCCAGGATTGAGACTCTGCTTCAACTTGGGCATGTGTTTGTGTGTGGGGTGGGTGGCTCCCGATTCTTGATTTGGTCCCCAACGTGGTGTTTCTGCCGCTTCTACTTTTCCATCTCCTGTTGTCATCATAAGGTTTCAAAGTACTGAGATCCTTGCAGCAGACTCTTTCTCCATGTGGGGTGGTTTTGGGCAACAGTTGCCCATGAGTTGATGTCAGTGTTCATTTTTTTCAGATTGGCCTTGAGGATGTCTTTGAAGCACTTTCTCTGCCCTCCTCTTGAGTGTACTCCTTGACTGAGCTGGGAGAATAAGACTCGCTTCGGCAGTCTGGAGTTGGACATCCAGGTGACGTGGCCAGCCCAGCAAATTTGATGTCAGATGATCATCGCCTCGATGCTTGTGGTTTTTGCTTATGAGAGGATGCTAATGTTCGTCCTGTCTATTGGCCAACTGCCAATAGGGAACTAATGTAGCCATCACAGAACGGCACTGAGCATGTACTCAATGCTGCTCCTTGGCTCTCTGTCTCGAGCGTGCATATTGCCTCATTTCTGAGATTTGGTGAGTTGGGTATTCATCATTGCAGGCTCTCTCTTAGGTGTAGCATGGAAATGGTATAGACATGACCTTGAAGTCATCTTAGATACTTTGAGCCCTTCAGCTTATTCTAGGTAAATTTACACCTCCTGCGGTTAACAGAAATGGATCAAAGTGTAATCTCTCTCTTCCATCGGGTTTGCTGGGGGGGGTTTAAGGCAATTCACCCGATCCTTCTGTTGCATATGCCAGTAGCAACTGGGAATTAGCTCAGCAGAAGTAAATCAAATTACACCTAGGTAATACAGGTGTCAGAGGAGGAGCAAGCTTCCTAACTTCAACTGGAAGTTTTCCAAATAAAGACTAGGCTTTAAAAAAAAAAAAAAAAAAAAGGAAAACCCCAAAACAAAAAAACCTCAAAATGCCCAAAGCCCCTGTCAGGATTTGGGTCTTTTTTTTTTTTTGCCTCAGCCTGTCTGTCTGTCAGGAAGCCCTGATTCCTAGAAGTCATGAATGAAATAACATATTAATAACTAGAAGGGTAAAGGGATTACTTAGATTAGAAAACTCAAGACTTTATTTGGGATCCCTTACTTTTAGGAATGTCTCAGGTTGGGAAGTCAAACAAACGGGAACTCTTACACATGCGGGCCTAAATGCACAGACCACATCCTTAGGTAGTGAGAATTACTTTAATGGCATTGACTCTGAACACTGATTTAATCTGGCCCAGGTTGGCTGGCTAATTGATTATGAAGGAGAGACATAATGCTTACATAGGATCAGTTAAAAGTAGAAAAGTATTAGACATGTAGATACCAAAGGACTGAGAGGGATGGTTTACAGTGGTACAAAGAGAGAGAAATAGGAATCCAGAGATTAAATGATGAAAATTAAAACTCTGGCAGAATACCTGAGGAAGCTTCCTGACATAGCGCTGCACCATTCACATAGTGGTGGCTCATAGAGCTTAACACTCTCTGCATTTCTCCTGCTAGAGCTTCCTTTCAGGGATTAGCAAGCCTGTGGGCCAGATCCAGTCCAAGTCCACAGTGCCACTAGATCTGGCCCATGGAGCTGGGAGGCTTCATCAGCATTTGGCAGCAGGGGTCTTCACTTGTGAGACAGCTGGATGGCAGGGAGAAGCAACCATGGCTGGGAGGCTGGGTCCTAGCACCAGCTGGCCTTGTGTTGATGTGTAAGTGTAGACTGGTGGGGGGGGCACAACTCTGCACTGCCACCGCTGCACCTGCTGCCGCTTGGCGCTGGCTCAGCTGGGCTGCAGCCCCCCACCCCACTGTCAGTGCAGAAATCTGGGGGACAGATTTAAGGTCCCTGACCCCGTGAAGCCCTCTGTAGCAGGGGTGCTCAAATCCTGGCCCATGGAGCTATGTCTGCAGGTCTTCCTAAGGGGCAGAAAATTTGGCAGTGGGGCATCAGCAGCAACGTAACTGCCATTCCTTTGCTGCTAAATTTCCAGACCTGTAGGGAGCCCAGCAGGCTGGATAATATGGCCCCACAAGCCAGACTGGATCAGCACATGGCCAGATCTAAGTTTATGGGGTTGGGCTGGCATGTGGCCAGATCCAGCATGTGGGTCCCCCCAGTGTGATGGACTGCACTGATCCTGCCTGGGATCTGGCGCACAGACCAACCCACACTGCTCATCTGGCCCACAAAGCTGGAAGTTTGGGTGCCAGTGCTCTAGGGGGACTGCCTTCAAGGGGACAGCCAAGTATTACTGCTTTGAGGATCGCTTGATCCTGGTTCTTACAATGCCAAGAAAGTGCTTCTCTTCTCCATAGCTGGGAAAGAGCCCAAGGATAGAGCAACAGAGAAACAGAACAGAGCCTAAGTATCTTTAGCCCCTAAGTTTTTAAATTAATTTAAGAACCCAACTCCCATTGAACTCAACTGGTGTTAAATCACTAAATACCTTTAAAAATCTGGATGCTGGTCCTTTTCCAAGTCTACCTAGTACAGATCTCATATTCTATCTTGTCTCTTTTAAAAAACAATATATCATTGTGGCATCATTTTTTCCCTTATGGCATCAATATTTATTTTAGCTGGTGGCCCTTTGAAATATGGCATTGATAGACCTTGTTTTTAAAATGTCCTTTCCTCGTACTTACACCAATTCCCTCCAGCTTTTGAAATGAAAGTGCAAAGGTGGTTTAATTAGCTGAATAAATATTAACTTTTGTGGAGAAAAATCTAATCTAGCTATCCCTTCAAATGTAGTGATCACTGAATGGAAATTACCTCAATATGTTTGTGTGTGATGTATTTTGGCAGCTTCCATTTATATTACATGCATACATGTATGTATATGTATACATACATACAGACCTACATATATACATATATGTAGGTCTGTATATGTATATGTATATGTGTGTGTGTGTATTTGTGTGTGTCCCATTATATATATGGGGGGGTGTCCATCCCATTTAATATTAATAGATCACAGAAGCACTGAAGAAGGAAAATTCCCTGGAAGAAGATTTTATTTAGCAGAGGAATAAACAGCTTCTCTCTTTCCTTGTCCTCACATTCTTGCACCATTTGACAGTCATTCTCCTTGGAACTTCCTCCAAGCCTTTGTGTTTTTATGATCCCAGACTTCACAAAACAGTCCCTTGTCCTACCCCCCCCCCCCCCCCGGCCAAGGTTGCTTCTTGCATACTCCTTTTCCTGTAGATTAACAAACAGGATATTATTGTAAAAACAAACAGAAATTGCTGTTTTCACTGCTGCTAATCACAAAAAGAACCAGAGGGAACCGAAAGCTCTAAACTTCTTCCTTTATTTAACAATTCAAACAGAAGACAACTCCAGTTCTGCTCTTGT
Source organism: Crocodylus porosus (assembly GCF_001723895.1). NCBI lineage: Eukaryota > Metazoa > Chordata > Crocodylia > Crocodylidae > Crocodylus > Crocodylus porosus. Next base: position 12,647,293 of record NW_017728948.1, on the reverse strand, counting down.
CAGGTGAAGATCGAACAGTTTTCACTGCTAATCACCACAGGCTTCAGCAGATAGCTCTGCAATTTGTTGTTCCTCCTTTGAAATTTTAAGGTGAATTAAGGTTTTAAGGTTTTTAAGCATTCTCATACCTTTCATTGGATTTCTGGGAGCATTTAAAGAGAGCATTTAAAGAAAGCAGCAGTTGCAGTTCATGACAAGAACAAGGGTAAAGATATTTTCCTGGACTGCGTGTAGCTTCAGGCTGTTTCAGTATTAAGGCAGACAGATTGTTGCATTAACAACAATGTTTTCCTGCTTTCCTCCTATGGGTAATGTAAGTGGAGTAAAAAGCCATGTCTTTGTACTTTCTGCTCTGAGTGGACCCCAAAATATCATGTAAATCTATCTTAAAATAAAAGAAAACTATAGATTCCCAAGGCTAGAGCTCATGCACTGGTCTGTGTTCCTTATAACAGATACTGGTTTGGAGAAGAACATTTTATGCGCTACCTTATAGTCATGTAGCACTGCTCCTTTACCAAGCATAGCTCTTCTCACCATATATCTGAACCCTGCACAGATATTAATGGATTTTATCTTTACCTCTCCCCTTTGTGATAAGGAAGTTGCAAGGAAAACTGGGGGTGAGTTAAATGATTTGGCTCTCGTCTTTCTGGAAGTGGCTGGTTAATCCAGGAAGAGAACCCAGGCCTTCTGACTTCCTTTTATATATCTATGCAGCTACCACAGCCCAACTATAAGGTACAGAGACCTGAAGTAGCCACATCCTTAACTTAAGACTAGACATCAGGGTGTGCTACTTCACAGTCAAGGCGGCTAGGATCTAGAACCAACTTCCAAGGGAAGTGGTGCTGGCTCCTACCCTGGGGGTCTTTAAGAGGAGGTTAGAGGTCTACCTGGCTGGGGTCATTTGAGGCCAGTTTTCTCTCCTGACCAAGGCAGGGGGTCAGACTTGAAGATCTACAACCCTACTTCTATAAATCTATGAATCTTAGGCCTCCAAACTGCTCAGAGAACTACAGTCCTGGTACCAAAATACCCTCTTTGGGCACATTCAGACAAGCACAGCCATGCAGTATGTGGTGCTGCAAATACGTCGGCAGTGCCACATACTGCACACTCAAGTGTTCTCCGCCCTGCAAGGGAGCACTGCCTGTGCATGCGCTGCTCCGCTTTTTTTTTTTTCCATGGGTTTTTTTGACCTCTGGATATCCAGACAAAAGGAGAGAAAGGGAGGGAAAGGGATATCCAGGGGTCAAAAAAACTCATGGAAAAAATAGGTGAAGCAGTACATGCATAGGTGGTGCACACCACTCAAAAGCAGAACCAGGCTGCCCGGAGCCACACTGCAGCTGCCAGCCAGGCTCTGCCTGGCAGGATCGCTACTGCTGTAGACCTGGGAGGGCTCCAGGACCCCAGTAATCCTAGCCTCCCCTACCCACCTGGGGTAACTTGCTGTGCACCAAAGCATGTGTGACACAGGCGGTCCCTGGGGACAAGTAGCTGCAGTGCAAGGTGCGCCACTGCTACTTGTTTCAGGGAACCGAATGTCCACGCTCATGTGGATGCAGCCTTTATGCAGTAAAAAGAACACAAAGAAACAAGAAGACTGGTTTTAAAAAGTCCATGTCTGCTGGGCTTCATGATGCGCTTTCTTATGGAGGGAGGGTTGCTGAAGAAGCAAATATGGTGTGAGTTGTTCCTTAAAAGTAAGTCAAGGGATCTGGTTTATTTTTGTTCTGCTGCCTCTGCAGTATAGTAAGCGGGGGCTGCTGCTTAATGCATTTCATTTTAATGTGTGTCGGTGCACTTTCCACGTTCAGATATTTGCCTCATACTATTTTTTTCTAAAGTGAGAGAGCAAACAAATAAGGTTCTTCTCTGTTTTAATCTCACTTCTTCCATTGGCTGACCTTATTTAATGTACTCTCCACACACACACACGCGTACGCACGCACGCATGCACACATGCATGCATGCACACTCCCTCTCTCCCTTTCTCTCCAAAGAATGGATAAATAGAGCTCCTGATATTTAAAATTGGCTTAGCCAAGGCACAGTGACAGCTCAAAGGGGCAGATTTGGTTACCTAAAACTAGACACTGAAATCCATGATGTAATTGGGAAGGGTGGGCACTCCAGTACAACAGATCATTGGCATGGCTCTTTTTAAGGCCAGAAAATGCATTGGCCCTTCTCTGAGGCCTTTCATTTAAGGAAGGCACTTGACATGTGCTTAAATGTTTTCTAAAACAGGGTGGCCAACCTGTTGCCACAAGTGGCACAGGCAGTCTCTATCCATGGCATGCAACAGATTAGGGAAGGTATAGGCAGCATAGTGACAGATGGGGCAGGCAGCTGGAAGCAGAGCAGTAAAGTGGACAGAGGAAGGGGATCAAAGTGGCATTTGTTGAAGGTGTGAAGCTCATTTGCAGCACACTTGCAAAAAAATTTGTTCACTCTCTTGAATGTGGTTGACAGGAGAAAACCGAACTCCAAAATGAATACTTTGCATTGGTATTCCAACAGTCTAAGGGTGTTACCCTGCCTGACAGGATACAAGATGATCAAGGTAGGGGTGATCATTTCCCACTCATAGTTGGTGAATAGGGGTGTGTGAAATGGTCCGTATTCAATTCGGATTCGGCCCAAATTGGGGACAGTGATTTGATTCATTGATTCGGATCACTGTCCTGATTTGATTTGGCCAAATTCGAATCTGAAGATTCAATGCTGATTCAGAGAGCTTTAAATGTTTTTTCTACATACCTCAGGGTACCAGGCATGGTTCGTGAATGCTGCTGCGATGCTGGGGTGGATAGAGCATCCCACAGGAGCACAAGGGGGCCCCTTGCGTGCTCGTAGTAATCCGGTCTACTTCTGGATCTGCTTCCAAGTGTGCGGGGGACACCCCTCCACTCCCCGCACCTCCCCAGCTCGGCAGTCAGCTGCGGGGGGATCCTGGGTGCCTCTGCAGACCTGGGAGGCACCAGTCATCGAGCCAGGGGAGCAGGTCCCCCGCATGCTCCCTGGCAGGCCCAGAAGTGGACCAGAAGTGCTTGGTAGCAGCCTACAAGTATATAAGGGGTGCACATCAGGGCCTGGGGGAGCATCTGTTTACCAAGGCACCCAAGGAAAAGACAAGAAATAATGGTCATAAATTGCTAGAAGATTGATTTAGATTATAAAACCTTCTTTACAGCTCTAGTGTCCAGGGTCTGGAACAGACTCTCCTCATAGGTGATACAACCACCAACTCTAGAAATCTTCAGTAAACATCTGGACACTCACCTTACTAGGGCCATTTGATCCCAGCAGTCTTTCCTGCTCAAGTGCAGGGGGGCTGGACCTGATGATCTCATGAGGTCCCTTCTAGTGCCTAACATCTATGAATCTATGAATGACTCCCTCATAACACAGTATCCATCAAAGATTAGACAAACTTGCCATCAAAGGTTAGACAAACTTGAATGGGTATGTAAGTAGTAAAGAAGACTGTGTGTATATACTCACCTCCACCTGCAGAGGCTTGTCTGAAGAACAAATATGAAGCCCTAGCAACACAAGGCAAGGAGCACATTCATTTGGTGGAGAGGACAGGCTAGGCCTCCCAAAGGTAGGAAGAATGGAGACCACTACCACCAAGAAGAAGCGATGGGTGGTGGTGGTTGTTAGAGACTCCCTTCTGTTGCGATGGAAGAAGCTATCTGTCGACCTGATCTGCTGGGAGGGAACAGCATCTTCACAGACACGCTCAATAACATTGTGAGGAGGGCTTTAAAGTACACTTGCCTTGGCCCAAGCTGTCTGCTCTAACCGAGGAGGAAGGCATGCTCTAAAGATCCTGAGCTTCTGGCCTGGGCCACTACAGTCATGTGGCTGCATTTCCAGAATCAACAGTGAATGTCTGTTCACTTCCTTATCGGTTCAACCTACACAGTTTAGCTTAACCTGCAAAGATTGAAACAATTCAGTCTTGGGCTTTTTGATTGTTTGTACTTAGTCCTAGGGAAGCCAAATAAAAGAGGATGCTTGTGTTTAGGGATAAGAAACCACAGCTACAGTTAGATCATCTGATGGTGGAAAACAGTATAGCTCCACTGAAGTCAACTGAGGTATCTCAGTGCACAGTGGCCGAGTGGAGCTAATAGCCAGTGCTGCCAACTCAGGTGAGTTGCTTCAGTGAAGGAACAGCAAAATATGTGCAGTATTAAAAGTACTTAAACATGAAGTTTGACCTTGCACTTGGTGAAATCAATTGCAAAACTTCCATTACTTCAATGGAGGCAGGACTGGAAACTTAAACTACTGCACACTGAGTTCCCATAATTCTGGTATTGCTGAAAAACATGCTCTGCCTTATTTCTACTGCCAAGGACTGTTAATTTCAGAGAAGATCAATAGGTTGACATCTCTGAATGTACACTCGCAGTTGCCACACCAGACTTCTATTACTAAATACTTTTGGCCCACTGTAGATAATTTAAGAAATGTAAAGAGGTAAGAGTTGTGCAATGTCAGAAGCACACAGAAAAACTGTATCACACTAAAATTTAGTCAGCTGAAAAGCAAAAGAAGACATTTCCCTCCATTTGGAAGACTCTTTTCACCCCTGACACAGAAAGTTTCTAGCAGATTGGGACCATTGGATCCCCCCTGCCATGCATGAACTTACATCTGAGTGTGCAAGATAAAACAGTTGCTTTTTAATTACACTTGAACATCTGCAGCATGTTGCAAAAGCTGCTTTTCTTATCTGGCTATTGTATTGCCTACTAGGAAGTCAGGAAGGCCAAAGCACAATTGCAGTTACAGCTAGCAAGGACTGTGAAGGATAACAAGAGTTTCTACAAGTATGTCAGTAGCAAGAGGAGGATCAGGGAAAGCGTGGGTCCCCTACTGAATGGGGGAGGCAACTCTGTGATACAGGATGCAGAAAAGGCTGAACTACTCAGTGCCTTTTTTGCCTCAGTCTTCACAGGCAAGATCAGCTCCCAGACTACTTCTCTGGGCCACACAATTTGGGGAGGAGGTGAGCAGCCCTCAGTGGTGAAAGAACAGGTTATGCAGTATTTAGAAAAGCTGGATGTATAGAAGTCCATGAGGCTGGATGGGATGCACCAGAGGGTGCTGACTGATGAGACTGCAAAGCCACTGGCCGTCATCTTTGAAAATTAATGGCGATCAGGAGAAGTCTTGGATGACTGGAAAAGGGCAAACAAAGTGCCTATTTTTAAGAAAGGGATCCAGGGAACCACAGACCAGTCAGTCTCAACTCAGTCCCTGAAAAAATTCATGGAGCAGATCCTCAAGGAATACATTTCTAAGCATTTTGAGGTAAAGAAGGCGATTACAAACAGTCAGCATGGATTCACCAAGGGCCAATCATGCCTGACCAACCTGACTGCCTTCTATGATGAGATGACTGGCTCTGTGGACATGAGGAGACCAGTGGATATGATATACCTGGATTTTAGCAAGGCTTTTGATACAGTCTCCCATGATATCTTCACATCCAAGCTAAGGAAGCATGAGCTGCATGAATGGACTGTAAGGTGGATAGAAAACTGGGTAGAGCACCAGGCTCAGAGGGTAGTAATCAATGGCTCTGTGTCTAGTTGAGAGCCGGTATCAAGTGGAATGTCCAGGGGGTCAGTCCCGGGCCTGGTTTTGTTCAATGTTTTCATCAGTAAGCTGGAAGATGGCATAGGGTGTACCCTCAGCAAGTTTGAAGATGACACCACGCTGGGGGCTGGGTAGTAGATACACTGGAGAGTAGAGCTAGGATTCAGTGTGTCCTAGACAAATTGAAAAATCGGGACAAAAGGAATCTCATGAGGTTCAACAAGGACAAGTGCAAAGTCCTGCACTTAGGACAGAACAATCCCACGTACTGGTACAGGCTGGGGGCTGGCTGGCTGGGCAGCAGCTCTGCAGAAAAGGACCTGGGGGTTACACTGGACAATAAGCTGAATACTGGGCTGCATTGGTAGCTTTGTTGCTAGCAGGTCAAGAGTGTGAAGAAATCCTCCTTTGTTTGTCTCCCTGGTCTGGGACATTCCAGTCCTGCCTCTGATTTTCACTCTGATTCCTGGGCTCAGCCTGGTCACCTAGGCAGCCAGGCTGGAGAGGACCCTCTCCCATTCCCCCTTATTGTATTCTGGGGATGCTGATGGCTTTTAAAGGGATTGGTCTGCATCAGCTGTGTTCAAATGATGCCTGTTTCTGGTTGGAACCAGGTGATGAGGTCAGAAAAAGTATAAAAGGGTCAGGTAACCTGGTTTAGGAAGTCACTCCTGCTCCCTGTGGCAGTCATTTTGGGAACACAGGCTCAGAAGGTTGTGCCTCCAGGAGAGACAGACTCTCTGGATGATTTGTTAGTAGAAAGCAAGCTGGTAGATTAGACCCAAGCCGTGTGTTAAAAGGGTCACCAAACCCAAATTTGATGAAAGGCTCAACTTATTCTGAATTGCTCATGACATTTTTGTTTTTCCCCTCCCTTATTCTCTCTCTTTGATTAATAAAAGGCTATCTTGCTCAGCATGCCTACCTGTGTATGCCTGAGGGGAGAGGTCAGACAGTGTTTTGTGCTTGGTGGTTTATTGATTAATTCAGTCCTACCTGAGAATATCTTGGGAGGTTGGGTGGCGGGGAGGGAGGCTCCAGGCTATAAGGAGCACCCAGACATACTTCCAGGGGGCAAAGCACTCCCAAGACAGGCTGGGTCTGTGTACCCCAGGCTGTACAGAGCCCTAACAGAGACCAGTGCCTGGGTGATGGCAGCATTACCCAAGGCTTGCAGGAGGTCTCCGGGAAGGGGATTGGCTGGACATAGACATCCCAGGGAAGACTCCTGAAGCACGGTTTTGGACCAGGCACAGTGAGGGGGGTGGCACAGCATAGTAGCACCCCCTACTGGCCTGCTAAAGGGAACTGATTATTGCCCTCTATTCAGCACTGGTGAGGCCACACCTGGAGTTTTGGGCCCCCCACTACAGAAAGCATATGGACAAATTGGAGGACAACAAAAATGCTTCAGGGGGCTGGGGTACGTGATTTATGAGGAGAGGCTGAGGGAACTGGGCTTCTTTAGTTTAGAGAAGAGAAGACTGAGAGGGGATTTTGAAGGGAGGTTTGAGAGTATGGACCTAGACTGTTCTCAGTGGTGGCAGATGACAGAACAAGGAGCAATAGTCTCAAGTTGCAGCAAGGGAACATAAGTTAGATATTTGGAAGAGTTTTCTCACTAGGAAGGTAAGAAAATGCTTGAAGAGTAGGCCTGTGCAAATAGACAACTATTTGATTCAGATTCAGCTGATTTGGATTTGCCTGATTTGATTCAGAGATCTGAATCACATTTCTGATTTGATTTGGCTGATTCGATTCAGAAAAGTTTTGGAAAAGGTTCAGCAATTCGGCCACAGGGTATAATGGGGAATCAATGAAATATCTATAACGTTGTTGTTTTTTGGCTGATTCATATGAAACTTGCAGGGGTGGTAGCAGTTGCTGAGGCCACAAAGCCTGCCAAGTTTCAAGGAGATAGGTGCAGGGGTTTCTGGGAAACTGCACCTCAGGCTGATGACAAGCGAAACTCACAACATAGGTGACACTGTGTGTATATTAAGGCACAAGAGGCTGAAAACTGCAGGGGGAGTCTGGGTTCTGGGACCCGGCACGTCCAGCCACAGGCAGGCAAAACTCAGACATCTGACTCCCCAGGTACCTCTGCTCTTTTACCTGCGGTACTACATCCCCCTTTCCTCCACCCCTCCACCCCAGCCTGTCTCTCACCCCATGATGCCTCCATTTCCATTTTCACTGACTGGCTTTCTTTCCTGCATTGCATGCCAGGCCAGCCTCTGGCTTCTTTACTATTCCTTTCATCCAGGACCAGGAGACACATAAACTGCAGGTACTTCCTGAGCCTGACAAAGGGTTTTTCAACCCAAAGGCTTCCTAAGATATATTTTTCTATTTAATTTTTTTCATAATAAATATATAAACATAAAAACACAAGATAAGCCATCACACACCATGAGTAACATATATCCAACACAACATCTTTAGTTTTTGCTGTCCATTCCTTTATAAAGAGAAAGGCTCTGTGACAGTTCGTCTGGGTACCTTTGATGCTGCTGGTGCTGTTGGTGTTGAGCCAGCTAAGTTATTTTGAGCTGCTGTCATTTACAGTGGAGGACCGGACTGAAACTGTAGGGGAGGAGGAGGCCTCATGAGGGCACACTGCCATGTTGTGCAGAGGCTGCAGTGCCAGGAAAGGCACACCTGAACACATAGTCCCACAAGCACTCATGTCACAAGTTTTGCTGCCTGTGGCCAGAGGTGCAGGGCCCCAGAACACAGACTCCCCCTGCACCTATCTCCTTGACATCTGGCAGGCTTTGTGGCCACAGCAGGGGCTACAACCCCTGCAGTTTTCACCGCATTGTGGCTTAACACACACATGTGACACGAGTTTTGCTTGTCATCAGCTTGAGGCACAGTTTCCCAGAAACCCCTGCACCTAGCTCCTTGAAACTGGACCGGTTTTATGGCCTCAGCAAGTGCTATCACCTTGCAATTCGCACCCCATTGTGGCTTAACACACACATGTGACATGAATTTTGCTTTTGGGATTTGAGGTGCAGTTTCCCAGAAACCGCTGCACCTATCACCCTGAAACTTGGAAAGCTTCATGTTCCCAGAAGTGACTACTACCCCTGCAAATTTCATCTGAATCATCCGAAAAACAACAAAGTTATAAATAAATCATTGATTCCCCATTACACTCTATGGCCGAATCTCCGAATCGCTGAATCTTTTCCAAATCTTTTCCGAATCAATTTGGAAGCTGCAAATCGATTCAGAAATCCTGATGGTTCTAGAGATTTGATTCAGATTTATAGTTTCAATCTCCAAATCATCCAAATCATCTCTGAATCTGAATTGTGATCCAAAGCTTTGCACAGCCCTATTGAAGAGTTTACCCAGAAAGGTTGTGGACTCTCCAGAACCTTGGAGGATTTTAAGACCTGGCTGGACAAATCCTTGGCTGGGATGATCTAGTTGGGAATGGTCCTGGTTTGAGCAGGGGGTGGCCTCCTGAGGTCATGTAGGTGACCTCCTGAGGTCTCTTTCAACCCTAATTTTCTATGATTCTATGATTCTATATACTGTATAACAGGGGTGGACAATTATTTCAGGCACAGGGCCACGTACCAAGTTTTGGTAAGCTCTCAAGGACTGCATGGGTAGCCCCACCCCTTGACAGGTGCCCCGCCCCCTGGTTGCCATCTTGTAACGGAAGGTCCCACCCCGTAACTCCTGACCTTTGCCACCAGAAGTCCCTCCCCTTGCCCCCAGAAGTACTCCTCTAAGTAAGGAGTTTTGCCATCTTGGAACCAGAAAAATACCATATTATATTCTAAAAGGCAAATATCTACAACATTCATTAATTTGATTTAAAAAAATAGTTTTGCCTTGATTTACATGCATTTGTGTAGTCATAGAGGTAATAGTATAATAGCTTAAAATGAAGTCTTACTCTTGTATGCTGTGGTGGGTGGGTATAAGTTTCTGAGGGGCTGTGGGTGTGTGGGTATGTAGGATGAGGGAGCATGTGGGTGGGTGTGTAGACATGTGGGGTGTGGGTAGGTATAGCATTTGTGGGGAGATGGGAGGAGGGTGTGTGGTGTTTGTGTATGGCAGTGTGAGGCGGGGTGTGGGTGCATGTGTATGGTGGGGTGTACATGTGGGACTCATCCTATGAATACACACATGCACATACACACACACAACCTGCCCCTGAGCCTGCACACCCACACAGTCTGCTCATGAGCCTGCACATGCACACACACACCCTTCCCCAGTACCAGCGTGGTCCTGTGCTCTGCAGTCTGGTGATGCAGCTGGGAGCCACATGGTGCTGGGGCAGGGTGGGAGCAGAAAAGCAGGGAAGTGGCTGGGGATCTGGCAGGGCTGGACTGCTTAAGCTTGCTGAGGGCTCTCTCTGGGTCCTACTGCCCCTGGCTCCTGTCACCTTTGACAGGCTGCCAGGAGCGAATAAATATTAATTTGTTAATTTTTTAAGGGGTTCCACAGGATGGATAGAATGGCCTGGTGGGTCAGATTTGGCCCACAGACCAATTTTGCCCGCTCTGCTGTATGATATGATATGTTCAGTGGCTTGGTATACACCCAGGACACTTTTCACTTCATATCTATCACTGGTCAGTAGTACTCAAAACTGACTATCTGACGGCTGTGTAGTTGTTTATTTGATGCTGTGGGGACTCAATCCTGACTTTACTACCTAGGAAGAGGCAGGAACATCATTGATCACAGTCATATTTATGTTGACTGCAGAACAAGAGCAGCTCTAGGTTCATTAATGCACTGTTAAAATAACAATTATGCAAAACCAGGTGGCTCTCTCAGTGGTGTTTATCTTCCTGCAACAGAGGCTAAGGGCTGAATTTAGCCTGGAGCTCCAGGTGCACTTGGGCTATGAAAGCAATGGACCCTAGTAGTGCTGTTGCAGAACGCCTGCCTTCTAGTGCTCTAAAGTCTGCCCTGGCTCCCAGCCTCTTTCTGGGAGCAACTAAAGGTGTTGGCTTTGACTTGTAAGGACCTAAATGATATGGTCCCTATGTACCTGAGGGATTGCTTTCTTCTTTATGCCCCATCATGATCCCTAAGATAAGCCAACATCAACCTGTTACAAGTACTATTAGGATACCAGTTCCACTTAGCAAAATGCATGGGATGCTGTTTTTGGAAGTTGCTCCTCGGCTGGAACTCCCTCCCTCCCTCTTGGGCTCACTGCAAGACCTTTCTAGCTGGACAGGCATTTAGTGAACTAAACCAGCCTGAGATATTGTTTAGGGGGGCTTTTTTACGTTGATATTCTAATTCCCTTTTAAGTTGTTTTATTCTCTTGTAGACCTTCTGTTTATGTCCCCTTCCTGTAATTCACCCTGAGCCTTTGTTGGGAAGGGTGACATATAAATCAAATAAATAAGTAAATAATTATGATGCCCATTGTGTTGGCAGTAACAGAACTCTAGGATCTTTCATCAACTACCTTCCACACTAGGATTCATCCAGAATTTCATAATAAAATAGGGGGAGGAAGGGCTCTGGAACCAGACACAAATCAAGTGTTGTTTGACTGCATAACATATCCACAAGAGGGAGTTTCCTGATGGGAGATAATTAGATATTAATATAGTACTTGGCAATTCTAATGACGATGCTAGTGGTTGTAAAGGACTCATGCTTCATGTGTGGGATCTTGGCTTGCTGGGAAAAACCAGTAACTCATGCTGGGAGCCTCTAGAGTATTTTAAGTCACTGACAAGCAGTTGGAAATAAAATAAATTGCTTACAGTTTACTATGCACTAATACTCCAGTGACATTTCAGGCAAAAATGCTCGAAACCATTGTTAGGATTTTTCATTGGCTTAACATTCCACAGACATTGTTAAAATGTCACTCTAAGCCCATTTTCTACCTTCTTTTTATAAAAGGATTAACAAGTCTTTAGAATGTTAAAAATGCTTAAATTACTTGACATCAGATAAGAAGGTTTAGAGCAGGTTCAAGGAAAGTAGCAGAATTTATTAAGAAAATATGAACACTTTGCCTTTTGTTTTGTTGGCACAAGTTAGCTCCCTTATGGAAGGGATCAAGATGTCGAAGCCTGTAAAAAAAATGCCTGCGAATGAGAGAAAAGTCATCAATAATCACTTTGTCTGTCAGTGTGTGCGTGTACATTAATGCTTATGCCAATGGTGGAAGGTCCCTGGGGAATCTTTCAGCAGTGGTTTAAGCATAACTGCTGTGCTCTTTGGGCATAACTGCTCTCCGCTGCTATTAGCTTTCTACCAGTTAATGATTCCCCTGTGCAGAAGGCTAGGTGATGTTCTCTTTGTGTTATGGACCTAACTGACTCAAAAAAACAAGCCACCGACTATCTCTCTCTCTCTCTCCTCTTGTCTTTTCATAGCCGGAAAGCAGGGTGGGCCATCCCGTGAGTAATGCTAGAGACAGAAGACATTGCAGTTTACCTAGTGCCTCTCATTCCAAAGCATTTTGCAGCTATATGAGTGACTACAGCATAGCTGGCCTGTAAACAGTTCAGCTGGAATGGAAGATCATCAGGCAAATATGAAAAGCACACAATGACGTGGGTAGGAACATTTGTCTTGAGGATACTAGGGCAAAAATTCCTCCTGTGAAAGGTGCCATTGTGTCTTTGTGTCTGGATACTGAAATGGGGTAAACTGACATACCAGCATCAGCTATAGTCTTGATTTTTGATGAAGATCTGGCATTTAATAGCCAGAGACATAAAAAGTATACCAGGGAAATTCAAAAGTAAGAAGTAGGAAAATCTGGGCCACAGTTGGTGTATGGTAGAGATACTTCAGTATCTACTCCCTCACTTAGCAGAGATCTTTATCACCTTCACTTAGGTGACACACTACATGTGCCTAAAGAAAACCTCTTACTTACCACCTTATTCTTAATATTTGTTTGAGGTTCTGGAGCTATTAACACTTTTCATAGGATCATAGGAATTGTAGGAAAGTAGGACTGGAAGGGACCTCACAAGGTCTAGTCCAGTCTGCTCAAGGCAGGATCATCCCTGACTAAACCATCCCAGCCAAGTGTCTGTCTGCCCTGCTCTTCAATACTTCTAAGGATGGAGATTTCACAGTTTCTCTAAGTGGTCTGTACCCTTGTAGTCAAAAAGGTCTTCCTAATCTCCAACCTACATTTCCTCCACTGCAGCTTGAGGCCATTGCTCCTAGTCCTGTCCCCTGCCGTCACAGAGAAAAGCCCATCTCCACCCTCTCTCAAGTCACCCTGCAGGTATTTGAAGACTGTTATCAAATCCCCCCCATTCAGTCTTCTCTTCTGCAGACTAAATAACCATAGTTCTTTCATCCTTTCCTCATAAGTCTTGCCTCCCAGGCCCCTACTCATTTTTGTTGCTCTGTACTGGACTCTTTCCAAATTTCTTGAAGTCTGGGACCCAAAACTGGACACAGTATTTCAGGTGAGGCCTCACCAGTATTGAGTAGGGAAGACGAATCACTTTCCTTGATTTCTAAGGGCCACTCCTGTTAATACAACCTAGGAGGCTGATAGCTTTTATTTTTTGGCAATAACAGCACACTGTTGGCTCATATGCAGCTTCTGGTCTGCTTTAACTTCTAGGTCCTTCTCTGCAGTATTGCAGCCTAGCTGGTCATTCCCCAGTTTGTACTGGTGCCACCAATTATTCTGTCCCAAGTGAAAGACTTTGGACTTGTCCTTGTTGAATCTCATTTGATTGACTGTGAATCATTTTTCCAGTCTATCCAGGTCATTCTTGATCCTAGCCATACTGTCTGGAGTACCTACAACTCTACCAACCTGGTATTCTTCACAAACTCATTAAGGATGTACTTAGTCCCATCACTGACACCTCTTGTGAAAATGTTGAAGACTACTGGACCCAGGACAGACCCCTGGGGCACCCCACATTGATATCTCCTCACAACTAGTCACTGAGCCATTGATAGCTATTTACTGAGCACAATGATCCAACCAGTTATGTATCAACCTCACTGTACTTTTATCTAGTCTGTATTTCTTTAGCTTGTCATTGAGAATGTTGTGAGAAAGAGTGTCAAAAGCCTTGCTAAAGTCAAGGTATATCACATCCAGTGCTCTCCCTATCTACTATCCCTGTCATTATATCATAGAAGGAAATCAGGTTGGTCAGGCATGACTTGGTCATGGTGAATACATGCTGGTTATTCCTGATCTCTTTGATCTCTTCTAGGTGCTTCACAATGGATTTCTTGAGGATCTGTTCATGATCTTTCCAGGTATAGAGGTCAGGTTGACTAGTCTATGGTCCCCCGACTCTGACTCCATCCCTTTCTTAAAGATGGGCACTATATGTGCCTTTTCCAATCATCCAGGACTTAACCCACCTCCAAAAGATCTCAAAAAAGATAGCTAATGGCTCCAAAATTTCCTCAAGGCCTCCCTGAGGAAGGGCATTATGATACCCAAAAGTTGCCAGCTGGTCCAATAAAATATATCATCTATAAGAAGTCTTGACTCACTGCCAAAATTATCATTTTTACCGATTAGAGAGGGAAACTAAGTCACAAAGAGCTTATGATCAAAGTATCAAAATATTCCAAGCAAAGGGACCGATCCTCATTTTTTTTTTTTTTTGGCAGAGCCAGGAGGCAAGCTGCCAGCAGGCCAAGCAGTGCCTGAGCTGCGGGAGCTCCGGTCCTTCCCTCTGCAGCAGCAGAGCCTCCGCAGATCCTCCTGTGGCTGCCTGGGTGGGCTGCTAGTGGGCCAGGTGCTGCCCCAGCTCAGAGGTAGTACCTAGCCTGATCCAACTGGTCCTTGAACCCACCCACTGGTGCTGCTCCCTGGGCAGGCTCAGGGAACAGTTGGATCTATCTGTGAGCTGGGGGCAGCACCCGGCCCACTAGCAGCCTGCCCAGATGGCCCCAGAGGGGGAGGGGGGGGGCCGCCATCACAGAGCAAAGGACCAGGGGCCACTCAGCCCACTGGCAGCTTGCCCCTGGCCATGGGCAGATTCCAGCTCTGACCAAAAAAAAGAAAGAAAGAAAGGATTGGGGGCATAGAATAAAACCCTGAGGGCTAAACCCCTATCACATGTACAAGTGCCCTTGGGAATGACTTAAGAGGTAGTGAACCATTGCAGTTCCCATTCATTGAAGAGGAGCTTGAAAGAATTCGGTTCAAGCTCCTTTAGAGATGCAAAATTTGAGCTGCCTGAAATCAGAGGCCACTTCTGTAAATTTTGAGCTAAGCCACTTGCTTAACTAACCTGATGTGTTGAATCAACAATCAAGTAATAGGAATAGTCCCTGGGTGTCCTGCCTCCAGGTTTACTGTACTATCTGTATCCTATCCATGACCCCAAAACAAAGTCAATAATGGCAACTGCACCGCTGAATTCAGCTGGACTTCGTTCTGGCTCTGAATCAGTTGGAAAGTGCTCTTAGTCTCAAACACCTGTGGCATAAATGTGTACAGGAACCATCAGATCTGCAGGTTACTTGTTACTTAATGACTGGCCAGCCTTGTTTTGTACATCCTGATGGACTTTCCCCGTGTATGCCTTTCTTTCAATAGAAATCTTGGACTAAAAATAAACCGGCAGTGCAAATTTACTTACTGCTGTGCAAAAAGACCCCATCTCACATGTTCAGAAAGAATACTTCCTCCCTCCAACAGTATTATACAGTTGGAAAAACCCAATACCTTCCTGTAGCTGGATTCCTCTTATTTAAATGCTACTACTGCATGCTTAGCTGGTTAACAAAGCCAACCTGGCAAAAATGAAACAGGGAGATGAATGTAACACTGCGAAGGCTTGTGGATTACCCACCCTGAAAGAGTCATTAGCTTGCTTAAAAACATTATTGAGGAGGCAGTCAAGGCCAAGCTATTTTTCCCTGCAGTGCCAAATGAAAGATTAACTGCTGTAATGCCTGTGAAAATTATGCTCAGAACACTCCTACGGGCAGGCTTCAGTCTGAAAAGAGTGCATTATCTTCTCTTGGCACCAACGAGCATGTCCAACCGATAACCCTCTGCAGAGCTCACGTCAACACAGAGAGTACAGTGCTCAGTGCAAAAGGGCAAACATCCCTCGCTGGCTTAAAAAGTAACAAGAAACCAGTGGGAATGAGCCGATTGAGTCTAAAAAAATCAGTGGTACACATGAAAAGGCTGCCATGCCGTATGAAATGAGACTGTGAAAACTACTGAACTCTGGGTTACACATTTCATCATATGGATGTGTTTAGAAGACTAAAGGTTAAAAGTGGTACTTCCACTGGAGCTGGTCTTAAGAAAATAAGAACATGCCTACGACTCATGTTATCTGTCCTTCGGCGTTCTTGCACACCTGTCTAGGTACCACAAACTAGATTTTTGAAGTATTTAGTACCCACCATTGCGAGGGCTGATTTTCAAAAGTTTGCACCTACCCAACATGCTCCAGCATCTGCACATTTATTGTTTTACCTTGACAGGTGCCGAACATTTTGGCCTCTGTACACTTTAAATTGTATTCGTGTAACATTAAGAGATAACAGTAAATAAACAGCGGGTGCGGTAGGGCCCTGTTCAAAAGAGGCTTTCTAACCAAGAGTCTGAGATTTTTTAATAAAGGAAACAAGAACCCTTTTTCTTGTGAAGGCCTACTGATTTGTTTTAATATAACACAGTCCTAAACAGAGACTTTTGCTCTTGACTGTTTGGTGATACCCAGCTTATGACACTGAAAGAAAGAAACGCCTGCACTCTCTCAGAGTTCTCCCAGCGGGTCGGGAGCTGGTCTCAGGGCAACAACCTTCTTGCACAATGCATTTTGGTGCCTTCTCTAGCATCCTGCTAATGGGGGCTGCAGGCTTCTTCTCCAAAAGCTTCCCTCTTACAGGCAAAAGTCACTTTATTCTGCTGGGAAACTGGAGATAGACAGGTGACAGAAACTCAGCACCAAAAGAATCCTTGCTTTTGCATCCTGAAGAGGTCAATAATAATATGACCTCTTTAAGGGCTGCTATAAAGAAGAGGGGTTTAGTTCATGGCCTAAATGGATTTAGTATATACAGTTGCTACTATGCATATTTGTATTGACCTGTACTTGAAGGGCTGCTATAAAGAAAGGGAAAGCACCTTTTCTCTCTCGGTGCTGAGAGGAGGACATGGACCAATGGCTTGAAGTTGCGGCAAAGTTCTCAAGTATAGCAGCCCTTCAAGCATAGGTCAATACAAATATGAACAGTAGAAACTATATATACAAAATCCATTTAGGCCATGAACTAAATCCAGGACCCTGCCCTGTTTATGATGTACTGTAGCAATGCATGAGGTAGCTGGCAACCTGGCAGATCCATCTCAGGGGATCTCTCTTATGCGAGGCAATTCTCAGATGGAGAAGAGTCAGAGGGTTGCCCTGGCTTGTATTCATGCCTTGTTGATTTTTCTGGTTGCTAGAATGGCTCCGGGAAGTCATAGAGTAGCAGGGCTGGAAGGGACCTCCAGAGGTCATGTAGTCCAACTCCCTGCCTGAGGCAGGATCAGCCCTGTCCAAACTATCCCATGCAACCATAATCTACACTCTGCAAAAGACTACTGTTAACCCTGACACAGCACAGACATAACACCCTAACCTGCAACAGGTAAAGCATGGGAACCACAGCAGCCAATGTCCTGCTTCTATAAAATGTTGTCAACAAATGCTCAATAGGTCCTGGGTAGGAGGCCATGCCTCCTGCTACAAAGGAAGGCAACAGTCCCCCCCGCACAGTTAGTATCAATCTGACCATACGGTAAAATTCCTTCCTGACCCCAAATCTGGTGATCGGTCTGACCCTGAGCAGAAGGGCAAGATCCTCTAGCCAGGAACCTCCAGTTTTGTTTCTAGCAGAAAAGTCAGCACACCCCAATTAAAGTCCCCAGCCTCAGCTGTAGCCAACACCCAATATCTCTGGTGAGGCTTAAAAACACCCCGATACAGAAGAAGGTGGGATTGGAGGTGGGGATGCAAGCAGCCATCAAAGCCCAGAATCATGGGAAATACCCACGGTAGAAAATAGGCATAGCTCTGTCTAGGTCATCCCTGACCAGTGGCTGTTCAACCTCTTCTGGAACACCTCCGTTATGGAGAGCCCACAGCTTCCCTAGGCAGTTTATTCCACTGCCTCACTATTCAAACCATGCGGAAGTTTTTGTGGATAACCAATCTAAACTTTGCTGCAACTTCAAGCCATTGGTCCATGTCCTCCTCTCTGCACCAAGAGAGAAACGGTGCTTTCCCTCTTCTTTAAAGCAGCCCTTCAAGTATTTGAAGCCTGCTAGTATGCCCCCTCCTAAGTGTTTTTTTCACAAGCTGAGCGTACCTAGCTCCTTCGGCCTTCCCACATATGCCTTGCCTTCCAAGCTCTTGAACTTTGCTGCCTGCCTCTAGACCTTCTCCAACTTCTGCATGTCCTCTTTAAAATGGGGAGCTCAAAACTGCACACAGCACTCCAGATGAGGCCTTAACCAGTGCCAAGTAGAGAGGCACTATCACCTCCTGTGTTTGTCTCCTAATGCGTCTATTGATGCAGCCCAGAATCACATTCACCTTTTGTGCTTCTGCATTACACTGCAGCCTCATATTGACCTTGTAATTTACTAAAACTCCCAAACCCTTTTCCATAGTGCTGCCATCTAGCCAGGTGACACCCATTTTGTGTATGTGTTTTTGATAATTCCTCCCAAGGTGTAGCATCTTATAGTTGTCTGCACTGAACTTCATTCTGTTAGCGCTAGCCAACTTTCCAATCTGTTGAAATCCGTCTGAATTGCACTCACATCCTCTAATGTGTTCACGTTTTTTCCCAATCTCATGTTGTCTGCAAACTTGCTCAAGAAGCTTTCTATGTCTGTATGCATTTTACTAATAAACCCATTGAACAGCTCCAGGCCCAGGACAGACTCCCACGGAGGTTTCCACTTGAAACCTCCTGCCATTCTGGCATGGACCTGTTAATGATTACTCTTTGCTTGCAGCTATCTGTTCACCTTGTAGTAGTTTTATCCAACCTGCATTTTCCCTATTTGTTTATGAGAAGGTCATGCAGGACCTTATCAAAAGTCTTGCTGAAGTCCAGATACACTATATTCACAGCATTCCTTTCACCCACCCAAGAAGTTACTTTGTCAAAGAAGGAGATCATGTTTGACACTATTTGTTTTTCATAAATCCATGCTGGTTGCTTGTGATAACTTTTCCACCTCCAGATGCTTGCAAATAGCCTTCCTGAGGAGATACTCCAGTAACTTCCCAGGTATTGAGCTAACTGGTCTATAGTTCCCTGGGTCCTCTTTCCTGTCTTTTCTAAAGAAGGGCACTACATTGCCCCTTTTCCAGTCCTGTGGTCCCTGGCCTGTTTCCCATGACTTCATGAAGATCATTACCAGGGGGCTCCAAGATCTCCTCTGCTGCTTCCTTCAGGACCTTGGGATGAAGTTCATCTGGCCCTGCTGACTTGAACTCATTCAGCTCTCTGACCATGTCTTTTGTTGTCTCCTCCCTCAGATTACCGTCTTCCTTATCCAGATAATCTCTATTAGATGTCTGGCTGCAGCTTAATTTTTTCTGTGAAGACAGAAGCAAAGTAGCTGTTGAGTAGCTCCACATTCTTTGTATCTGTGGTTAGGATTTCCACTTGGCTTGTTAACAGAGGACTGACAGATTTCTAGGTTCTTGCTATTTCCTGGTACGCATCCTTGGTGACCTGCCTATTCTTTCATTGCTTGTATGCTTTCCTTTTGCATTTGAGGCATTTTAGAAGCTCCTTGTGCAGCCACATTGGTCTCTTGGCACTCTTCTCATGCTTCCATCTTGTTGGGACAGGTTCTTGTTAGGTTTCTGATACCTTGCCCCTTAGAAGCTCCCAGCCCTCCTGGGTGCTTTTATCCTTCAATTTATTCTTCCATGATACCATGTCTATTAGCAACCTGAGTCAGATGAAATCTGCCTTTCTAAAATCTAGTGTCCTAGTTTTGCAGACCTCATGCTTTCCCTGTCTCAGGATCTGGAATTCTAACATCTCATGATCGCTTCGTCCCAAGTTAGCCATCACCTTCACATCCTTCATCAGTTCTCCCCTGTTGCTCAGAACAAGGTCCAAGATAGATGATACCTTAGTGGTATCCTCCACTTTCTGGAAAAGATAGTTGTCCTCCACACAAGTTTGGAACTGGCTTGACATTTTATGTTTGGCTGCACTTTTTCCAGCAGATGTGGAAAAAATGGAAGTCTCCCATCAATAGCATCCCATAGCTCCTGGATAGATTGGTCACCTGCTTGAAGAATGCCTCATCCACCTCCTTTTCCTGATTAGGTGGGTTCTAATAAATCCCCACCATTGTATCAGTGTGATGCCTTACACATTTCATCTTCACCCAAATGCATTCTGCTTTGCTGTCTTCTTCCTCCTGAACCTGGGAACAAGTGTATGTGTTTTTAACATATGAGTCAACAGCACCAACTTTGTCTCCCAACCTTTTCCTTCCAAAACAGAGTGTAACCCTCGATGTTCACATTCTAGTCATAAGATCTGTCCTTCCAGGTCTTGGTGATGCCAATCAGATTGCAGTTCCTTTCACAAGCTGCAGCTTCCAGGTCATCTTGTTTATTCCCCATATTTCTCATATTGGATATATGTATCAGGAGCCATGAGTGGCCAGTATAATTTAAAGCAGCCCAAGAGACACCTCTGCTTGCTGCATAGGACTATACCTGTTTCCTCTCAGAATTACTGAGGTATATGTAACTGAGTAGGTCTTCATTCCTTCATACCGTCAAATGTAATTGAGTAAGTTAAACCAGTCAGCCTGACCCCAGCCCCTGGAAAAATCCTGGAGCAGATCCTCAAGGAATCCATTTCTAAGCAGTTGGAGGAGAAGAAGGTGATTAGGCACAGTCAGCATGGATTCACCAGGGGCATATCATGCTTGACCAACCTGATTGCTTTCTATGACAAGGTGACTGGCTCTGTGGATGCAGGGAGACCAGTGGATGTGATACTTGATTTTAGCAAGGCTTTTGACACGGTCTCCCACAACTTTCTTGTAGGAAAGCTATAGAAGTATGGGTTGGATAAATGGACTGTAAGGTAGATAGAAAACTGGCTCACTGGGTAGATATCAACAGCTTGATGTCTAGTTGGTAACCAGTATCAAGTGGAGTGTCCCAGGGGTTGGTCCTGGGGCTGGTTTTGGCAACCTTCTGAATTCCAGCCATTTGTTACTGGTAGGTCTTGCCTGACCAACCTCGTCTCCTTCTATGATCAGATGACACATTGCCTGGACAAGGGAGACGAGGTTGATGTCATATATATGGATTTCAAGAAAGCCTTTGACTTAGTTTCCTCATGGTTAAGCTGGGGAGCTGTGGCCTCAACGATCACATGGTCCAATGTCTGGGAAATTGGCTGTGGGGTTGGACACAAAAACTACTAGCGGATGAGAGTGAAGCAACACAGTGCAAGGTGACCAGTGACATCCCTCAGGGCTCAGTACTTGGGCCAGTACTCCTCAACATCTTCTGGATTCAGGCATCAGATGCGGGCTGGCAAAGTTCATGGATAACACTAAACTATGGGGCAAAGTGGTCACACTGGAAGACAGCCTGGGGTTATAGGCTGACCTGGACATACTCTCAAGTGAGTGGACCAAAACTTGATGACCTTCAGTGTAGAGAAGTGCAGGGTGCTCCACCTTGGGAGGAAGAACCAGCAGCATGCTTATAGGTTCAGCAGTGCTACCTTCACTAACACCATGACCAAAATAGACTTGGGGTCTTGATTGACCACAAGCTGAATATGAGCTACCAATGCAATGCCACAGCTGGCAAAGCAAACTAAACTCTGGTGTGCATCCACCGATGCATCTCACGCAAAACTAGGGACATCGTCCTCCTGCTTTATTTGTCCTTAGTGAGGCCACAGCTAGAGTGCTGCATCCAGTTTTGGGCCCCCACTTCAGGAGGGACATGGGTAGGCCTGAGAGAGTCCAAAGGAGAGCCACCTATATGATCAAAGGCCAAGAGTGCAAGCCTTACAAGGAAAGGCTGAGGGACTTGGGACTCTGCAGCCTGGAGAAATGAAGGCTAAGCGGGGACTTGGTGGCAACCTACAAGTATATAAGGAGTGTGCATCAGGACCTGGGAGAACAGTTGTTCACTAGGGCTCCTCAAAGGCTAACAAGGTCTAATGGCCACAAACTCCTGGAAAGCCGATTTAGACTGAATATAAGAAAAAACTTCTTTACAGTCCATGTGCCCAGGGTCTGGAACAGACTCCCCACAGAGGTGGTGCAAGCACCTACTCTGGACTCATTCAAAAGGTGTCTGGATGTTTATCTTGCTGGGATCATTTGACCCCAGCAGACTTCCTGCCAATGCCATGGAGGCTAGGCTCAATGATCTCACAAGGTCCCCTCCAGCCCCTACTGTCTATGAAATCTATGAATCTATGAAATATCTTCATCAACAACTGGAAGATGGCATAGACTACACCCTCAGCAAGTTTGCAGATGACACCAAGCTGGGCAGAGTAGTAGATATGCTGGAGGATAGAGCTAGGATTCAGAGAGACCTTGACAAATTGGAAGATTAGATCAAAAGGAATCTCATGAGATTCAACAAGGACAAGTGCACTTAGGGCAGAACAATCCCATGCACCGGTACAGGCTGGGGGCTGACTGGCTGGGCAGCAGCTCTGCAGAAAAGGACCTGGGGGTTACAGTGGACAATAAACTGAATAGAAGCCAGCAGTGTGCCCTTGGTGCCAAGAAGGCAAATGGCCTTGGTAGGTGTGTTGCCAGTAGGTTGAGGGAATTGATTATTCCCCTCCATTCAGCACTGGTGAGGCCACATCTGGAATACTGTGTTCAGTTTTGGCCCCCTCACTACAGAAAGGATGTGGACAAATTGGAGAAACTCTAGTGAAGGGCAACAAAAATGGTTTGGGGGCTGAGGCACATGACTTGAGGAAAGGCTGGGGGAACTGGGCTTATTTAGTTTGGAGAATAGCAGCCTCCAACTGCCTGAAGCGGGTTCCAAAAAGGCAGATGACAGAACAAGAAGCAACGGCCTCAAATTGCTGCAACAGAAGTTTAGGTTAGATATTAGGAAGAATTTTCTCACTAGGAGGGTAGTAAAACACTGGAATGGGTTACCCAGAGAGGTTGTAAACTCTGCATACTTGGAGATTTTTAAGACCTAGCTATACAATAGTCTTGGCTGAGATGATCTAGTTGGGGATGGTCCAGCTTTGAGCAGGGGGTTGGATTAGATGACCTCCTGAGGTCCCTTCCAACCCTAACTTTCTATGATTCATCATAGCCTTTTACAGAGAACAAAACGAATAACCTCAGTATCCGATGAAATTATGTTGTGCACTCACAGACCAGGCCTTCTTACCAAGCTAAAGTCTCTCTCAGTTAATGAAAAACACAAACAAATCTGTCTACAAAAAAGTGACAGGGAACTACACCTAAGGTTTTACTCTAGAAGTATTTATGGATATTAAGTATCATTCTTGGAAATCCACTAATCTCTGATTTTTTGGTTTTGTTTGAAAAAAGGGTCAACGTTCCCAAGCCAAATCGCCTGCAAGTTGTGCTAGAATGGCTGTTTTGTTCATCTGAAAGCAAAATGGTAACTATGTTACCGGATATTTTTAAGCACCAAGATTTCATTAAAGAAACATTCAAAGGCAAAATAAAGCATCAGTCATCATAAGTTTGTGGATAAATGTGGTGCCTTATTGTACTGAGCAATGAAATGATTCTGAAAAAAGTTTGCAAGTGAGTAATGGCTTCTTCAGTGCTAATGTGGTTTAATTCTGAATTAAATCCTTGTCCTGCAGACAGAGGCTGTCATAGAGATCAGCATTACTTCATCTCCTTTTTTCATTTAATGTCATTATAGAAAGTCTAGTACTCCAGAAGCATGTGCTGTTACCCCATATGTATGCACTAACAATGATGACTTTATGTTCCTTTCAAAGAATGGCCAGTATGTCTACAAAATGCATTAAAAAATAAATTAGGGAGATCTTCTGATATCCCACTGGAATGAACAAAGGAGCATTACATTTGTAGCAACTCAGTTTTGAAGGCTTGGATTTAGAACTGGTTGAATGCCTTTTAGGAAGAATTAATTAAAAAAAATCTGAAATTATAATAGTAAGAGACATATTTTCATTCTCCTCTTGAGACTCAAAAAAGCCCCATTTATAAACTGCATGGTAGAGCTGGGTGAAGAGCACCCGATTGTTGATGATGATGACCAGAATAATATAAAAAAGGTTCAGCACAAAGACTGGCAGTATATGTTCCTCTATTATGTATGTCAGTTGTGTTATTACTTTCGTTACAGTAGCATCTACCGTACAGCAGCATCCAGCAAAGAGCAGTACCCTATTGTGCTTGACTGTGCACAGACATGTGCCAACAGTCAGTCCTTGCTCCAAAGAGCTTGCACATGACATACAAAAGTAGCATTTTATTACCATTTAAGAACCTGGGCACAAAAACACCACATAGTGAGGCAAAGCAGGGAAAGGCTTTAGCATGTGTCACCTGATTCCCAACACATCCACTGTTTCAGAGAATTTCACCAGTCAAAATACAAGCAGAGGAAATGCAGTGTTGTTCTCTCTCTCTGTTATATTGCTTTACTTCCACAAGCATAGAAATGCTGATGGGAAGCTAGAGTCTTTTTTCCCCATAACTTGAATTTACCTGGAAATTGGAAGGTTACAACAAACCATCAAGTAGGACAGTCAAGATAAACCAGAATATCCAACATACTGAATGGACCCACTCATTAAGAGTTTATGGTGCTTGTGGTAGAGGGCTTCACTGTCTTCTGCCTAGAAACAATATGAAAACATCACCAGGTTGCAAAACATTACATGAAATTACTTCCAGTCTCCTATTCAACCAAAACTCCAGGTCAGGAATAAGACAAGTCCAATTTCTTGTGTTTCCCACTGGATCCCAGCCTGAATATTGTTGGAAGTGTTACTAAAAGGGTCACTGCTGGTTCTTAAAAAGTAGAGGCATTAGCTCCTACTAGCACCCTAGCTAAATTCCAGTGGGTTTCACTATGCACTGGCAGCCTATAATCCTCCATGTTTCTCTGGGCCAAGATATTTGCCTACACTTCTGGTCCTAAATTACTGTATAATGTTGCAAAGTGTTGACCAACTTAAGGCAAATTCACATCCTGAGTGCTTGCACGAAGGTCCTTCATAGAAGTGAGAGATGGTTAGCTATGTTGGCTTGAAATCAGGCAGAAGTAGCTGGAGTAGAGGGCTGGCTGACAAGGGGGTGGAAGGGACAAGCCCTGCTGGGGATGCAACCCAGTCTACAGGGGGAGGGGGAAGGGAGGGCTGCTTTCCCCACCCCTCCCGGCAAACCCCAGCTGGGGTCTGGGGCCAAGGAGGAAGAGTAAACACTCCTTCCCCCACTCAAACTTACTGCTGGCTAGAACTGTGAACTACAAATCCCAGAGGCACCTGGAAGCAGGAAGAGAAAGTGATGAGAAACCCTGCAGAGTCCTGCTGTTATAACTCTGAACTGCAAATCCCAGAGACCTCAGGGGCAGCAGGAAGAGGAAGTGAACACAGCCACAGAGCACCTCCCAGCTTCTGGCCTGAGCCACTGCAGGCCTATGACTGCATTTCCTGAATCAAAGGTGAATGTCTGTTCACTTCTGTTTCAATTTAATCTGTGCAGTTTAGACTAACCTGCAAACACTGAATCAATTCAGCTTTGGGCTTTTTGACTGTCTGTACTTAGCCAAGGAGAACTACATGAATATAAATTATTTTGAAATCAGTTTTCCCACAAACCATTATTCATGAAAGCACAATGCCAGAAGAGTACAGCTTCTGCAGACACATGTCAACACATTAACATAATAGCTTGCAAATCTACAGAGTAAAATCATCACAACCCAGCTATTGTGCCATTAGAAAGAGATAGCATGCAGCAAGAGACTCCAAATTGGTCTCCGGCATCACTGGTTACACAAGGCAACTTCACAGGAATAGATATCCTTCCAGCCTTTCTGGATCCTTTAAACTAGAAGTTCTAAACACAGGAAAGTAACCATTGAAATGGGAAACAGGAGGTCTGAGTCAGCTGTATACTTTTCAGACTAAGGGGCTGAGGAGCCTTCAAAGTGCACCAGTGCAGTTGCAGTAAGGCTTACCTGTGCAGGAGGTGGACATTTCTTAGAGGCCTTAAGTCAAACTAGTTCAACAACTAAACACCATCTTCAACCTCACCACATCCTCAGTGGGCAAAAGGCTTCCACCTGTCACCATCTTTAGAGAAGAGTTTGCTTAACAGCCCGAAACATTACCAAAATAAAACACACTGCAACACACACACATCCCCCATTACAGGGAAAAATGAACTGCAAGTGACAGATATTCATCATATTTATAATAGTGCTCAGATACTATAGAAACAAGAAAAGTATAAGAACCTACATAGAGCAGAACATATAGGATTCCTTTGGGGGAGGTCTGTCTTGTGGGTTGGCGGCCTATACTTATTTGCCTCTGTTTCTATTGTAGCTCTCCACAGGGCTCCTATCTTTTCCGGTCTCTGTCGAGTGCTTACCACATTCTTGCTTAGTATAAGCAGGATCTATTTTGACCTCTCCCCTATAAAAAAAGCCATGGGCATCAATGGATTTGCACAGGTGTAGCTGAGGGTGTGGGCAGGGTTTTGATACTATTTTTGCCCTCTAGTGAAAGTACAGCCTGGAGAGCTATGAACTGTACTGGATCTACTTACACAGCCACTGTATACAGTAGAAACTTCCTGTCTCTCTGGAAGTTGTATATGTAAGTAGATATTTTCTGCTTCCCCAAATATTTCTGTGGAATATTGCATGCCCACATTTGGACTTAGGCTTGAGGCTGTACGTTGGGGAATAAGAATAAATCTCTGAGTGAAGTAAGGTGGAGCCATATTTTCCAAAGAGCTGAATTGTCATTTAGGTACTTAAATCGCAGTTGGATTTTCAAAAGGGTTGAACACCCTTTTCAACCCCAGAGATTGCCATTCAGACACGCAGGACAGAGTTCCCAAATAGTTTACAACATGCTTAGCATATCAGAAATTCTGGACATTTATGGCACATATTCCCTTCAGTTTTAGCCCAGGCTCTTCCCCCGACAGTCCCATGTTCCAGCTCCCATCCATGAGTTCGGTGGGACTGCATCTGAGACTGGTCTGCTTAGCTTGGGGTTTGGGGTTAGAACCAAGATCTCTTTTTTCATACAGGCTGATGACCTATCCAGTCTGGTGTAAGGGTACAGGTTACAACATTTGAAAGGTGCCAGTCCTCTCAAGCTTTCCCACAAGTCCCCTCATGTAGACAATGTTTCACAATTCACTGAAAAAGAAGCACAGATGTGCTCAACTCTTGCAGCACAATGTGCCACAGTATATGAACCCAGAAATCTTAATGACATACAGGAGCGAGCACAGCACAGAGTTACTTGTGGATAGCTTTGAAGGTTGGAAGTTTGTACTTAGCTTCGGCTAACCAAGGGTTGCAAACCTAAGTAGATTAACTCAGGTAGGGCTAACTGGGAGCTCAGTTCTTAAATGTAAGCCCTCCAGTGCTCCAAAAGACAGGAATATGCCCTAAAAGAAAGTGCTGTGAATACAGACAGGATAGACTCTTTTGGAAACACCCCTTCTGCTCCAAATCAATTGTTTCCTCTGTTTTCCTGATCCACTTTCCTTTACATGTTCTTTACAGACCTGTGCTGGATTGAATTTGGGATAGTCATGATTATTAACATCTATGATCTTATTTCTATTTTAAAAAAATAAAGCTGCTGTAAAAGACACCCAGTTTTAATATAATTGTGGTTTATTCATCCTGTGTCACAGCTAATTCATCTTTCTACATGAAGCTTTAATTCAGTTGTCTTCATCGAATGAGCTACTTTGTGTCCATATGGCTAATAAGTGTTATTCTGTATTCAAGCTAAAGGGAAAAGAGAAAGTATTTTAACAGTGCAGCTGATCTAACAAAAAACACATCTGAGAAGGATTAGCATTTCAAAGGAACTATTTGCTCAAGTGAGCCGCCTCACTAAAAGGAAGAAGAAAAAGGAAACTTCAGTAACATTTGTATTATGGTAACGTAGATACTGGAAGTAAAATAGACCGTATTGAATAGTAAAAATTCCTTGCTCTTGAGTTTGGAGATGATTTAAACTTCTTTACCACGTGCTGATAATAACAAATGCAAAATTGATAAAAAGGAAAGATAATCCTGCACTGTAAATACTTTCCGGCAAATCCAAATATTGCTTGCTTTAACAATGGCATGTGAGAGAAAATGATTTACCATAGAGCTTAAATAGCAGGCTCAACTGTAGCAGGATGTTTTTATGGAAGACATATGGCTCATTTTTACTTCTCAAAAATGTGTGGCTCTGGTATTAGCCAATTGTATTGCTGCAGAAAATAACAACGCAACTTTTGCTTTAATTTTGATGAAAAACATGTCGGGTTCCCAGTGCCAGACAAGTGAGTTATTTTTTTTTAATCTCTATTTCCCCCTATTTTTTAACCTTGCTCTGCTTACAGCTGTTCCTTCAGTCTCTCCATCTGACGGAGAGGGGAAACAAACACCTGCTTGCACAATCAAAGCCAATGCTGCTCCTCCTGAGCCAGCTGGCAAGGGTGCCATGAATGTAGTATTTACTCCTTCCTCTCCAGAGATCAAATGCATCAAGTGCACTGTGAGAGCAGTTTTGCCAGCCCAGGAACCAGGCCCCAGCATCCTGCAATTCCACAGCTGTGGAGTCTGGCTACAGAATATCCTCTCTGCTGAAGAATGTATTGACTCAGTCCAAAGCCATGGAAAAGAGAGTCATGACTCACTGACCCATCCCTTCTATTTAGGGGCTTTATTCTTTAGGAAGTTATAGGCTAGGTGCAGACATTACACTTGTATCAGTATAAGTGATTAGAAACTGATCTACACCCACAACAGAACTGAAGTTCAGCACACACAAACTGTTTTAAGAATGGTGGTCTAAGATCCCCCCGCCCCACGCAAAAAAAGCTGAATGTGTTTTCTGTTCACTACTGATCTAAACTACACCACTTACAGAAAACTGTGCAATTTAGATTGATTCTGCCTCAAGCTTTTTGAATGTCTGTACCTAGCCATCGATGCTGAAATGTTACTGTAATGACAATCACATAAGTAGATAGCCCTGATCATTTCAGTTGCTAGAAGTGTTGTCATTTGTTTGTAGAGAATGCCTGTGATACCTGAGGAACGTGAAAAATAACAAGGTCTACATTTTGTTCCCAGTTACTGGACTCCCATAAGTTTATCCAGTCAAGTCAATGGGAGCTCCATGTACAAGTCACATTCAAAGTTTTTGTAAGGCTTCCTATTGGTTTTGTTTTTTGCCAAGGTTCTCAATCCTTTTGACCGCAAACAAAACAAAACAAATAGGGGCAATGATAAAGACATGTAGGAAATACTAGAATTTCTCTGCTCTTAGAAACAAAATCATATGAAAGTAGGGCTAGAAGGGACCTCAAGAGATCATCTAGTCCAGTGGTTTTCAACCTTTTTTCATTTGCAGACTCCTAAAAAATTTTGAATGGACCTTTGGAAATTTCAAATGGAGGTGCAGACCCCTTTCAATGATAAGTGTGGGTATTCACATACTTTGGATTGATTATTCTCATTTTTCATGGACCCTTTAGACCCCAAGGGGTCTAAAGACCATAGGCCCAAAACCACTGATCTAGTTGATCCATTGTTCAAGGCAGGATCATGCATAGTTAAACTATTCCAGTCAAATGTTTGCTCTTGATGGCCTATTTTTATTATTTATTGGTTTATTATGTCTAATATAAGGGCAAATGTTGTTTATTAGTTATGTAGGTTTCCCGAGACTCACTTGGGAGTTCCAGACAAATTTGATTCCCTGCGTGTGTATAGGCCAAGAATTTCAGAAGTGGGTGCCTACAGTCAAGCACCCAAATATATATCTTAGCTTCTAAATACAAGGCCTGATCTTCCAAAGCACTGAGCCTTTTGGAAACCGATGGGGGACTGATAAGCGCTCACATGTTTAGAAAATGAGATCACTTGGGTGACTACATTATGATTTAGGCCCTACTTCATTAAAGTGCTTAAGCGTATGTCTAAACGTAAGCGTGTGACTAGTCCAAGTGGAGTCAATGGAGGCATTCCCATACTTAAAGATGGATCATCCTGAAGTACCTTGCTGAGCTTTACAGACCTATTTCTGAAAGCCTTGGCACCTTGCCCCGGCATACAGCCTCTAGGAATTCACCAGACCTGGTTTACCATTATGTTTCCTATGTGGTATAATATAGTATAATGAGGTTCTCAGGGTTTCTAACTAACAGCTTTGTTGGTCAAATGGCTCTGATAATCTCAATAGTCTAATCTACAACAACAAATGCTGCTCTTTGTATTATTCTGTTCTGTTTTCTCATAAAGACCCAATGTAGGTACCCTCCTTATTAGAGAGTTAGTGACTATTTGGAAAAAACTCTTGTTTGCCCTCTCTGATTACGGCTCAGTTATGACTTCCAGGAGGAGATTGTGTGGCCCGGAGAAAAGATTGTGACTCAGTCACTGTGTCTCCTGTCTACCAGATTAACTCTTTCCCCCACAACTCAAGAAGACCTTACCCAGCACAGTGTACATTTCTCCACCACATGGTACAAAGCACTGTCCGGCATGTTGTGGATCACTGGCTGGTGTAAGTGGGAGAGTTAACTCACTATTCACTCACTACTCTCTTCTGCCCATGCTCTTGGGCAGGCAGAGGAGTGCCATGGCCTTGGAGAGCCTCCTGTATCCTGCACACAGCAATTCAAGGTACAGAGAACCAGAGCAGAGAATTAAGTATCTTATACCACTTATTCATTCTTCTGTGTGAGCAGAATGGACCAGAATCTACTTCGCCATACTACTGCATATTAGCAGATATTCTATTATTGCATTGTATCTTCTAGATATAGCCAAGAAGTCTGAATCAGGAGCATTGTACCCATATTTGTTTTATTATGCAGATGCATTCAGAGGAGTGAGGTTTGAATTAGAAAAAAATGAAAAAAACCCACCCTCTTTTGAACCCCTTGGACTGAGAGTGATGACTGAATAGTGCCAAGGAAGCCTTTGAAGGCAGAGGAAGTTCAACTGACAAAAGTTAGAGCAGGGTGTGTAGGGCACTCAGAGTTATATGGATATCTCTTTATCTTCACTGCGTGGTTAACTGAACTAATGCACGAAAGAATTAAGTTTAACTTGGAAAAAGAAAATGGTTTGTTCTGTATTCTAATAAGACAGGAGTGTGACTTTTTCCCCAAAGCAGGCTACAATTGCAGGTGACCACTTCTTTAATTCTAATTCCACACACAAAATTAACTTTGGGGTTTATATTTTTGGTCTCAACCTCACTACTCTCTTGGGGACTCTAATTTTTACCTGAATTAGAATTGGGAAAATAGTGAAAAAGCTATGCATCAAATGATTTTTACAGACATATCCAAATTCATTCAATATACTATACAACAAATATTACTAGACTACCTCTAACTACAGCCATTATGCTGAGACGATTGCTTATCATCTCCTTACCCTCCATTAGCCATTTGTAACCATCTCTCATCTTGCTTAGTCTGTAAACTGGGGAAGGGAGTATCTTTTTGTTCTCTATTTGTATAGCCCCTAGCCCAATGAGGTCACGATCTATGCTATGGCTAGAGTTCCTACATACTAGAGCCACTAACACAAGCAACAACTTGGAATTATATTCTTCCTGTATTTCTTTTTAGCTTTCCATACTCAAATATGTCATGGTTTTGATCCATTTCAGAATGTTATTTATTTGTCAGTATTATTTATTGTGTGAGCTCCCTCTTGTGTCTTATTCAGCACTTGTACACACTAATTAATTATCCTTTTCCTTTTGGGTCAAAATTCTAAATTTAGCATCTGTTTTTAACTACACCAGCTGGATAACTCATTCTTGTCATTTGTTTTTCCTCTCCTAAAGATTACTTTATTGTGATTCACTGAGATACATTTAATGAAAACAAGAATACCCCACCCCCCAGAAGAGAAGTTATTAAAAAAAATCAGATGTTGCTAATGGGCCTTCAGATTGAATTTTATCCTGCTTCCACTGATGTCAAATACTGTATTCATTTTGCTGATGCAGGATCAACCCCTTACTGCTGCGGTTACTGCAGTTACTCTGAATTTGCACTGCTATACTTGGGAGCAGGATTTCACTTATGATCTACAAAAAGACTAAAGGCAAAAGAAGGGATATATGTAGCCAAGTTATTTAAGACAAAGTTAAACCCCTCTCCTTATGACTGGTTGCATGTGAGCCTCATGATCCATACACATGGAAGTAATTGTAGGGCTGGGACCTTACAGAACACACAAGCATGGGTTGATGAATGCTGAGAAGACGCTGTAGCTTTGTTTAAATGACTAACTTCCCTCTAGAAGGACTCATGTGTTCAGTGTCTTTGATTTGATCACATGAAACACATCAACATCAGTATTTTTCTTCTTCTTCTTATTATTATTATTATTTATACTATGTAGTGTCTGGAGGCCGCAACTGAGATCAAGGCCCAGTGTTGATTGGCACTGAATGCACATACAGCAGGAGACACTCCTTGTCTTGAAGGATCCCTACAGCCTCATGATGGAAGACCAACAAGAAGGGAAGAAAGGGAGAGCATTATCTTCAGTCTGCAGAGATGCAGCAGAGGCACTGAGATATCAAGCAATTTACCTCAGATCAGGCAGGAAGTCTATGGCCCGGGCTAGGTTATATATCTAGCATCCTGGAACCTAGTCCTATGCTGTATCAGAAATTCACCTTTTCAGTGTGCTTGAGTCATAAGCTATAAACATTTGTCCTAGGATAAACTATTTGTGATCATTCAGACGTCTATGTCTGTTGTCCCAGGATAAATCCTAAAAAGGTTTACAGGATAACAAGTACTGATAGTTTATCTCAGGACATCGCAAAGTGCATCTGAACAGTTATCCTGGGACTGCATCATTGAATCAATGGCAGAAAGTGGCACTGCATTCAGCCTGTCACTAAGGCTAACTACAGACAATCAAAAAACCGAAGGCTGAATTGATTCAATCTTTGCAGCTTAGTCTAAGATGCAGAGATTAAACTGAGAAACAACTGGACACACATTTAATTTTGATTCAGGAAATGCTGCCACATGCCTCCAGTGGCTCAGGCCAGAAGCTGGGGGGGCACTAGGACATGGCTCTCTGGCATACAACCAGCATGAGCTGTGTGTTTCCTTCCTCTTCTTGCTGCCCACAAGGCCTCTGGGATTTGCAGTCCAGAATCATAGTAGCAGGACTCTCCAGGGTTCCTTATCACTTCTTCTTCCTGCTTCCAGCTGCCTCTGGGATTTGTAATCCACAGTTGCGTCCAGGAGTAAGTTTCAGTAAGTTTAGCAGCAGGGCAGCTCTATACTCTGGAGAAGGAGGATTTAAGCCCTGTCCCTGGCCTCAGCCCCGCAGTGGGGGTTTGCCTGGGGGGGAGGTAGTCCCTGCCCATCCCCCCACCCCCCTGCCACCCCTCTGCCACCAAACCTTCTCTGCTGGAACAGAAAGCATATCCCAGCCCAGGGCTGGAAAGTATGCTGTGTGATGCTGGGGGACTGTGATTTAACTAGAACCAGGAAGGGGTCTGGGACAGAAGTTTCATAAATTGGTTTGACCCAAATCAGTTAAGTCTGATATACTACATTCAACCAGGTTTATCTTAAACCAGTTTCAGCAATTTTGAAATTGGTTTATGTGCATTGGGCTTCTGTTTTGTTACAGGTTTAAACCAGTTTCTGATGACTTAATCCAGTTTATGTGTAGCTTCTGTCCCTAGCCTAAATCCTGATTAGAAGAGAGATGTGGGTACACGTCAACCATAGGATATTTTTGTTTCAGAACAAACAGATGAACAATTTGTCCAGGGACAAATTTGTCCATCTGGCAGGGGGAATAATTAGACACGTCCAAGGGATGTAATGAATTTTCTATCGCTTGTTTGTGTTTTGTTTTCTTTAAGAACTGGATTTCTTTCTATAAAATATGCCCTTGCCCAATTTAAAGCAATTGGGTTGAGTGCAAGAACTGCTTTGTGAGGTTCTTTGGCCTGTATTATGCCTGATGTCAGACTAGAAAGTCGTGCTGGTCCTTTCTGACCTTGAAACCTCTGACTACATCCATGCTAATTAATTCCAGTACAAAACATACAGAGTGTACCAAGACACAAGGGTGAGGGGTACCTTCAGATACTATAATTATGAATGATAATAATGTAGCTGTGATTTTGTATATCCATGCATTGTGAGGACAATGCATCTATTGTTTATTTGGAAAAGGCTCATAGCTGTATATTTATCTCATCACTCAAGCAGCTGATTCTTATAATCTGAGGCAACGAGTAATTTATCAAACTGCTATATTCGGCTTACGTACTAATAAGAAACATAATTGTGTGACTACTCAATGTTACTTGTCTAAATATTTTCACATTTAAACCCTAGCATCTGCTTTCCCTTTTTTCCTTCCTCTCTCCCATCCCCCCAACTCTCTCGCTTTCTCTTCTTTGACTGTTGAAAATTGATAGTGAATGTACTACACTCTGCCACACTACAAATACGGTTAAGGAGCAAAGGATTGGCAGATACAATGAAGGAACACTAGCACAGAACACCTTCTCATGTCAAGTGCTCCCATGATAAATCTCCACAGTGTGAAACAGCAGCGAGAGCAGACCTGCAGGCTACCCACTGCAGAGGAAGGCCAGTGTATTGCTTATAAGATGGAGGTCCAAAACGCTAAATCCCTCCAGGCATGTAAAAACATTCTTATCAAAGGAGCTGTTCATAGGCACTCACACAGTGCAAGTATAACTTGGGTTTTTACCATGATTAATGATAAGTTTGGAGGAATGCAAGTGACATTATAGTCAGGAATACGCTGTTTATCAAGAAAAATAAATTGGGAAGTGGGCCAGCTGGGGCTGCTGAACCACACACATTCATTTGTTAGGTGCTCTCTTTCTAGCTCCAGAAGAAAATGCAAAGGCTGTAAGTATATGAACCCAAGCAAAGTCTGTTAAAAAATAATCATATACAGTCTATTTTTCCTTTGTATGCAGGCCTCTATGTCTTCAGAAACACCCCAAGGTCAAGCTTTTATAAGGACATAATGGCTCCTCTTTTATTTTTCCACAAGTGTAAACTGAGCTTGATAGACTGAACAGCTACACTATAATTTATACTCTTGTTTCACTTAAGGCCCATTTACATTGCTATCATGGCTTATTTCTTCTGCTATCCAGCTTCCTAGAGTTGATGCAAATGAGAAAAGTGAATTTATTTGTGCCCACAGAAGGCTTTTTTAATGAAAAAATCTTAGGTTGAAAAGGTGCTTTATGTGCGAATCACGTGTAAAGTCCCAGCCAATTCAAATGGCAGCACTTGAATCCTACTACACATTAAAACCCCAAGGTCACACCTTCGACTAGTGTCAAGCTAAATAGGTCCATCAGCTTCTCTGGGGCTTTTCATCTTGAGAATCTGCCCCCAAACGTACTGTTCAACCCAAGCATAGGTATCCAACAATAAATGTCTAATAAAGCCCCCTTCCCTATATGCCTTTCAAGGATTTCAGATGAGTAAACTTAATCTGGGTCCCCTTTACTCAGGCAAACACCTAATTTTACAGGCAGCTCTGTTAGTTTTCCAGGAATACCAAGCCCCTAGATAAAAATTCTGGTCCAACTGAAATCAGCTGGACTTTGCCATGTACTTTGGTGGGGCTGGTATTTCACCCAGTATCAAAGACGTAGGCAACTGCCTCTCTCTTTCAGTCCAGATCAAGGGAACAGATTCTGTATTTAATTTACTCAGATCAGTAAGCCCTGCAAGGTTTGGCCCCAGGAGCTCTGTATCTAGGACCTTCCTACCAAAAAGGCAGAGGATTCCCCCTCTGAACATAAGATTTAAACAGACAGACATGGTGACTTTGCCAAAGAAAATAATGAGTACAACATGGAACTAGCCGGGATTGTAGTTGGGGCCCTTGCACCCAGGAACCAAGAATAAAGTTCATTTTCCAGGACCGTCTGGTCTCCGTGGCCCATTTTGTCATTTCTCCCCCAGCAAAAGCTGCCAACAACACTGACATCTGTAATGGTGGTTTTTGTGGCACGGACACCTGTTTGCTTGGAACTGGGTCAGGATCCTTCGGTTCCTATCACAAAAGCCACCAAACAGATGGCGTGAGCCGTCACAACTTGCAGCCTTCGTCTGATTCCTAACTGCTGGAGGAGAGGCATAAGATCTGTACAGCATTACCAGATAGCTAATCTCTCCACATCCTCCTCCTCTACCTTGATTACTAAAAGAGCGACACTTCTACCGCCTCAGTTATTAGGTATCAGGTTTGCATCACATTCTGTAATCCGCCTTTTTTTTGGTACATGGGAACTACTCTTGCTCAGAAGGGGTCTACAATGAGTTAAATTCACTCCTGCACAGAGGGCCACACACAAGTGACTGGCGCCTCCTGAATCCGGGGGGCACCCACCAACGGTGGCAGCCCTGTCGGGGGGGCACCAGCCCTACCAACAGCATCAGTGTTGGCCATCAGGGGGCACACGTGCACCCCCGTACACCACCTACCGGTTGCCTATGCACTTCAGAGTGGTGGGTTCTGGGATGATTTAGGAATTGCAAATCCTGTATCTGACTACAGGACCTTTGATGGCCCTTCCAACTTTTTAATTGTGCGATCCTCTCATAAAGAAGTGAATTTTTCCCAACAGACAATTCAAGAAGCAAGGGTGGCTTGACAATTTCTTTTATGGGACCAACTGTATAGATGGGAGAGGTTTTAGACACAGGTTTAGGCACAGGTCCTGATGAAGGGCACTTCTTGCAAATTTTCCAGACTATGTGGCTACCACAGCACTCATACCCTACCCAGTAAGCAATGGCAGCACGCATGCACACACAAAGACATATCTGAGAAGCATGAGGGTCTCATACCTGCCGGGAGCTCTGGTTTGTTGGGTTCTCAACAAAGTTATGATACAGGCTTTCAGCATGGCATACTTATTAACATGATTATATGCATGATAAATAATATTCAGCAGAAGGAGTGACATTACATTTCTGTTGAATCCCACCTAGGAAGTACTTACTCATTACAAATCATAAAACATTACATGATTTTCTTGCATGTGTAATGAGGGGCTGCAATAAAACATTGCTTTTCTTCTCACACATACACTATTGTTATACCACTGACTATTGCTCATTGTAGCCTTTACGTAGCATGCTTCATCTTCAAACATTCAAGCATCCTTATAAATTATAACACTGTTGTATGGCCAACAAGCAAATGTTATCCCCACCGTTTTGATGGAAGACTCACACAGAGAAGTTAAGCAATTTGTCCACAGTTGCACAGCACATCCGAGTCAGAATCAGGATAATCACTTGGGAGCTGCCGTCCCATGGCTCGTTCAGACCAAATCACCGTAATGCCTTATTAATGTTTATCCCTGCTGTATTTAATAACACAAATCTTCATTTCAGATGCTGCAACTTCTAAAGCATGTAATTACTTCACCCTGCAGCTTTATAGTGTGAATGGTCTTTGAAAAAATGGGTGACTTCTCTCAGATTTGATTAATTCTCTCTGTGACTGGCTGGGTAAAAAGTTTACTTATCAGGCTAAAGCAGCTGAAGGTAAAAATGAGTGAGAGAGTGAGGCAGAGACAGGTATTTTCAAACCTGGGTGCCTGTTTTCCAGCAGCGCTGCGTATTCACGTATTCTTCAGACAGCAGAAGCAGAGATGCTTGGCATGAGACCTGTACAAAGAAACAAAACAAAAATACAAAAATTAATTCTAAGTCCACCCAGTTCGCACTGGGATTTCTAGGCGTTATTGTAGTGTGACTAATACATAGTATGACTCCTAAATATTATTTAAAGATTCTAACATTAGCCATCCAAATCTGCCTATTTTGTGCTGCAGTCACCCACAAATGAGTTTCCAAATGGGCCCACAGGCCATGTATCTATACACCTTCTTGCATTTTACTAAGCCTGAAAGGTTTAAATGAAGCCTGAATAGCCCGGCAAAGGTAACCATTGCCCAGGGGAAGGAGGGTAAAGGGTTTGACATCACATAGCCCCAAAGTGGGTTAAAATGGAGACAGCCACAATGGCACAATGCTCCTTGTGCTCCCTGTTAGAAAATCTATTTACTACCTTCAGTCCAGTATAAAATGTCCTCGCCCCCACCAGACATTGCTTTTCCAGCACAACGAGGCATGATTAAAGTGTTCACTTTGGAAAATAATGAGGCACAGCAGCGAACTGGTTAATGAACAGCCATATTAG
This sequence comes from Crocodylus porosus, assembly GCF_001723895.1. NCBI lineage: Eukaryota > Metazoa > Chordata > Crocodylia > Crocodylidae > Crocodylus > Crocodylus porosus. Next base: position 12,609,170 of record NW_017728948.1, on the reverse strand, counting down.
GGCTACATTATTGTGTAGACAATGGTAGGCCACAGCCCGGGCCCCTATACCAGTTGTTACAGCGCCTCATTCCAATCTGCCACCACCAACCACCATAAAGGCTGCCATTGTTCAACGCCTGCTTTCAGCTTCAAGAAGGAGGCCAAATTAAGGATAAAGAGGGAGTGAGGGCCCGGGATGACAGAAATGCCGAGTGTGTGACATTAAATTGTTCTCCGCTCTGCTCACAATCAGCAATTGTGAAAAGAAAGAGTATCAGTTTCTGTGTATAGGCAACGTGCATGGCAGAGGCACTTGTGCTGTACAGACCTGCCCTCTATAGGACTGAACAATGCATAGCTGAACTCGCTTGAGAACAAGTCCGTGCTGAAGCAATCACCTAAAAATCACAAATAGACATGTGCGCCCTGAGCACAGCCCTCTGAGCTCGTTCCCGCTTCCCCGGCTGCTCGGCTGGCAGTCGTCCCTGTAACACGTTCTGAAGAGCTTTGTCCAGCTTAGCTTTCAATGTGCCAAGCAGTTGGCTCCCATCTTTGCCTTTGGGACACTTTCCCATTAACATAGCCTATTGTAGCTTGCTCTCAAGAAGCTTCTCCTGACGCTCAGCCTACATTTGCCTTTTCTTTATTTAATCTCAGGTTATGTCTGCTTGCATTTCCTGAATCATTTCTTCCTCTCCCTTGTTTTCATATTTTTCATTTGCCTAGAGAAGGGTGGCTTTTTCGGCAGGCATGCCACAAGGTAAGCCTTGCACCCTCCCCTTGTGCCCCCCCAATTCCTTTCCCCAGCTGGATCTTCTGCTCTGCTTTCTGCTCTCAGCCCGACGCTCCCTGCCTACTCTGGTCCTCCGTTTCTGCTCCCTGCTCCTCCCGGATCTGCCACACGCCACACACACAGGCTGCCCATGCCGTTGGGGCACGTGTGCCGGGGCTTGGCCACTCTTGCTGTCGATGGTTATCAGATTTTCCCTTCCTGCACAACAGTCTCTTAACTATGGTTCTTTAAATCTTCCCCCCTCTGTAAATTTTTTTTCTTCAAAGCAAAGGATCCTGCCAGATACATGCACAGTAAAGGATGTAAATAAGTGCAGAATTATACAGATGCTCAAGGACTTGATGCAGCATCATGTGTACACATATGTATGTTTGATGTAGTACCAGGGCCGAGCTGGAGCGTTCATCTCCCTGCAGCAGAGTAAGGTGAATAAGAGGCTGCCTTATTCCTGGGGGGAATATGTGCTGATTATTTTTCCCACTGGTGGAGAAAAGAGGGATAGAAACTAAAGTGGGTGGGTGCAGGCCAGGACAGGGAATGCAGGAGGGTTTGCATTTTGCTGCTGGTAAAGACTTAAAATTTCCCTGGAATGAGTACTTGCTGCTACTGGGGACAGGACACTGAGCTAGGTGGACCTTTGAGCTGGCCTAGGGTGGCAGTGCTGAGGTTTGTTCTGGAGCTAAGCAGGGAGGGCACTGTGCCTTGTGAAGGGTGTTTCTGACTCACAGGGTCTCTTGGGACAGCACAGCTTACTCACCATCCTGTGTACCTGAGGCTTAGAGAGTTGACATCCAGGTGGATGGATCATGGATCGGCATGCAGCTCTCATTTATTCAGCGCGTAAATGCATGACACTTTTCTATCCTAGTGCAGTGCTTCAGATCACTACCTTCAGTTTGAATTACTGCTGTCTGTTCTCCCCTGGAAACCCTCCAACAATTTTGGACTTCTCTGGTGGGGAAAAGCCTGCAACTGAAAGCTGTTTTACTCTGTTGCAATAATAAACGTGTCTGTGCCAAAGGAACAGAACAAGATGGGTCTCCTGCTTTGAAATAATGAGCTGGATTCATCTGTGATGGGATAAGCATGCAGATGTTTGTGTTTACGATGGACCCAACTTGCTTTTAGGAAGGACTAAATTTGATTGAACCAAATAGTGGGCCAGGCTGGAATTTATTTTTTGCATGAGACCCAATCCTGCTCTCTCAGCTCCTTCTGGTATGACTGTTATTATCATTCGATAACAACAACAAAAACAACAGTAATAGCAAACCATTCCCAGTTCAAGGACTCATGGCACAATAAGCCATCTCTCTCCAGTGTTGTCTGTTCATTACTAAACTTGTTGTATGACTGATTCCCAGTTCTATCCATTCTTCCTATGTTCTTCAATGGATAAAGAATGGACTTTTCTGTCTTTCTCTCCTTCTTCCCTCCACAAATCCCTCAGTGATCATCTTCTCTATGCAGTCCTCTTCTTTTCTTACCAGGGGGCCAAATACCCATAACTTCCTTCTCTTAGTTGTGTTGCTAAGACCGCTTGTCACAGCAGCTTTCTCCAACACCCTGGATTTCTCCCTGTTTTTTGGCCAGGCTGCGTTTCAGATCCTTCCAGTCTTTATTTCTCAAGGTCCAACATTTTTAGCCATACATGGCTATCAACCACACAACTGTTTTGACAAATCTGATCTTTGTTTCAAGTCGACCCCCTCCTCTTTCAGATCCTTGATAAGTTTTCCATGACTGCCTAATCCTTGACTTTCCCATTCACATGAACTATACTGGCTAGGGATGCCCAGATATGCGACCTCTTCAACCCTTTCAAGTTCTTTCCCTCCGACCTGAATCCTCAGGTCTTTTTCTTCTTTTGGTGTGGCCACTGCTTTTGTCCTGGAGATACTAATTGAGAATCTATACTCCTCTTTGACTGTATTGACCAAATCCTTTAGCTTCTCAGGGTAATCAAGGCTATTTAAGGATGATCTTACTGCTTGCAGGCGGTTGGACTAGATGATATCTGAAGGCCCCTTCCAGCCGTACTTTTCTATAATTTTGTCAGCCTTCCTCAAATTATGATCCCTCTGGTGGAGAATGTGATTGTAGTAAGGGTTGGGGTTTCACAGGGTTGAACTCCTTATGTTTACAACTACTAAGTCACTGGAGAAATAATCGATGCTTTGAAACTTATATCAAAATCTGACGGAGAGAGGACAGAAGAATCGAGGAAACAGGAGTGCTGAGCTACATATCTACAAAGTTTTGCTGTAATTGAACTATAAAGAGCTATTTCATTCGGAGAGCCTGAGAACCTCATCTCCTCCTGCATCTAGTAACACGAGAATTCACATGCTATATGAGAAATACTGGAAAAGAGGGTCAGTTGCTGAGAAAGACTTTCTGCTTCAGTACCTAGGACTGAAAAACACCTGCTGGGTCATCACATTCAGTTTTGGGATAGGGGCAATCTCTTCCTGTTCATTAGCAGAAATCAATAATCAGATGTGTCTGGAGAAGATGACAAGACATTTTCTGTGTCCTTTACAAGTAGCATTACTACAAAGTGGCAGAGTGGCTTTAGTTCAGATGGTAAGTGTGTGGGTTCCTTCACACACACACACACACACACACACACTTACTTGCACATAGGACCATGTGTCAGTATCCAAGAACAGACATTGTGTATACACACCTAGGACTCTCAGAACCCTCCATGGTGCTGGAGTGACCCTAACTATGGAAAAACAGGGAATATAATGTTTCCTGTTCATATTTTTCACATATGTGAAATAACTTGACTAATTGAAAAAGGGAAAAGGATGCTATTTCCCATGCTCTTGACAATTAACCTGTCCAGCTCAACAAAGGTCTTCTGAGTATATTTTAAACGGGGACATTAAAGTCTAACTGAGTTGGGATAGCCCTTCCATTATTCAGACTTAAGGTTGGGGTGTTCAAAGATGGAAAATCCACTTGCAAGGTCAAGAAGGCATTATTTCTGTTCCAGCTCTACAGTGTGAAGCCAATAATCTCTTTTTATACATATGATAGCTTGTCTTAATATTTCAGGCAGTTGTTGACTAGTGGTCATAGGATCATAAAAAAGGAGGGCTGAATAGGGACCTCACAAGGTCACCTAGTCCAGCCCCCTGCTTAAGGCAGAATTATCCCTGACTCAATCATCCCAGTCAAGGGTCTATCCAAACTGCTCTTGAAAATTTCCAAGGATGGCAAGTCTAGGTAGCCTGTTCCAATGTTTGACTAACCTCATAGACAGAGTGGTCCTCTTAATTTCCAACCTAAACTTCCTTTGTTGCAGCTGGAGTCCTTTCTAAACTCTCCACATCCTTCTTGAAGTGTGGGGCCCAAAACTGGACACTACTCAAGGTGAGGCTTTACCAGTACAGAATACAGTAAATGAATTTCCCTTGATTTGCAAGTGACAGTCCTGACAACTCAGCATGCTACTGAACTTTTTTGCAACAAGAGCACATGGCTGGCTTATCTGCAACTTATGGTCTACTCTGTACCCCCGGGTCTTTCTCTGCAGTATTGCAGCCTAGCCAATCATTCCTCAGGCTGTATTTTTGCATGCCATTATTCCATCTCAAGTGCAGAGCTTTGTACCTGCTCTTGTTGAATCTCATCTGAGTGACTGCAACATTTCTCCAGTCTATCCACAGCACTTTAAAGCCTAAGCCCTACCCTCCAGTGTGTCTGCAACTCCACTAACTTGGTGGCAGCTGCAGGTTTGCTAAGCATACATGGCCTATGCAGACCAGACTGGGAGCAACCCCCTGTGCAGCTCCTGTGGTGCTGGGCTGCATGCAGCACCTTGCCAGACTGGCTCTGTGTGCCGACTCCAGTGTGGCACCAATGCCAGTGTATAGGGCCACTTTAGTAGGGTGCTGCATATGGCATGCACCCTGGACTGACTGCCTTTGTAGGTGCTGCATATGCCTTTGCACCCTGGACTGACTGCCATGTAGCCTGTACTATGCTGGGTTCAGCCTGCACACTGCATCTTACAGCTCCATGGGCCAGATCCAGCCCACAGGCTGTATGTTTGATACCCCTGTAGTAGAAGGATCAGGATATGCTGAGCTGAGGGCATTCAACACTTTGAAGGAGGTGCTAAGCTGTTTATCAGTAAATCCCTCAGCTCAGTGAAGCCAGTCAAATTGGCCTTAAAGAAACTCCCCTGCAACAAACTAGGGCCGTTGCTATGTGTTAAATATATTATGCAATTAACTGGTCAATTGTGCAATAAATTTAGACTGGCCACACATACAAAGTAATTATCACACAATTAACTGGTTAATTGGCAATAAATTTAGACCAGCCACATGTGCAAAGTAATTATCACACAATAAAAATGACAATCTAGCTATAAAAAGTCAGCCTGTTATAAAGTTAGTGCTTGAAAACTGGCAACAACTCTACAGCTGGTTTTGATCCAGCTTTAATTTCAAAGTGTAGCAGGGCCTAAGACTAAGATAGACTCCACTTTTTCCCTGGCTCACAAAAAAAAAATGTTTTGTTTCAGTAATACTAGTGATTTCTTTTCAAATACCATTTTCCCCCCATCTTTATAGGCAGCACAGGGTAAAGGCCACCTTCTGGCCTGGTGGCTCAACAAGATACAAGTTTTATATGTACGCCCATATAGTGGGGCATGGGCAGGGTTTCTCAGTGGTTAGGGCCAAAGTCTGGAACCACAATACAACCTGAGTGTCTGGAGCATAGCAATCAATATACCCGGCAGGGATTCAGGGCCAAAGTCAGCAGTCAGGATACAAACCGAATGTATGAACAGGGGCTTGGACCAACAGCTACAGGCTTCAACAGTGGTTACCTATGGAGCAACTGCAGATGTTGCCCTAAATACCAGAGTTCCTGTCCCAGGATGCAAATCCCATAGAGTGATTCCATTCAGCTGAGAGGGCTTGTTGCCCAGTGATTGCTCACATGCCTCTGCTGGGGACAACTGTAGCCCAGGCTGCCTGCTACTAACCCTATAATTTTGACATTACATGAGTGAGTTGCCTTGTTGCCTTCATTGAAACAGCTCACTTGTAGAAAGTGCCCAGAATTTGGCTGTAAGCTTATTTTTATGTCACTATAGTTTTGGGGCTTTAACTGCAAACAGCAACAGACATGTAGAAATAAGGGTTGCGATAAACGTCCAGCCAGAAACCAGAAATACTGTTAATCTCATGAGAACCTGTTCCCAAAATAATTGTCCCCAGTTTGGTCTTGAAGGCACAAGAAGTTCAGAGACTTTAGATCAAACTGACATAAAAAGCCAACTTTTTAGATACTTATCTAGTCTCAACCTCCAGGCCTCTGGATGTCCACCAGCTATTACTAGCCCAGCTTGCCTTCATCTACTATTCAGCATTTCTAAGCACCCCTTGCAGGGAGGCATAAGTCTGATATTTAAATTGATAGCTCAATTATCTTTTCAAGTTTAGTGATGTGACAAGTCAGAGTTTTTATCCCATTAATGTATTTCTAAGTCACAATTTTTTTTTATTTCTCCTTAACGGCATTATTGACTTGTAATCAGCAGAAGCATGGGAGAGAAAGGAGCAAAAAATATAAAACTGTTTTGCCAATTATGCCTGTCATCTCGCCTTCATCTTGCAGCAGAACAAGGAAGGATTTGTTGTTATGAACCTTGGCCCAACAAACCTGACATGGAAAGCTCTCAGTTTGGTTGGAGGGGGCAGGGGGTGTTTCAAGCATGTGTCTTCTCACAGTGAAGTCAGTAGGCCCCATGGGTTGATGGGGGATGAAAAATAGCAAGAGGTCAAGGTCTATAAAGCAAATCAATTTTCTTAAAGAGAAGATTCTTCTTGGAATCAAGAACCCTGTGGCTATGTTATAGGTCAATTTTCACAAGGTTACAGCTGCTACTAAGCATCTGGACTAAGCAGCTTTTTTGCCTGTTAAATCTCTTAATCCAGTTGGTCGATGTTTTTCTTTGACAGCCTGTTAAGCTTAAAAAACTACTCAGCATTTTTTTTATATAAAATGTAACTGGTTATCACACGTGCTTCATTTATATGACTGCCTCTTTGATATCAGAACATACAAACCATCTGTGTGTTTCTTGGTTGTTTTAGCAACATTTGCTTCCAGTGCATCTGCTTCTGCTGGCCCTTTATGCTTCATTAAAAATGTTGCAACCCAGAAAAAAAAATGTGTGTTTAAAATCAATAATGCAAAGTGTTCTGCTATCATTTGAAAACGTAGGGTTTTAAACTACAGTCTCTCAGATAGTGAGGCTCTGTGTGTGATAAGGGGACATAAACAGAACAGAATGGAATTCATTATTAAGCATTAAACAAAAGCTTTCTCTGTACTGGGCAAGCCTGAAGCACTAGTAAGAAAAGTAATTGCTTTGGCCTCTCCATGGCCTAGCCAATGTTCTGTGGGCACACACCACAGAATAGTCTGGATCCAATCGCCCTATCTGGTATGTGGATGAAGGATAAAGTAACTCCTGGGTTGATGATCTACATAGGATTAACAGTAAGAACACACAGTATTCTTCCTCTCTCTGGGTGTGTCTACACATGTGCTTTACTGCACATTAGACTAATCTAATATGTAGTCAAGCATCACTGTCTACACACGGACAGCAATTACTGCACAGGAGATTAAAGTTTGCTAATACCAACAGATACAGGTACTAGAAAACAGTGTTTTAAATGAATGTACCTAAGTGCATGTATGGTGTGGTGGTGAGACGCCCCCACAGGATCTCGAAGGGGAGTGGGTAGTCCCTGTGTGCTGAGGTTCCTGCTACAGAGAGAAGCATCACAGCTGGTGCAACGCCAGTAGGCAGAGCAGGGGAGGTGTTGGAGTCCCCTGTAGGAGATTGGGGGAAAGGAGGCAACCCGACACCCTTCTCCTTCCCAGGGGTTTATTTCTTTTGAGAAAAAAAAGAGAGAAGAGGCATGAGAGCAAAGTGCCTTACTCAGAGGCACTGGAGTAGGTGCCAGCTTACGCACATAGCTGGCCAGTTTCTAGGGAGGGAAGGCTACTCGTCGAGACAGAAGGGGCAGCCGGATGTGGGATCCCCCTCAAGGCAAGCCGTGGTTGATTTATGACCAAGGCACCATTGCTGGCACCCATCCGGTTGGCAAGTGGATGGGGTGTAGGGGAGGCGGAGCCCCATGGAACATCGCACCCGAATCATGAGTACTGCTGTCCCCGGGGAGCCCCAGGAAGAAGATCTCCACTGAACCTGTCACAGGATCAAGGAGGTGTCCTGTGACTAATATAGGGTTAAGGAGCTGCCAATCACCAGGGGCAGCTCAGGTGCTGGTTGCCGCAGCAACCAGATAGGTCAGGTGACCAAAAGGGGGCAGGGCCTGGCCTTTATAAACTGCCCAGGCCGGAGCCAGAGTAGCAGTTCCCCTCTGGCAGCTGCAGGAGCAGGAGCTCTGCAGGACAGCTGAGCAGCAGAGTCAATGGTGGCGGTTTGACCGGCTGCAATGATGCGAGGGGAGAGAGAGTACTTGGACAGAGGTATGGGTGAAAGCCGGCATTGAGCAGAGCTGGGTTTGCAATCTCAGGGCTGAGGATTGTGTTGTAAGCCGGTAGGCTTCTGCTGTTTGAGTTATAGCCGCTCGGCTTTGGATTCAGTTATCGTTATACCGGAGGACCGGGTGAGGCTGTAAGGGTGCGAGGAGGCCTCACGGGGTCTCCCCACTAGCTTGGGGGTTCCCGGTGCCCACTGGGGCACAGTGAGTGTTGCCAGTGAGGCACAGTGGTTTGCGCCGGAGACCCAGCCCGTGAGGGCGGCATAGGCCCCAGAGGGGGCAGCGGGCATGAGAGGCACGGCACAGGCCTCAGAGGGGGCAGCGGGCACGAGAGGCACGGCACAGGCCCCAGAGTGGGGCAGCGGGCATGAGAGGCACGGCATAGGCCCCAGAGGGGGCAACGGGCATGAGGGGCATGGCAAAGGGCCCCAGGAGGGGCAACGAGCGTGGGGAGCATGGCAAAAGGCCCTAGAGGGGGCGAGAAGCACGGAGAGTGTGGCAAAAGGCCCTAGAGGGGGTGAGAGGCTCCAGAGAGAAGCGAGGAGTGGGAAAAAACCTGAGAGACAGGCCCTGTGGGGTGAGGCCTGGGCATGGCAAGCGCAGAGGCACCGGTAGCGGGGTGCAGGTTGCAGCAGTGGCCCAGGGGTGCCAGTATCAGGGTGCAGGTTGTCTAACCAGCCCAGGGCGCCTGTAAAGGGACGACAGGCACGTGACCGACCCAGGGGCACCGGTAAAGGGGTGCCAGTAGCGATAGGCCCAGGCGGTTCGGAGACGGGTGCCGGGGTGTGACAAGCCCCAGGGGCGCCAGGCGGGTGACAAGCCCAGGGTGCCAGAGAGGGGCACCAGGGCAGGACGAGCCCAAGGGGCGCCTGAGAGGGCGCCGGAGGGCAAGGACAGAACAACGTCCGGAAACAGCTGCGAGGCTTGGGGCATGCTAAAGGGGAGGTAGGAGGCACGCATTGCCCATAAGGCTGGGGGTGTCGGGGCACCCCACTAGGAGCGGAGATAGTATCAGCACAGTGTCTAGGCGATAGGTGGCAGCCTCCCTAATTGAACCATTTGACATCAAAGATGTGGCGGGCGAGGATAAGAGGGTGCTGAATCGCCTAATTTGACACGGCAGGGGGCGCTAGCGAGCTCACGGCCGCTCGCAGGCCCCACTCCGTGACAGAACCCTCTCATTATATAATAGCATCAAGTCGTGGCAAGAAAGTTGAGGGAAGGGGCTCCACACCTGGCAGGCAGTACATCACTCAGGGAACCCCACTTAAGCCACCTTACATCACATGTAGATACTGACCTGGGAGCAAATTTCTCCTGGTCAGCTGAGGCAACAGGAGGCTGCAACTGCTGCCTGGCTAAGCCCCAAGCCTCTGAGCCTGGGCGGGTTGAGGGGAGCGGAGCTCGGGGCTAGCTCTGAGCTCGAGCCGGGGGTGGGAGGGGGATACTGTTCACCAGAAGTTCAGTCACAACCCTTAAAGAATTCCATACATTTCTCTGTGGAAATACTCAATGTTCAATGTTCATTTGAAATGCACTTGTGTGGCAGAATATAAATCTATTATAACTAAAAAATATTTTCATGTCATTCCCTCTGAAAGGAAAGCCCTGGTAGACAGAACTTGTTTAAGCTATAAAACCTTGTTTACATTTTTCTGTATAAAGATTTTTATTAGAATAACTGAATGGATTTATATAAACACCTTATTTGATTTTTATTAGAATAACTGAATGGATTTATATAAACACCTTATTTGAATGTACTGCTAATATGTTTAAATGAACCTGCTATCTACACATCATTCAATTTTATTACACCCCTTACCAAGTGTTCCTTGGACAGCAGCTCTTCATTCAAATAAAGCTTATGGACTGTGGATACTTGGTGGGGCTGATGGGACTGATAATACATTCATCTAAAGTACCGTACATACTTTTACCCTCAATGAGCTACCAGCTTGAAGAAGGGCGTCTCAAAAGATGCTCCCTCAGGGAGTTGGGGATATACTAACCTAGAAAGGTAGAACCATTTCTAGGTAGTGATATTCTGAAACCCTCTTCTCCCATGGAGCCATCCCAGGTAAGGTCAGATCCTGAAATGGTTTAAAGCAGCATCTATGACATTTATTGACATTTATTTATCCTCATCAGTGACATTTTTTATCCACTTCTCTGTATTCTTCATTGTCAATCTATCAGCTTCTCTTTGAAATTTGGATTGAACAGAAAGGTTATATTCAACCTAGATGCAAAGCAATTGCATCAAAGATGAGTTTGGCCCTAAATCATCATTTCAGCTAATGCTGCTGAATACCAGTAAAGGATACGAGAATGTACACAGGTGGTTATGTCAGGGCAAGTCTACACGGTGACTATGTAGTAGCTGAAAAATACTGTGCAGTAGTACATCGCAGCACAGATAGTGCTAGGACGCTACAGCACAGTATTATTAGGTTACTGCACGGTAGCATCACCTAAAAGATGTTTGCCAGTGCTACTGCACAGTAACACTGTTTACTGTGCATTTATTTAGTACTTACTAATACAACTATTAAATAAATGCACAGTAATGACTGCACAGTAGTCTCTCACATAGACGTGCCCTCAGAGTAGCTGAGCAGAGATAAAGCTCCATCTCCTTTTTAGACCAGGGTAAATTGTTTGTATGTCTATGCCAGAAGATTAACATTTGCCCAGAAAGTAGGGAAGATTTTAATTTTATTGTGCACATTATCACAAGTCAAAAAATCAGTGACATATTATCTAGTTTTCCAGTGTCCCCTGTAATGGAGAGCTAAGAAGAGGGAGAACACCAAGCATCAGATTCTGTCATCTAATTATTTACAAAACTTCAGTTTCTGGAAATTATTTCTGCAAATTTGTATACACCAACATAGTTTAAATTTGCAACATTTTCACTTGACGGGCACCAGTTGGACAATTGGAAAATATAAATGTGTGAAATCTTTAAAGAAGCAGCATTTGCGCATAAAGCTTTTTCAGACAGGGGGATAATTGCTTCCCTTTTTTTTTGGAATCAGAAATAATCCAGGGGGTCATAGGCATCAAGTTACACACACTATGTGTAATAAAAATTAGGAAACCATTTGGTGGCAAATGTTGGAATTTATGGACTAATTTATACCACTCAAAGGTCTGAGGCCAAATTCAGTAACATGTAGCAAATGGAAACGCTTTCATTCCTATCCTACCAAAACACCACATAATTTACCATCATTAATAGCTTCTCATCAGGCAAGGTCTGGGACTCAAATAAAAGGGGTCTAATGACAGGATTGGTAATAAAATCTCATGTTCTGGGATGGAAAGTATTTCACACTTGAAGTTCAAATAAACATTTGAAGTGAATCTCTTAATCTCATAAGGTTCATTTATCACTAGGTACTAAGATAATGGAGCAATCAGACATAAGATGCAGAGGTACACTTGACCAGTTTACTGCTGTCACTGTACACAAAGAGTCTTCACTGGCCTCTGAATGTTGCAGTCATATCATTAGAAATGACTGTTCCCACATTCACACAGTCCACTAACTCTTAGTGTCTCTCATAAAAATGTAGGTCACCCCCATTGAAAAATTTAGCAGCAGCCAAAACAGTTTCCAAGTACAAAAACACATTAAACATGAATGCTCTGTGAATAAATAGCTGCAAGGTATTACCTGCTGTGTGACATTAGGTAATAGGGATCAGGACTTTCAGACTTTCAAAAAGGCTAGGCTCTGGGTAAAAAAAAAAACATTTTTCCTTTCAAAGATTTCCATGTTGAAAACATTGTGTTGCCCAAAAAAAGGCAGGCTGGTTGGAGATCTCCCCATGCCCTCCCACTGTTGCGTGAGAAAAGAATATCCATACCCACCCAGAAAGTATAATAAAATTACAGTAATTGCACACATAGGTCTACATTTTCTCCTACATCAAGATCCGCCTGGCAAAGACTGGAAGGGTAGGACAATTCAGGAGCCATAATCGGCTGCCTGATTATCTAGGACAGTCTCTGCTGGCCTCAGCCCTAGCAGTCACACTAATTTCCATAGCTGATGATAGTCTCTGGAGGACATCATGCCAGTTGAGAGTTGGAAGAATGCAGGTGTGCCGCCCACCCCTCTTGCCCCTTTGCCAGAGGGATGTGCAGATGGCACTGGAGCAGAAAGTGGGAACATGACTCTCTGCCAATGGGTTGACTTTTCAACAGAGTACTTTGCTTTATGTTAGTTCTGGCTACCCTGCACCACCCATGTGGTACAAACAGACCAAAGAAGTGAGAGTCCAGGAGAGAAATTTTCTTTCTCTGTTTATGGGGCATATATTGTTTCCTTCCTTGGGAAGAGCAAAAGCCCTCTTCAAATTATAGTGTCTAGTTCCTAAAAGCAAAACGCTTTCTAATCTGAACAAGGTGTTCTCTTTGAAACGAGACCAAGAGCAGCAGACACGCACTTAAACTGAAGCAGATTTTTCTTTTTTTTCATAATACCCATAATCGCCACTTGAATTCTGGATCAAAACCTATTAATCAAGGACAGGCCTGTAGGCAGGGGTGGATGCAGGGGTCTTAGCCAACCCCACTCCCCCAGCCATACCTACCAATTTTTATTAACATAAAGGACGTGTGTGCAGCTCAGTTATGGTACCAGGGAGCCTCTCTGTGCTGAGACATACCACACAGCTCTGTGTGCACACCGCCTTCCAAGCCAGACGTCGTGTATTCACCATATCGTGGTGCGGGAGGCTGGCTAATTAGCTCGGGCAAGCAGGATTATGCTGTGTCTGGCAGCACACACAGAGACAACTGAGGTATTTCTCCATGACTCTGCCTTTTGCCTTGTACCCAGAGAGAAGCAGGATGTGCAAAGAGACACCTTGGACTAGAGAAGCTAATCAGGATATGTCTATGTGGCACAAGCCAGTACTATTGAGATGTCTGAGCTACCCCTACCTGTGCAACCTCCTCAACCAGAAGCAGTATGGCCACGTTAGTGTGCCACTGCCCCAGAGCTAAATAGGTTGCCCACAGAACTGCCCAAGGGCAGTTTCAGAGGCAGTGCATGTGGAGCTACAAATCAGGGTGCTCCCCAGCAATGTAACTGCGTTTGGCCCAGTGACATACTCAAATCCTGCCTTCCCCAGACGGAATTTCAGGATCCAAACCTGCTTGTGGTATATACCATGGAAGATCAATTCTCATGCTCGTTCCACCCAGCCCCAACAGCCTCCTGCAGTCCCTTCCTGAAGCCCACTTCCAGGACCGAGCCCGTGGCAAGAAACCACAGGCAGTTTATTCACTGGTGGGGGATAGGCTGCTGGTGGAAGCTTGTTGGTCTATGGAGTGGTGTCATTGTAGGAATGGGCTGAGCTGGTACTTCCATTTTCCTTCTCCTCCAGCCTTTCTACAGGGGGCTCAGCTGTATGGACACCCTGTTGGAAGACCTGGTTCCCCTGCCCCTGAGCCCTGTAAGAATGGGGAAGAATGGGAGTGGGCTTGGGGGTATGCTAGCTGTGGGAGCAGGCCTTACTCACACATGTTAGTCCTGTACTGTAATTCTGTGCACTGCACCAGGAATAAGATGACCCCTTGTCAGCATTTCGGATTGGCCTGAGCGGCTCTTGATCATCTTCGCAATTATCTTATGTCGTTGCAGAGGGGCCCTTTTTTTCTCTATGTATCCTTGATAACATTTCTAAAAGGCACTGACTTTTGCAACTCAAGACAGCTTAAACTGGATTTTCCTGAGCATCCCCACCTCTCATTTGACTTCACCTGGAGTTGCAGGGACTGGCCCTCCTTTAGGAAAGCTGGGTATGAGGTCCTTCAAGACTGGGATTTGTAGCGGGCAAAACTGCGCTGAAAGCTCATGTTGATGCTTCATCCCTTGAGATGCAAAGAAGCCAACTTTAAAATGTGATTGGGCACTGGGAATTTGCTATTGATTTAGTTCAGCTTAGCTCTTCTCTACAGACTGTTTTTGAGGAAGCTTGAGGGAAAAGGGTCATTGTTTTTAAGCATGCTACTTTTCCATGGCTGTGAGAATATGACAATCAAACTGTATCCTTGGCTTCAGCAAATATCCCCAGACACTGAACAGGCAACCAGCTTGCCTTTGCATACTTCGGAGAAGGCTTGTTTTTCCTTCTTGAAGAGAGTCATGACCTGTCATTAGTTCCTTCCCCTGAAACACATCACATTGCTGACAGTAAAATGATGTTTTCATTCTAGGAATGCTGTAGGGAAAATATGGAGCAGTCCTTTTCTCAAGGAAATAACCTAACAAGACCACAGTGATTACAACAGTTGGCTAGAGCATATCAGAAAAATGTTACCCTTACTCCAAAGCTAAAAACATTCAAAGAAAGGAAATTCCAAGCAACATTTTTATATATGCAGCCGAACATAAAAATGCTGCTTTCTTAATTCTTTAAAACCGGATCCCTGAGCAGTCTTGACAGAAAGGGGTTTCTCTTGGGCTTGTCAATGAAATAAGCCACATATTTACAATAGTGAAGGTCATTATGTAGTTCTTTAAGCAGATAAAATAAACTACAGAGATGCAATTCATACAGCTTTCCTTGTAAAAGAAAGCAAGTACTCTGAGAGAGGCCAAAATTCTGCACAGAGATTTGCCCAGTCTTTTCCATTGCCAGTATTCTGCTCTGGTTCATGGAAATCCCAGTGATACTGGTGTTTCAGGGAAAAAAATCTATATCTATCTATCTATCTATCTATCAATATCTATATCTATCTATCTATCTGAGCTGAATTCTGCCATGTTGCTCTGAAAGAAGATTTTTTTCTTTCATTTGGAAAAGTTTAGAGGGTAGGTACAGTGTTAGGCTGAAGAGCTAAAATAAACATATATAGCATACTTATTCTATATTTGAAGATATATTCAGAAAGTAATCCATGACAAAGTACTTCAAATCAGTGGCGAGATTCTCAGTGGTGGTAAACCACACTGACTAGATTTCATGTGAGTTATGCTGATCTACACCTTCTAGGGATGTGGCCCAAGATCCATAATGTTTAAACTCATGAAATCAAAGCAAAAAAGAGTGGGAAGAGACCTCAGGCAAGACTCGGAGGGCCCAGCTCAAGGGGTCATCCCTATCCAAACTATCCCATACAAGTGCTTGTCTAACCTATTCCTAAACCTATACAGTCAACCCTATTGTACAGTTACGAAGTGTTTCGCCCCAAAACAACAAGAGCTCATAAATCAGGGGGACGAGCGTTTTCAAAGTCCTGCCACTGCAAGTATTGTTAAAATTAATTTGAGGGATCCAAAGAGGAGGGCTTAAACACCCCCACGCACCTGCACACACACATTACTGAGGACTGCAAACCCCCCACAGTGGGCACATCTATGTGTGCCGCTATGGTGACATAGCAATGCGGCACGGCGACATAGCATCCGCAGGCATGATGCCTGAACCGTGATGCCACAGCTACGTCACCCTAGCAAAATGCTCCCTTGTTATCGCACGTTGCTGCAGTGATATAGCAGCTAAAAATAACAGCGTGCCACGCGCATGGCACAGTACGGGCTGTTACTGTGCCGTCATTTTGTACTTCCTTGGTGATTGAGCTGAATCTGAGCAGAGAGTAGGGTGGCTATCATAGAGGACATTCTGGTTTTCTGCTACTCTGTCCTCTATTGATATGAAACCTGATGCCTTTATGTCCTCTATTTTTCTTTTCAAGAGAAAAATAGAGGATATAAAGGTGTCTGGTTTTCTATCAATAGAGGACAGAAGACAATCGGACTGTCCTCTATGATGGCCACCCTACTAGAGTGGCAAGGGCCTTTAACCAGGAACCTCTGGCTAAGAGTCTCAGCAGGAGCACTGGCACATCCCAGTCAACACCCAGAGCTTTTGAGGAAGCCCACCCTTCCCTCCCACCCGCACATGTAGCAACAGACCAAGAAAGAAATCTTTCCCAGCCACACATGGCAACCAGCAAAACCCAGAAGCATGGGCTAGACTGCTCATGGCCCATATGCAATGTTTAAGGGACACACATGACTGCAGACAAATATACATTTCACAGAGATGAGAAAAAACATCCAAAATTCCTCATCCTGCCCCTTAGTCTCCCAGACTCCCCTCCAATGGCTGTTTCAGGTCCAGAAGACAGATATCTACTGAGTCAATCAGCTCAGGCTCTACCTATAAAATCTACGCCTTAAAATATTCATGTTACAGATTCAAAGAACTAGGAGTTGTGTCATGAGCTCATTTTTTGGGTCTGCAGAGAGACCGAAAAATTGAAAAAGCCAATCGTTTCAAGCTGAAATATTTCTTTCTGGTTTTTTTTAAAATTTATTTTATCTTGTTAGATAATTAAACCAAAGAAATTTCAAAACAAAATTTTCTTTTAAAAGAAATAATGGAAAACTTCCAGTTAACTAATGTCAAAACAAAACTTTTAGACCTTTACATTTTTTCCTCAATTTTTTAACCGCGCTGGCTTGACAGATTCAACACACATTCACAATTTTTTGTCAATCCACATATGTGTTTCTCAGAGAAAAATAAACTAAGAATTTTCCCTCTGATGTTTTGGCCTGTTGTGCGCCTAAAGATTAAAATATATAAGGAATTTATTCTACCAAAGAGAGTCCGCACCCAGAGATTGTAAGCAGTACTTAAAATCCATGCAATGTTGTGCAGATTTCCTGCCCTAAAGTGAAATTTTAGCCCTTGTGAGTAAAAGAGCAAAATCTAAAGGCTGTTCACTAATAGTTGCAAAAAGCCCTAGCACCATGTTGGATTCATTAAAGTACCCAGTGCTAAATTATACAGCTCATATGTCTGCAAACACGACCCCACACAGGTCTTTGCAACAGTTTCTGATACTGTTGTTTACACGCCTCCAGAGCTAATCCTGCTAGTTTCATTAGCGCCATAGGGCATTTGCACACGTGCTTGCACGCAGCTCTGGGCGCTTTTAAAAGTGCCCAGCGTTGCAGTGCATGCATTTGTATAAATGGCAAAATACTAAACTAATACACTCCACTGCAGGTTAGTACTTGTAAATACAAATACTGTCTTGCAGCAGAGTTTTTAATGCGCAACAGTGTGTATGTAGCCACCGATGGGGCTGGCTGGGGCACAAGGGTGCTTCAGTGCAGGGGCTGCCTGCCAGCTAGCCCTGCACTAGAGGACTCCCAAGCCCCAGCCAGCCCCTCTGCAGCACGCTGAGCCGGCAGAAGACCCAGGGAGGGTCAGCCTGCCAGCCCGGGCTGCCCCGCTCCGGCTCAGCATGTTGTGGTCCTGGGCACACATGTAAATGTGGTGCCTGGGAACAATAAACTCAGGCATGACATGCACCTCTGTTTATTGCTGTGAATTAATTGCACATGTAGACATGCCCAGGTAGTATTAGGGCGACTCAGGCTGTGCGCACACACATATTTGTAATGCAATCTTGTACCTGTGCAGACATTCATGCTATTTGTGGTGCTACAGAAGTGGCAGATTCTCTACATGCCAAAAAGTTCCTCTTTCAAAAAGGAACTTCTCAGCAACCCTACAATTTGTAGTTCTACATATAACAGGGGTGAAGGGTATGGAGGGAAAGTGGCTGGCTCCTTGACAGCCCACCCAGCCATAGCAAGCTGTCACACAGACCTGCTGCTGCCTCTGGTGCAAGAGTACTGGCAACAGCTGTTGCTGAGGTGGAGAAGCAATGGGAACTACAATGTTGGCTGCAGTTGAAACAACTGCCACTACCACCCACGCCACAGGAGCGCTAGCAACTGCTGGTGCACCCATGGCAGCAGAGAGGCTGCTTCCAGCTGATGCCACCACCTCCCTGGCAGCCAAGGCGGCCTCTCTGCTGCAGCTGTCTTACAGGCTCCTGTGAGAGCAGGGGGAAACAAAGGAGCACCCTCCTACTGCTCCCTGACTAGTGAGTGCACCTTTTAGGTGACTTTGTAGTGCTCCAGCTGGGGTCTGTGAACACTTTGCACTACAAATGAACATGTGCACACAACTTCTGCACCTGTAGTAAGGATAGCATGTCCCAATCCATAACAACAGCCATTTATAGCTAGCTTCTGTGCCCTGGCTCATACTGAATGGCATCTTATGCCACAATGACTGGCAATGGTTTAAAAAGACTACTGATTAGGGTAGTATTCAGAGTGATGGTGGCAATCCCATCAATACCTTTGAGGATATGGGCTTTGGCATTAATATACCTCCTGAGGCACTCCTGGCTCTACTTATTCAGGGATCATCTTCAAAATTAAGACAATATGCCTTTTTACGTGAACATATTCTGAGCCAAATTAGAGAAATAACCAACTCAGGAATCCAGCACAAAGCAGTGCTCTCTCCATATACTCATCAACATGGGGACTCAGGCATCAGTGTGATCTCTCTGGTCCTCTGCCTATGATGTAGAGCTTAGTCCCTTGAGAAGTGAAATACTATGGTCTTCAGGCTTTATTTAGGATTGTGTGGGTGAAGCAAAATGGCCTGTGATATGCACAAGGTTAGACAAGGTGATCAAGTGGTCCCTTCTGGCCTTGACCTCCATACAATTAAGAAACTTTATTAACATTTTAGAACTAATTAAGGCCCTGACCCACACTGCTGAGGAATTACTCCCCTGCACAGTCCCACTGTCCTCTGGTCCTTGTATTCTCCTGCAACTCATGTCATATTTTGGTGAGGACAGGAGACTCGGGGGATGTTCAGGAGAGTACATCCCCAATTTTCTTCTTCTGCTGCTTTTGCGCCCTCTGATCCTGTCGCCAATACAAATGCTCTGGCACCAGGGCTCATCCCAGAAGTCATTTGGTTCCTGCTGCAGCATGATCAGGAAGCCAATGTCAAATGCCAAAAGAAGTAACTCAAAAGGACATTGCTAAGCCCCGTCAAAGAAGGCTCTCCAGATAATTCTGAGGAAGACCGCAGAGCAAGAACTAGGACAGTATCCATGCTGAAGGCATGCAGATGACTGAGAGCATGAATGGAGAGTGGGGTTTCAGCAGCAGTCTCCACAGTGAGTAGAGTTGTTCAAATAGACACAGGTGGGGTGAGAAATCTTGAATGAAGAAACTGTTCAAAAGAACCAGCTGACCCTTCAGCAAGGACTGCCCAAGAATGTAGCCTGTGTTCCTCCCTGAGAAACAACATCTGAGCTTCCATTTTTCAAGAAGCAGCTTCATTATTTTTCCCCTCAGCAAAATCTTATCCCTTTTTTAGGAAATAATTACAAATAGGGCTTGTCCATTAAGCTGGCTCCTGCAACACACAGCTGTCTCATTTGCTCTAAGTTTTGCTCTCCTACAGCTTGGTTTATGCAGAGTATCTCTCTCTTCCTCTGTATTTGATAGAGAGGGGGCTTCTCAGTTCCTAGTATAGCTGAAGCCCTGTCATTATTATTTGTCTTGATCTCAAATGGGATGTGGGGCAAGGAGGCATTGTGAGACCATATTTTCTTCAGCCTTTAAAGATAAATTGAACTCTCTCTCAGCCCGTCAGAATCAGGTGCAGACGATCACTGTAGTTCCCTGGGTTTGGCACTAGGATTTTTGGACATGCATCGCAGGGCTCTCAGCACCCCACTAGCTTGAGCCACTCCAGGAACTCTTTCTCACTATGTTGTCATGGAATTAGTTGGTCCTTCCCAAGCACTGGTGCAAAAATATTCTCAGCCCACCATAGCATTTTATTTGGATACTTCCAGCTCTGCATACTTCTCTTCTCCGGTGCCAAGCAATGCATGCTGCATAGGTAGATGAGATGTTTCTAGATCATGCTTGTTGGATGCTGATGGGACAGAATGGAGATGTCCTAAACTTCGGCTGTCTCATGTGCTCCTGGCTGGATAGCCACGTCTGGCGGGATCATTCATGTTCTTCTGTCCTGGGTTGGAAGGAAATAGGACAGACCTTTTATGGCTGGTTTAGCTATCAACAATCAGCTCATTAGTCAATTTAAAAAGCTCCCTGTGGGCATCACTGAATGTCTTATGACCCTCCATCTTAAGCTCAGCAACAACCTATATGCCAGTGTCATCAGTGAATATGCCTCAATGCTTGATGCTTACAATGAGGTCAAAGAACAATTTTACTCCAACCTGGACCATGTTCTGACTAATACTCCCAAGGAGGACAAGATCGTTGCCCTTGGTGACTTTAGTGCCAGAGTTGTGTGTGACCTGAAGCTCTGGAGTTGCACCATTGGGAAGGAAGAAGTAGGGAAAACTAACTCCAACAGCATCCTTCTTGAGAAATACACAGCGCGTGGTCTTGCCATTACGAACACCATCTTCAGGCAGAGTGACAAAAACAAGACTACTTGGAGACTGCCTTGCTCTAAGCATTGACACCCCCCTTGGCTATGTTGTTGTTACAGCTTGTGATTGAATGGATGTCTGTATCACATGAGCCACGTGAAGAAATGATGATGGCTGGACAGATCATCTTGTCAGATCCATTCTGAATGTGTGGCTTGCTCGGAAACACTGAACACAGCTAAAAGCAATTCAAAAGTCTTTTAACATCACATCTCTTCAAGACCTGAAGGTCTGCAAGGATCTCTACCAGTGTCTCTAACCAGTGTCTTCACAAAAAGTTCTCTGCCTTGAAGGCAATGCTGAGAAGCTCTGGAAGGGGTTTAAAACCACTACCCATAAGGCCCATGCTGAATCCATTCACTATACCACCTATCAACACCAAGACTGGTTCAGCGAAAACAACACCGAGATCTGAGCCCTCCCTGACTGCAAGAAAAGGGCTTGTTCTGCTTTGCAAAATGACACGTTATCTCAGTAGAAGGAGACAAATCGGCTCCTGAAAGCCAAAACTCAAAGGAGGATCTGGGAAATCAAAAATCAGTGGTAGCAAGAAAAGCCACAGTAATTCAGGTCTATGCTGACAAGCATGACATGCACAGTTTTTTCCAGGCAAAGAAAACCATTTGCAACTTCCCATGATCCTTCTTTCCTGTGATTGCAGGATGCCTTGTTACTCCTCAAAGACAAAGAATCTACTCAAGCTAGATGGAAAGAGTACTTTGAGGCACTCCTGAACCATGAGTTGACTGTGATGGATGCCACTACTGAGTCCATCCCCCAACACCACAAAAAGAGATCGCTTACCAACCGTTGTATCCCACAAAAAGTCTGGCATGCCACTAAGGAAAACCGAAAAAAACAAGCCTACTGGACTGGATGGCATACCTGCTCAAATCTACAAGGCTGACAGTAAGAAACTGGTGATGAGCCTCCATAAATGTATTCTTTGAATTTAGAACAATGAAGAAATCCTTGGGGACCTGATGTATTCTAATATCATGACTATCTTCAAGAAAGGACGTAAGTCAGTGTGTGGGAACTATCAAGTTTCATCCTCCTTTCACAGCAGGAAAAATCCTTGCCTGCACGGTCCTGATTCATAGATTGCTAGGGACTGGAAGGGACCTTGCAAGATCATTCAGTCCAGCCCCCCTGCACTGGGCAGGAAAGACAACAGGGGTCAGGTGACCCCAGCAAGATAACCATCCAGTCTCTTGAAGATTTCCAGGGTCGGTGATTGCACCACCTCTGAGGGGAGTTTATTCCACAGGCTGGACACCCTGACTGGGAAGATTCTTTACCGTAGTTAAGCTTGAAATGGTCTTCCGGGAGTTTGTGGCCATTACTCCTGGTTTTCCCCAAAGGTGCCCTGCTGAACAGTTGTTCATCAAGCCCTTGATGAATTTCCCTGATGTAGCAGTAAGCTGCTACCCTCTCAGCCTTCTCTTCTTTAGGCGAAAGAGGCCCAAGTCCCTCAGCCTTTCCTCATATGGCTTGCCTTGCAAGTCTCTGATCATACGGATGGCTCTTCTCTGGACTCTCTCAAGCTTTTCCACGTCCTTGTTGAAGTGTGGTGCCCAGAACTGGACACAGTACTCCAGCTGCGGTCTCACCAATGCTGAGTAAAGTGGAAGAATCACTTCCTCTGTTTTACTTGAGATGCAACTGTTGATGCATGCCAGAGGATTTTTTGTCCTGCTGGCTACAGCATCGCACTGATGGCTCATGTTCATACTGTGGTCTACAATTATGCCTAGGTCCCTTTCAGTCATGGTGGTAGTCGCATTGGTGCTACTGAGTGTGTAAGTATGTTGGGGATTATTCGTTCCCAGATGGAGCATTTTACACTTTTTGTTGCACATTGTTTGTCCCCAGGTGAAGAGCTTTATACTTCATTTTACACTTCTGAATTGGCTTCTACCTCTTCCTGCCTGTGGTTTCAGACCATCCCATGGACAATTGACAATATCATTATTTTCTGCTAGGTCCAAGTAAAGTGTCAGGAACAACATCAGAACCTATATATAGTCATCATTGACCTTACTAAGGTCTTTGACTCCATCTATTGCAAAACTGTGTGGAAAATACTAGCTAGAATCAGATGTCCTGAAAAATAAAATCAATGTTTTGAAGCTCCTTCATGATCAAATGACTATTACCATTCTTTGTAGCAGATCAGAGATAGATTTATTTTGTCATCCAAACTGGGGTCAGTCAAGGATGTGCCATCACCCCAATTCTTTTCTCCATTTTTTTTTTTGCTGTCATCCCTATTTTTGTTAAGGACTGCTTCCTTTTTGAAACTGACCTTGAACACAGAATGGATAGAGGGCTTTTCAATCTGGGGGATTTTTGGTCAAAGACCAAAGTATTAAAAACAACCATCCTTGACATTCAATATACTGATGACTGTGCTATCCTTGTGCACACTGAGTAAAACCTCCAAACTGCACCAGATCTGTTCACAGAAGCCTGTTGAACTTTGGATCTTTCTCTCAACATTGAGAAGACTAAAGTGCCCCATCTGCCTGCTCCGGGCCATGAATGTGAACTCTCTTCTTAAATTACCATTGAGGAAAAGACTTTGAAGGTAGTAGGGCATTTCCCTTACCTTGGTAGGCACCTTTTTCACAGAGCAAACTTTGATGAGGAGATCTAGCACAGGATCTGGCATACAAATGCCTCTTTTGGGAAATTGCTTCAGTGTGCATTTTATTGAACACACTTCGTGTCTTTTTATTGAAAAGACACCACAATCCAGGTCTACAATGTAGTCACCATCCCCACTCTTCTCTATGGATGTGAAACACAGGCAACCTACTGTTGTCATCTCAAGATCCTGAAGAGGTATCACCAAGCCTGCTTCCAGAAAACCCTTCACATCCAATGGGAAGATCACAAACTGGACAAACACCAGCATCCTTGCTGAAGGCAGACTTACCAGCATTGAGTCAGTTATCCTCCAACACCAACTTCTCTGGACTGGACATTGTGTGTGGATACCTGACTCTGGACTCACAAAACAAATGCTCTGTTCCCAGCTTTGTTACAACCTGAGATATCACAATGGCCAAAAGAAATGCCATGTTGAAGCATACCTCAAGAAAATAGATGCCAACATCAAGAGTTGGAGGAGCTGGTTGTTAACTGACTCCAAAGGCACTGCAACTTCAGCAGAGCAACAGCCCACTTCAAGGTAAAACATCTTGCCCTCAAAGCAGAGAAGAGAGAGTGGAGGAAGGAAAAGAAGAGAAATCCCAACCTATGGCTTATTCTCCTCTGCAGAAAGACCTACAACTTCTGCAGGTGGATCTGTGGCTCAAGCATTGGACACCTAAATCAGCTCAAGACACATCAATAAACTGTGGTAGAGATCATCAAATCAAGGGAATGCCATCAATGGTCTCTTCTCAGGCCTAGGATTGCTCTTCTGCCACCACAATCTCCATTGGTGCCATGGTCTCAAAGTCAGACTGTCCTTGTTAAGACAAAGCCACAAAGAGCTGCAGGCTCTGAACTCAGGAAGTGGCATGGATCTGGTCAAACTCCTCATAGTAGGAGCAGATAGAAGTTTGGCAAGTTCCTAATTGCCATCTTTTGCCTTGTAGGTAATGCCCTAGAAATTTTTATTGCAGTCCCTACACTGGATAGCCATCTCTCTGGAGCAGTGAGAGACGTGCGGGTGAAGCCCGCTGCACCCCCACTCCCCCGAAGCCCCCCAGACACCCC
>NW_017728948.1:12582481-12584779 GCF_001723895.1 Crocodylus porosus | reverse complement strand
GCTTATCTTGCTGGGATCCTATGACCCCAGCTGACTTCCTGCCCTTTGGGCAGGGGGCTGGACTCGATGATCTCCCTAGGTCCCTTCCAGCCCTAATGTCTATGAAAATCTATGAAAATCTCTGCCACCATTTCTGAGATGCAAATCCTGCAAACGGTGATGTCTGCTGCATTGCACTGGAGGTTCATTCAGACCCTGGTATTATACTGTCTACTTAATCCCTCTGGTTAAGCATCATCTTAGCTTTTGTGGCTGAGTTGTGCAAAAGTGGAAGCCTGCATTTACATATGCAGATCAATCCCTTATTTATAAAAGGGCAGGAGCCTTCCAGCAGGAAACGGGTTGGTGGAAAGGCTGGAAAACACAGGCCTAAAGAATTGTGGGATATTGTTGGAAGAGTAGAAAAACCCAAGCTCTGAAACCAAGACTTTAGCTGCATCCACACTGCAAGGTAGACAGGGCAGAGCCCACCTTGAAGAAAAATCCAGGCCCTACCCTATAACTCACCCAAGCAAGCAAACCAGTTCAAAAGACGTACAAGGCCAGATATGACTGAGAATGGTAATGGGTTGGACTGAAGCCTGGGCAAAACTATGAGATAGGCCTCCAGTGAAGACAAACTGTCAGCTCTTCCATCTGTAATTAAGGCTAAGGTAAGCCTAGTTGGCTGGGCTTTACATAAGGTAAGCCATCCAAAATTTTTTTGGGAGGTTTATTATCATTTTCTCTTTCTTTTTTTAATTTTGTTTTTAAGGAGACCATTGTGATCTGGGCAATGTCACAGAGTACCCCAAAGAGATGAGAATCTTGCGGACTCTAGGAAGACAGGAGGAAGTACAAGGAGTCTCTGGAGCACAATTCCCACTTATAGTCTTAGCACACAAGGGGGGCATCTACATGTCATGCTACATTGCCATCGCAATGTGCTACGGTGACATAGTGCCCGCAAGCAAAAACCATGATGCCACAATTACATCGCCATAGCAATCCCTCAGTACAGCACATCACTGTGGCAATGTAGCAGCTACAAATAACCGTGCACTGCGTGCACAGAGCAGTACGGAATATTACTGTGCCATCATTTAGTACTTCCAAGTGTTGGCTCAGTAACAGTGGCACCGTAGGGGTACTTGTTGATGTGCCCACTGAGATGTCTTCTCCCACTAGGGTTTTGCAAAGGGATGGAGGGCCCCAGAAGAAAATCCCAGAGATCAAGGAGGAACTGTGAATTGGCAGAGGTGCTGGTGACCACTGGGTTATGTTTTCAACTACTAAAGAAATTCACTAACATTTTTGATGACCTTTGAAACTTTCGATTATTTGCATTTCCTCTGCTGTTTCCCCAGGGTCAGGGAGGTCTTGGGTTATCTGCCTCCTGGAAAGCTCTGACTTCATTTTTTTTCCTGGAAATGCTTGGGATGTTTGACGTCCATCAAGTTTAGCTTTACTTGGGGTAAAATCCCTGCTAGCTTGAGATCTGCTTCCCTATGCTTTTCTCTGATGAACATTTGGTATGATCTCCCTGAGTACTCCCATATTGGTGTCATTGGCAGCTAGGTTTAAGGAGCAAACATGGCCTATGTGATGGAAAGGGAGGGCAAGATTTTCTGCCTGTGCTGATTCTGCTATTCTCCCTTCCCCTATTTCAAGATGACTTGCATACGCTCCTACACAGCGTGCTGTCTCAAGTGACTAATCTTTGCTCAGGGGAACAATTCGTCAGGATAACTTGCGAAAGAAAAGATTCACCGCAGAAGAGTTTGCAGGGTTGAGGCCTAGGCTTCTATTTTGACACATTTCCAAAAATTAAGCAGTTCCTACACCTCAATATCTAAACTTATATTGAGGCCTCTTAACTGACTCCATTAGCTCTTCTTGCAGCCAACAAGAGCTGCAGTTGCTCAGCACTTTCAAGAACATGCCATTTTTATTACATAAATGTGGATTTAAATGCCTAACTACTACTAAATGTAGTTCAAATATGAGTATTATCTTCATACTAAGTATTAAAAAAGTAGCCCTTCACTGATGCTAAGAATCAAGCTGAAGCCCTTTGCCAACCATTGATTCAGCGTCAGTGGAAGTGAAAGTCTGGAGAGCAAAAAGCTCCATTTAAATTTTTGTCAAAAGGAAAGGCTGCTTTTAAAATGGCTTCATTCCAGCACTGACACTAGAACAGCGCTTGCTCTCTCCTCCCCCTCTAGCACTCTCTCGGATAGTTAATTTTTTATATATAGATAGATATATCTAGATATATAGATATATATGAGAGAGAGAGAGAGAGAGAGAGAGAGAATA
>NW_017728948.1:12549608-12582366 GCF_001723895.1 Crocodylus porosus | reverse complement strand
ATAGCATTAAAAGTTTTTTCTGTTAAAGTTGAACTTCCCTCCCCACCTGCAAACCCATCAGTGAATGGCAATTTAAAAGAGAACCATAGGCTTTGCAGTGGATTTAGAAGTTTCACAAAGCAAATAACTCGATGCCAGAGGAGATGCTAGGCTATTGCCACTTGAAAGCTGTTATAATCAGTGAACAAAGGGATCAGAGGGAGGGAAAAGAAGCCTTTTGTGGAAAATATTGACCAGCAAATTACACTGTAGACAGCGCTTTGGCACTTTGCTGTCTAAAGGTGACTCAGATGATGCATTTAGCTCAGCAAGCTGGTTTCTAATTACACCAAATGCCTGCTTGCTGTCAGTGGGTCCAGCATTTTCTAGAGGGTGCTTCTCACATGTGCCGCTCATTACCTCACCCCTGCACTGAGAACTGGCGCTGTGGGGAGAATAGCTGGCAGAAAATTTGGCTTGGCTAATTTCCTTGTCTAGCAGTTAAAAAAAAATAAACCCAGCCACCATATGCTAATTTCAATAAATGCCCTGGAATGAAATGACAGCGAGCTTCTATCTGGGGTTTACAAGTTGAACAGAATACAGTCTTAACTGAGTTTTAACTGGGTTCCTGCTTTGGTGCCAGGGTAACAGCTGTAGCAGCTGCAGTTGTATTTTACCACCCAGCAAGGGCACCTGCTGGGGCCGAGGAAGTGAAAACCCACAAAGATGCAATTTTCTTTTAATTACAGTCGTCTGTGTTTGGCACTCAGCCATATGCTGCAGCAATGGGGAGGGCAACGAGTCTATTCACAGATAAAGCCCATCTGAGGGGTCCTTTTGAGGTGTCCATGAAAAGCAGGCATGGGTAGCTCACATATCATTATAGGGTGTCATTGAGCAAGAGCTCTGTAAGGGATAATGCTTTCAGAAGAGAAGTCACCAAAGAAAATCAAGACAGTATGTATTCCTGGGGGGGGATCTGTGTAGATCTCATAGCAATCTACAGTATCTTTTAGAATACCTTTGCCACAAATTTCCCTGCCTACACAAATATTGCATCAATGCAGCGGATAGAGAGGATGGGGCAGGAGTGCTTTTACCTTGTAGAAATGAAACAAAAGGAAGCCATAATTTGTACCACTGTGCAAACAGCAGGGAATAAGCTTTAGTTGTTTGTGACACAGAGACAGACCTTCAAGGGGGCTTATCTGGGTTGGACCACATTTTCTTCTTCTTTGCATGGGATGGTTGCACTAAGGTAGTGATTATGGTGCCTTTCTAAAAGTTCATCATGCTTCCCCTCCCCTGTCCCCAGCGTATGAGCAAAATGCCTCAGCACAGGTGTGCAGGTAGGGCTCCTACTCTTCTTATATTCATCCTGGAAGAGGCCTAAATTGTCCCTACTATACAAGACAGACATTAATTCAAGGTTTATATTCACACTGTAAATGCTGTCCCCAGGATAGACTCTTTTTTTTTCAGTAGTTCCTCTATGTTTAACTCTTTCAGCCCAATATCAGGATGCATGGTGTGGCCAAGCAAATTGTGATCCAAAGTGACAACAAAGAATTGTTTCAGGAGGTGGTCAAAACCTGTACATTGTAAATGCTTTAGAATAAAGTGGTGCAGCTTTAAAAGCTGAATGTCCTGCCATGCAGATTGTTGAAATATCATTGAGGTCAAGGGAGCTGAACCCACTTACCCCAACAGAGAATTTGGGCTCCAAATCAGATCCAGCTGTTAATAATGGGCCATGCTAAGTGATTGATTTGACGTAGAAAACAACATCCACAAAAAATACCTCTTCATCTCCTTTCTTCACCATGAGTTGCAGAGAGAGAGAAAAAAGCATTCTGGGCCATTCATAGTTCTTTCACGTTCATGAAGTCCTTACTAATGCAAAAGTGCCTGGGGTTAAAGTCAATGAGTTAAAGCTCATCCTCACCCAAATAAAGGGATAGCTCATGACTTCACTCTAGTTTTTGGACATTGTCCTCATACATATAACAATGAGAAAGATGATATAGCCAGGTTTCCTCAGTACCCTTCTAGCTGCATGGCAGAGATGCCCTGTGCTGATTTTTGACTTATGGAAAGGGCCCCATAATGCTTTCATGGATGACAAGGTCATTTACAGCCAATTTTAAACATTTTATGCAACTAGTTCCCATTGCCATCAGTAGGAATGAAGTGCCTAATTCTCTTTAAAAATGTGGCCCTTAGTATCTTAAGTCTCACTGAAAGGCAGGGGGACTTAGTATCCTGAAAATTTTACGTAATGTCCTATATTCTGGTCTCAGCTTCATCTGTGGGACCCTGCCACTGCAGTCTGCAGACAGCTTTCCCAGTAGATCTATAGATCACTTCTACATCCTAGATCCTTCTTTGTGTGCTTAGTAGGCACTGGTCTGCACTGGGAGTGGTGGCAAAATTGTACTGCCACTAGTCCCAGAAGGAACTGGGCAGCAAGAGGCACAAGCCTTTCCAGGCTTACTACAGTCTGGCTGGCCATCTCCACAAGCAGCCCTCAGGGAACAGTCCTGAGCTGCCTAATAAGTAGAATTATTTCTAATGAGATTAAAAAACCTACCCCTTGATATCCATTCCCGCACACTGGGCCATATAAAGGATCAGTTGTCCATGTTGTATGAGTGGTGCTGACTGCATTCAGCAGCCTGCCACAAAAAGCCTTCCCCAGTCTCTGACTGCCTGGATTCATGTCGGATACTGCACACAAGTCCTCACATTCTCAGTGTGCTTGGTCCGTGCCGAGGCCTGACCAGCTCTAGTCTTCACATCCTTTGGGAGATGAGGCAAAGAGTGCACTGTGGATCCTCGCACGCCAACATGTGCACCGTCAATGTCTCCATCCTCCCTGTCACTGAAAGGAGCTACTGTTGGGCACGGAGTAAACTGCATACTGCCAGAGGCTCTCTCCCTAGCTGCAATAGTGCTCTTTTGAAAGAGGAAGACCATGTGCTCCATCAATATGCGCTGCTATCTAAGACTGAGAGTGGGACACTGAAGGAAATATCAATGGAGAATGAGATCTGGCTTGCAATGGCAACAACAACTATGTTTGTTCAGGGAGAACAAAGGTGGCAAGAGAAAACACGAAAAGGCCTTCAAGTGATAGAAAAGCCTCCCTGGTCTTGTGCTTGATACAGCATATGAATTATTCACTAATAAACAAGAACCCAATAGTGATCCTAGTAGACCTTGTACGAGGCATGTAATCATTCTTTGGCGACCAAAGAGCCTTGCGCCAATCAAAGTGTTGTCAGTAATACACAGGGTTTGACCAGCATTGTAGGTTATCTGAGACTATAAAATGTAGATTAGATTCCCCCCTCTCTGCGGCTATCATCAGTGAATTTATTACATATAAAATTAGCCATTCAACATCCCTGCAGGACCATAGCTTAGGCAGAAGTAGGGGCATTGCAATGCCACCCATATAGCTTGTGAAGTAAAAGGGTCTTATTCTAAGCTTAATGCGGCAAAATGGTATAAATGAGAAAAGAAACAGAGCAGCTAACTTGAGAGGAGCTACTCATATACTTGCACTCTGGCATGTGAGAGGAGAATTGGGGTTAAAGCCTGGGAGACCAGTTATCCAAATACAAAGTTTGACAGCTGGAAAAATAAAGAAATATTGGGGAAAAAATGTTATGGATGATCCCATCTACTCTGTGCCCTGTTCAGATACACAAGAGAAGACTTAGAGGTGTGAAAAATGGCTGAACCAAAACGCATAGCTACCTGCCATTCACTGAGTTTTGGTTTCATTCACTTAAATTCTGAATAGATGATACAAGACCTTGAAATCAATGGAGTGTCTGTTCTTGGGCTCTGGATGGGGCTTTAGAAGCTCTTCAGGGCAGCGGTTGGGTGGGACATGAAATATAGACTATAGGACAGGCATGGGATGAAGCAGGACCAGCCTTATGCAGTATGATGCACTAGCATACTCACTGGATGAGGACAGTATTGCCTCCTGGAGTGCACATATTGTACAGGACAGAGCTACCCAGGGCAGTCTAGCAAGCTCTCCTGCACAGTGGACTATCTTTCTTTTGTGATGTTTGCTCTTAGGAAATGATTTTGAACAGTTGCCTACTGCTCTGTTTCTCCTCCCACCTGCACAGTAAGTAACAACCCTGTGGGGAAACCAGCAGCTTGTTGCATGTAAAGACTATGGACCAGATTCTGCTGGGTTCCTGGGGTACTGCAACTACAGAGCTACTCCATAACCAGTTTAGGTTACCCTGGAAGAATTCCTCTGATATAAGTGATCACTTAGTACCTAAGATATGTCTAGAGGCCTCTACTCAAGTAACCTCCCCAACCACCTGTCGGCACCGGGGGCCTAGCTACAGTAAAGTGACATGTTTTTTGCTGCCTTATACCCTTGTTGTCAGAACAATTCCCTGGCCTAATTCACACCAAGAAGCAGATGGGCACTCAGATGGCTCCAAGGATGAAGGGGCATTCACCTTTTACCCTCTCTCTTCAGCTGCACTAAAGTACTCCTCATTACAGATGAGTGTCCAGACCTACATCTTGACGAATGTGCCTAAGTGGGCAGATCAAAGGTTGCAAAGGCTACCTTTTATTCTGTAACCTTTGAACACTTTATATTTTTGCAGATGCAATGTTCTTTTAATGCCAGTTGCATCATAGAATGAACTCTGATTCATGCATAATTTCCTACTCTTAATTTTAAAGCATTACCTAGGCAGCTAATGTATCAAGTACTGAGTACCACAGTACCACAATTTGGGGACAGTACTACTTTGGTTACACCCTGCTGCATTCAAGGAGGTTTTGTCAGTACAAGAACTGAACCAGCCCTGTTCTCAGGCCAAGTCCTACCTCTGGTGCACAGGTTAGGAAACCTTCTGCTATCTGAGCACTGCATGGAATAGTTTCATAGTTTCATAGTTTGTAGGGTCGGAAGGGACCTGAGCAGATCATCTAGTCCGACCCCCTGCCATGGCAGGAAAGATTACTGGTGTCAGACGACTCCAGCAAGATGTACATCTAGCCTCCGTAGGAGCAGAATGGGAGCACTGCCCCATCCCAGCTCCTGCAAGGCCATTATTCAACACTGCAATATCCATGGACACACTAGCAAGAAATAATGAAGTGAGCTCAGCTGGGTCCAGTTGTCCAGGCCTGTAAATAGGCAGCTAGTCCTCCAAGCCTTTGAACACAGCAGCAGGATGAGTTGTACGAACTAAATCTTCACTGAGCATACTGAAGGACCAGCGTTACACTTGACCCTTTCACCAAGCTCAGTCCCTCCTGAAGCCTGATGCCCTGTTTCCAGCTGAGCTCCTCATATGACAGCCCCTATCAACTCCAGGGAAGTGAAAAGTCCCATAGGCCACAGGATGGGATTTGAAATGAGTCCCATTACCATGCACTTCTGGTACAAACCCCCTTCAGCTCCACTTCAGACAGGGCCTTCATTTTCATAGAGGAAAAAGCCTTTGAGAATTTCCTCTTTCCTCACCCATTCTTCTAAGTCATCACAGGCAGATTAACTTGAAAACTAGAAGAGCTTGAAAATTATTCTTCTTGAGAGGCTTAGTTGGCAGACAAATTATATAACCTTAGGAGGAGTGCATTTGTTGAGAAAAGCACTTTGAAGAAGCCCTGTCACACTTGGCAAGGGAAATAACCGAGGGGCCTAATTCAGTTACCCATACAGTTTATTTCCATCTGAATCTCCTATATTATCTTGGTGTTTTCTTATCTGCATACAGCTGCACATGAAAGACCACAACAGTTATGATCGAACAAAACAACCAGATATAGCCCGTCTCAACTATACTGCGTGCCACATGACACGGGCCCTGTTTTCACCCCTTGCTTGTCAAAATGTAACTAGCAGCTTTCCCAGGGATCTCCTATTGATCAACTCCTCTTGCCAAAACAAATTCTTTCCATGTGCAGTCAGGCATATACACGCCTTGGAGGCCTAAAGCACAACAAGGGGAGGAGAATTGTTTTTTCCTTGCACAACTGAACAGGCTGCCTTCACAGTCATCAATGAACCAGATCTGCTCTGCTCTGTTATTCACAGGGCCACATTCACACCAGTGCTGGGTGCCACAGAGACTAACTAAAAGTGATCCCCGCTCCTATTTCTGGTCTCCAGTTTACAGCGTAGATAATTTCTACAGCTTTTGCGTGTGTGCAAGGAACAGCTTCAGTAAGATGCTTGCTTGCTGGAGAAGCATTATATGCTCATTAGAAGTAATATGAGGACTCTCATTTACGCACATTTGGCATGTACATTATTATGACTTGTGGTCGTGTCTGAGGATCCTACCAACCCCCAAGCCCCAGCATGCAAAGCACTGTATAAAGTCACATTAGAAACAGACATTGCCCCTAAGAACAATTACCATGAGATAAGGTGAGGTGTCAACATATTATACTATATCACATCAGCTACTCAGTGGTAACTGCTTTTGTGTATGGTTTTTACCCCACGGGAAATGCAAGACACATCACCCCTCTTCCTGTGTGGGACAGCTATCCCATATTTGCTGCAGGGTAAGTGTGTGCACATAGTCAGTTACCCCGGTGTAGTTGACACACTCCCTAGCTTAACTCATGGTAACTTGTTTCTGTGCCTGTTGCCCTAAATAAAAAAACCTGCCGAGCACAGGAGGAAGGAAGTATTGTCACTATTAAATAGTTGGAGAACTGATGGCATTTTCAGCAGGTCCCTGTTTTCTCCTTAGTCTACTCCTTTTAAATCAAGGGTAAAACTCCCTGGACTTTAGTGGGAAGGGAGTTAAGTGCCTCCTGAGCACCTTGGAAAGAACTAGGTTAAGTGTCTTGCCCTGGCTTATGTTGAAAATCAATGGCAGGGACAGGAGCTCCTCGGTCCCAGGCCAATACCTTAACAGGGCTATCCTTTTGCTTGAAAATATCTGTCAGTTCATTATTCTCATTTCAAAAAGAACTTACCTGCCCTTTTCCTTTCATATGAAAAGTATAAGTAGCATATAAACTATATAACCTTACCATCCCACCCACTGTTTCCTGCGGGCATTTCTTATGTAAGCACAGGAAATATATGTGAACCTCACATGTCGAAGGAACGTCTTCACTCATCGTGGCACAGCTATATCCTCTCTGAGTGTGGCCTCAGGTTCCCAGCACTCATAACTAGCCTTGTGAAGTTAGAGACTCTGAGCTAAAATGGATCATTATACCAAGCTGGAGCTGCCATAATATTTACTACTGTTGAGTACATGCAATGTTCAACTTTACATTTAACAGACACAGGCACATACAGCTCAGTCTTCATTTGGCTGACAGCTGCAGTAAGAACAGTCTCTTCTGCACGTAACAGCTGTGTGAAAAGTCTTTTGACTTGAGTGGAGCTCCAGCGTCAGGGAACACTTGACCCACCTCCTTATCTATAGGTTTAAACTATCCAGAACTCTTGTTTTGGCTTCTAATCTCCTGCGGCAAGGATTCTTACCCAGCACCGCTAACTCTTGGGACACTCCCCGCTTCTTAAATTGGGCCTGCCCTTGCTGTAGAGATTCAGCAAGCTCCTGAGTCCCCCTTCTGCACCTCCAGCACTGAAATGAGAGCAGTGGGACCTCCCGGGTGTTTCAGCCTGAAGTGTATTGGCAAACACATCTGCCATTCTATTGCAAACACACATAATGGAGTAAAATCACTGATAATAAGGCATGAATGCTTTCCATAAACAGCACAAAAACTGCATTGTGCAAGAAGCAGAGGGTGGAGGGGTAATTATGATATGCCCTCCTATACCATGGAGCTTTACGAGAAGCTACCAGATAGCTCACCAGTCAAGCTAAGGAGGTTGTGCACACTTTCAATGTAGGCGGGGGAAGTTTGTTTAACACCTCTGAAAGGTGCTCCATTGGTACCCTGGAAAGCCACATCTTCTATCCACAGGACAGATGCACTATGGGTAGCAGCTAGGAGTGTACCAATAGAGATTTTTGGGGCTGATACTGATACCCAATTTTTAAGGAGGCATATCGGCTGATACCAGTCCAATTTCTGATACAGCTGCATGCAGCTGGTAAATCTGTTGGGATTTACCCACAGAGGGAAGGGAAAGGGGAGGAAAAGGGTGTGTGCAGGGGGGTTCAGATCAATGCCCCTCATGGTGAGGGAGGGAGTGGGGCTGCGGCTGGGGTAGGCACTGCTCAGCCAGGGTGCAGTGGGCATGGGATGGAGCCACGGCTTGTCCAGAAGGGCACGGGGTGTGGGGGGGGCGTGTGACCCTGGATCTGTGTGGGGTGGGTCAGGGCAGGCTGTAGCTGCAGGATGGGGCTGAGGACATGCTGTGCTGTGTTCAGGGCGGATGGCTGGAGCACTGGGAGGGGGTTTATGGGGGCTGCAACCACCCCAAATTTTGCCATAGCCCCCTCCATGCCCCCCTCCCAGCACTGCCGCAGCCCTCCCCAAGTGTAGCGCAGCATAGCGTGGCCCACAGCCCCGGCCCGCAACTGCAGCCCGCCCCACGCAGATCTGGGGGCACACACCCCACCCCCATGCCCTCCTGGACGAGCAGTGGGAACTGCCAGACAAGTGGATGAGCTGCTGGATGAGCTGCACGCAGTGGTACAAGCCGTCTCCCCCACCCCCAAAGGCCCCCCTGGACGACCTCAGGCTCTGTCCCATGCCTGCCCTACCTCACCCCAGCTGAGCAACACCTACCCCAGCCCCATTCCCAATCTCTCCCTTACCATGGGAGGGTATTGATCTCCGCCCCCATGCCCCTTTCCTTCCCCCTCCCCTTCCATCACAACAGACTTAACAGATGCATGCATCTCTCCAAGCTGCCGGGCTGTATTCTGCGCAGCAGCTGCGTGCATGCATGTGCATTTATTGGTCAAATTATCAGCCACTTCAGGCTGATTTCCAATACAGTAAATTTTCTTTATATCAGTGCTGGTCCAATATCAGACCAATGTAGCAACTCTAGTAGCAGCAGGCCAATTGTCTCCCACTGTACCAGGCAAATATTAATGATTTCTATTGAAGTAAGGCTTAGAAGCCCCAGTCAAGATGTCACTGCACTGCATATGCTAAAAAACAGTCCCTGCTCCAGAGAGACTACACTCTAATTAGGCAGAATAAATAAAAGGTGAGAGAAAGGAAATACTGTTACCCTCCTTTTGCAAATGAGAACTGAGGCACAGCTAGTTTAAATGTCTAAGTAGGATTAGGTGCTTAAATACCACTGAAGTCTGAGTCCAATGACATGAACAAGCCCACATAGCAAGTCACTGAATTGAACCCAGAGCCCCAGCTTGGAGTCTAAACCATGTAAGACTATTCTTCCTCTCTATCAATGTGTACCAGCCCTCCCAGGGATGTGTCTCAGCCTGGAGAGAGCACCTCAAGGACTCTTGTTCTCTCTGTTGGGACCAGTGATAGGGTTTCTAATTCTAGTGCCAAATTCTCGTCCCCTGCTAATGCTGCTTTGGGCCTGGCTGGAGGACAAACCTGGGAGGCATGACATGCTGCCCAACTGTGTGGGGAGGGCAAATTTTGGCAAGGAAACCATGGAAAATGCATCTTTTCTGTTAAGCATTAAGGGATTTCTAATATCCCACATCAGCAGATGTTGTTGCTAGTCTCTTCCAGGAAATCCACAAAGCTTCAGAGATTTTAAAGACAGAAAGTACTATTAGATCATCTCATCTGACTCCATGTATAATACCAAGCATAGAATTTAACCCAGTTACCCTTTCCTTGAGCTCAATAACTTGTGTTTGACTGAAGCACATTTTCCAGAAAGGCCTCCAGTCCTGATCTGAAGAAACAAAGAGATGGAGATTCCACCACTTCCCTGGGTTGCTTGTTACTATGCTGTGCCACCCCCACTTAAACATTTTCACCTTATTTTGAAAAAAAAAAAGCAGAGTTACATGCTATGTAGATGTCTGTCCATGAAGCATTAGACTTAGAACAAGTCAAGTCTAAGTCAGGTCATTCCACAGAAGTCATAGGAGCTCTCTCACTTTATTCTCAGGGCTAGGGACAAAAAGACTGACCCTGAATTGATTCACACTTCACAGGGTTGTCTAACCTGGCCAGGTGGACCTGGTTTCCAACTGCACAGACATTCCCTCTGTACTGAAGAAATTCAGGCACATGCCTGCAGTTGCTCAGGTTAGAAGCGGGTGGGGTGGGGAGGTGCTAAAGCACCCTCCATTCTCTTCCACAATGCTGAGCTGAGGGGGGACATGGCCAGGCCCTGGCAAGATGTTCTGATTGGGGAGGGGTTCCCCCCACTCCCTGCTCCTGATTGGCAATGGAGTCAGCACAGCAGGGAGTTGATAACAGAGCATTTAGCACCCCATCAAGAAAATAAAAGCCTCTCTCTTTAGTTCAAGCTCTTCTTAAATAACTTTTTCCAAAGAGGGACATTACCAGCTGGCCTGTTGATTAGTTTCAAAAAGCTCTAAATGGACACTGTCCTGTCTGCTTTTGTCCTTACACAGACACCTCTCAGCATTCGCTAGCAGACCACATGCTGGCTACGGTCTGTGCTGTTGGGGAGGGGAGGGGGCAAATCCCTCCTTGAGCAGGGAGTGCTGGGGGTGGGGGAGAGGGAAGCCAGGTAGACTGTGTTGTACCTGTAGTCTCTGCTGGGGCTCCAGCCAGGAAACACAGGGGTGGGGCCAGACTGTGGTCTGGAGCAGAGAGCAGAGCCCCACCCAGGGCTACAAAGCATCTGGCATGCTGGGGGGCTGTGGTTTAACTTAAACCAGAAAAAGGTCTGGGACAGACATTGCATAAACCAGTCTGACCCCAATCAGTTAAATCTGCTACTACATTCAACCAGGTGCATCTCAAACTGATTTGTGTGCACTGAATATCTGTTCTGTTACAGGTTGAAACCAGTTTCTAATCACTTAAACTGGTTTATGTGTAATGCCTGTCCTTAGCCCAGATAGCTAGTGAGAACTTACTGTCCACACTTGGCTCTCACTTTTTTTGCTGAGGTTTCTTTTATACTAGTGCTGCTGAATCCCCAGTGACTCAGTTGCATTGGGCAATATATGGCACAACTCTGTCTTGGCTTCATGAATGCACTGGGTCACCGGTGCTTTTGTATTCATGTGCTTTGCTGTTACTGCATGTTTCTATGCATGCATCTGAGCACACCTGTGGGAGGAGTTACAACGTAGTCTGAATACTCAAGGTTAATTGATCTTAAACATCTTTCCACATGCATGTATAATTAACCTTAGAGACAGGTCAAATCTGCTAAGCATGTTGGGGAACAGACTCAAGTTTCCTTACTGTTTGAGCACTTTTAGCTTTGTGATATTGGTTAGGGCCTTTATGGAGAAGGGGCCAGCACACCTCTGAAAGTGCCACAGTGACAAAGGCCCAAAAGAAAGAATAACCCAAAATCCTTCCCATGGGAAGCTGTGGAATTCATTCCTTCCCATCATCTATTTCTAGAATCCCAGTTTCATGAATCTTTTTTCCTGATGTTGTCATTGCCATCTTCTTGTGTCCTTGTCATAAACTAGATGTTTTTCCAGAATCGTACACAAGCAGTGGCTCTTTCCATTGCTGCCCCAAGGTCCTCCTTCATACAGTTCTCAGCAAGAAGCTGATACAATGAGCAGGTGCTCCATTGTCTGTACTTCACCGTACTCACCTGTATTCATATCATTAGGATAGCCCCATCAGATCCGGTTTGTTTTTGATCCTCCAGTTTGCGTGTGCAAGCATCGCGATGTTGACCAGTCTGTATCAGCCCCTCTGGGATCCAGGTCCATCAACCCTTGGGGTTCCAGGTCCATTTCTGGTAATCTGGTTGTATGTAACCTTTCCTTCCATAACCTCAGTTGCACCCTGTCAGCCACCATGTCCAAGGGCATGACACTGGTTATACAACTTTTTTGTACTTTATGCCAGTTTGGTTACTTCTCTGTGACCATAGAGTGGATGCCTGGCATCTTCCATCTGCCATGATCTTTCTTTTTGACTCACTGCCTTTCTTCTGATATCAGGTAGTACAATGCCAGCCAGTAAGAAGGGGTTATCTTTTGGTGTTGGCTTTAGACAT
Organism: Crocodylus porosus; assembly: GCF_001723895.1. Taxonomy (NCBI): domain Eukaryota; kingdom Metazoa; phylum Chordata; order Crocodylia; family Crocodylidae; genus Crocodylus; species Crocodylus porosus. The sequence continues at coordinate 12,570,281 of NW_017728948.1, read as the reverse complement.
TTCACTGCAGCTGTTGTTTAGAACTGGGTCTAGTTTCTTGGCACGAACTGATTGTTCCCATACTGGACATGCCTCCTCTGCAATGGGGTTTTTTATGAAAAAAAATAGAGGATACTTTGTCTCTGGACAACATAGGAAAATGGGACTGAAATGGGTCCCATTCCTTGGTGTCAGGAGAGAAGTGAGAGGAGATAGGTTGGTGTAGCTAGGAAGTTTGGACCTGAAGTCCCATGGAGAGTTTGGGATCTAAGGTTTTTGTTTGTGCCCCTCTCAAAAAGTTGGAGGGAGCATTAGCTGAGGAGGAATGCCAACAATAAATACAAGCCAGGGCATGGTGGCAGCTTAAAGACTTCACTTATGCCTTATGAAAGGCATAAACTTTTCTAGGCGACAGCCTGCTTCGGCAGCATCTACTGAGAACCTGTGTTGTGCACTTACACTTATACCTTTCTGAATGAGTTAGTCTTTCAAGCGTCACCCTGTTCTGCCTTCTGTCTGACTTCAGACTAATACAACTAACTACCTCTCCAATAAATGAAAGGAAATGATTCTGGCTTCCCTTAAATTCACATGCACCAGCAAACAACCACCTCATATGTGCAGCTCTTTACATGACAATCTGTAGTCATGTACTTTACCACCAGGTGTCAGTAATGTTCTTTCCACTTTTACCCAATGGAAAGACAGCTGAACTAAATATGCCTTTAGTTTTACATGTTCTTCCTTTTAATACTACAATTGCAAAAGTCATCATCAGAGAAATCCCAGCTCAGATCCCTGACCTGCTCGCGAAGAGGCTCACAGCCCAAACTGAGACTGCCTGTTCTACATCTGCTATTCAGTAACTCATCTTTGGAAAAGCCAAGACACATGCACGTTCCAGCTCTGCTCCTTTTCCAAATTATAGCAACATGAATATTCAACTTGCAGGCAAGGAAGGTTAATAGTGAAGGAACCTCTTAAGCAGATTCTGCTTTGATGAGAAAATTGTGAAGGACTAAAGGGCCTTTGTTATTTCAGCACTTGATAATTAAGGACATCTGCTTGCCAACTCAATTTCACAAAAGCTGCTTTATAAGAAAATCCCCTGCTAACTTTTAATGGATCCTTTGGTAGAATATTAGGGATAAAACACTTGCTTAACAAGCAGAAATTCAGAGGGAAGATTGGGAAGGCAACAGGCATATGCACAAGCCAGAAAACCTAGAAGCAAGAAGGCTGCAGTGTCCATTCTGCAGAGCTGCATCTATGAGCATGTGTACTGCAAAACGAAGGTGTGATGATACCATATGGTAGCATATCTGAGCTAGCCTAATCTAGCCGGCACAGGTAACAAGAGTGTGAACATGCAGCAACATGGAACATAGCAACGGGAGTACAGGGACCTTCACATACACTCTCGCTGCTAAAAGGAATGGATTCAGAGCGGGTGCAGTAGTGCAGTTATACTCTTGATGGGCTGGATGCAGCATGTGAAGTGGGCTCTGAGCTCACTGGCATGTTAGCACAGCTCCTGCTAGGAGCTGCACATGTGCTGTGAGCTCTGTGAGTCAGTGCAGGGTCTGCCTGGAGCCCCCGCTTTCAAGCAGTGCTGGAACCTGCTGCTTTTTGTTCTTCCCCTCCCTCCTCAACCCCCTGTCCCCAAATTCAGCAGCAGGAGAAAGAAGGGGACAAACAGCAGTGGCAGCTATATTCAGCCTCTGTTTTCAGGGAGCCCAGGGACCGCCTATCGCTATTTGTCCCCTCCTTTCTCATGCTGCTGAATTTGGGGGCAGGGGTAGAGGAGAAAGGAAAGGCTCCAACAGCAGCAGGCTCCAGAGCTAAAAGCAGGGACTCGGGCAGACCAGCTGGTAGCTCATAGAGCTCACGGCACACACGGTGCTCTGGCTGGGGTGGTGCTGATGTGCCAGTGGGCTCTGAAAACTCAGGGGCATCCAGGGTCACAGCAAGGGGCTGCAGTTTACACCCTCTCCAACTGTGTGTCACATGTACAACACACTCTCTTCACTGCACTTGTGCCATATCGCTGAAGGAGGTATGGCTGTTATCACAATCCTGGATCTACTCTTGAATGCTAGCACATGCTAAAGCCCTGTTTTCGTTATGTTTTTTACTCCGGGCTCCCTAAATCACAGGTATGCTAGCAGGTTACATTCGTACCTTCATTTTGCAGTGGGGACAGACCCACAGAGAGCTCCCACTGCAGGTCTTGGGCAAGTGGCATTGCCAAGCAGTGGGACAGCCTGGTTCCAAGATATGTTAAAACAGTGCATGTGTATTGGAGGGTGTGCGAAGTGGGCCAATTTTGATTCAGATTCGGATACAGCCCGATTCAGGGACAGTGATTTGATTAGTTGATTCGGATCACTGTCCCTGATTCGATTTGGCTGAATCTGAATCTGAAGATTTAATGCTGATTCAGAGAATCAGCAATTCGGTGATAGACACAGCTTTAAAAGTTTTTTCTACATACCTTGAGGTAGCAGATGTGGCTCAAGATCGCTGCAATGCTAGAGCACATGGAGTGTCTCACAGGAGTGCAGGGGGGGCTGTCCATGTGCTCAGCGCAGAACCTGGAAGTGGACCAGAAGTACTTCCGGTCCACTTCTGGGTCTGCCGGGGAGCGTGGCGGTGGGGCCCCCTGAACCTCCCCAGCTCAGTGATCGGCCACAGGGGGGCCCCGGATGCCCCCCCCCAGACCCAGGAGGCACCAGTCACGGAGCCGGGGGAGCATGGGGGAATAAGAAGTGGACTGGAAGTGCTTCTGGTCCACTTCTGGGTCTGCTGTTGAGCATGCTGGGGAGCCCCCCGCACTCCTGTGGGATGCTACATGCACCCCACCATCACAGCATTCATGAGCTGCTTACTACCTCGAGGCATGTAGAAAAAACATTTAAACTTTCTCTATGTCCGAATCTCCGAATCTTTCTGAATCTCTCCGAATTGATTTGGAGGGTTCCGTTTCGATTTGGAGAGATTAAAGGGTCCTTTGATTCAATTTGGATTCAGAGATTCGGCCACTGAATCAGGGATTGAAGCTTTGCACAGCCCTAATGTGTATATGCTTGATTACAATCCCTACATACAATCCCCTTGACAATTATTCCTACAATTAGGAAGACTGGAGTATGCTAGAGGGCTGTACTGACTAATATTTTGTGTGCCTTAAGCTACTGCAAAAGGTACGTGACTACAGCCTCACAGCAGGCAGGGGTTATGCCACTTTCATAACAGTAACCCAGATTTAGCCTGTAAAATGAAACACGTGAAATATATAGCTTAGGGTCCCCATTCAGAAAAGCATTCTGCACATTGTGACAAGATTACTGTCCCCAGAGCCTCATCAGCAGTCCTGCTACATCAGCTTCTTCCTTTTCTGTGCCCCAGGGCACTTAAGGACACATGCCTGGTGTTTCAAATGACAGTCTATAACCTGGTGCATTAATATTATGAAACAAAATTTAACCACCTCCAGCAAGAAGGATCATTGCTGGGATCACAGCTCCTCCAGGCCTTTCCAGACAGTCCAAACCAGACTTAACAGGCATCTATATCACAGCATTGTCATATTTCCCTAACAAGGCCTCACACTAACTCTGCTACTATCCCAGCTCCGCTAGCCCAGACTTCCTCTGGAGTCTTCCCCTGTCCTTAACCTCCATCAGACCAGACTTGGGCACATACACTCCTAGATGTAATTACACAGTCCTGTACCACTTTACTCTTTAGTCCATGTTCTTTGTCCCCAAACTCCTTCCATAATGCAACTGTTGTCCACAGCCCAATGGACTAGTACGATGCAGGGGTGGATCCAGGAGGGATGCAGTGCTGTAGTCGTACCACTCTTTGATTCCTGGTCTACCCAAAGTTTAAAACAAACTGCCAGACAGTGTCTGCAGCATTTCTATTGAGGCAGCACTGAGGAAGTGAATTGACTTCATGTCTTATTATAATCTACCTGATTCCTTCTAAACTCTTCATTCTGCAGGTGTTAATGATTGTCTCTCCTTTTTAATGGTCTGGTAATCAAGCTGTCCTTTCTTTTGAAATGTTGCTGTCTTGGTAGCAGCTCCTGGTAATATAGCTCTTATTTCACAATCCTGCAGATTGATTTGAAGTGTAAAGACCATTAACCCAAGTGTGGAAATAGCTTTCAGTGGAGCATTGGATGCACTGTCAAGATGCTCAAAAAGGCTAGACTTTGTTTTATGAATCTAAAAATAGCCATATACATTTAATTCTAATGACTACCAGACTACAGGTTAACAACAGCTTTTGATTATTTTTTGCCTGCTTTGTTTCTTCTATGCATAATTAATGCACACTCCAATAAAGCAATATTTGTTTTTGCCTTGATCTTAAACTGAATAAGGTCTAGGCCTTGCAATACTAGTAAAGCTTTTAATTTCTTTTTAACTGGGGAAAAATATGTGTTGTTTTATGTGTGATGGTGCACCACACCATCTGCACCCCCATTTTAAAAAATCCTCCATCCGCCCATCATACCCTGTAATATATTCTTAACTTAAAGCATGCAGAAGGTCCCGTAACGTTAATAAAACTATTCCTGGTCTTAAATTTAAGCACATGTTTAAGTGCTCAGCTGACTATATAACAAGGACTGGCAATTTAAACCAAGAGAGTACATTGAAAGGACACTAAGATTTTATTTCCAGGGGAAAAGAGGATTGAGGAATCTCCTGGACAAAGTGGGAAGTGAGATTCATAAACGGAGATTAAGTAATTGAAAACTGTTTTATGTGAGAGAGATACCAGGACCAAAACCTGAAACATCAATGAACCATACGGATGAGAATACGCCCTCCATTCAGCAATAAGATAGGGGAGAAAGTAATGGGCTTTTTACCCATCAGCTGATGTTCTTAGCTAGGTTAAGACTCTATTACCTTGCATGGTATACAATTATATACAGCTGTGAACAATGCCAGTCAAACACGTGTACCTCAGGACACAGGCCTCTTCTTACAGGACTTCTACATTGCAACCCTCTTTATACAGGTATCCATGAAAATACAAGGTGCAAGGCAAGAATAATTAGATGCTTTCTCTTCATCCCATTCAGTTTGGTCTGAGACAGGGCTGTCCAACTTGCAGCCCCCACAGGCTGTACTGCGGGTGGCTGGCATATGCAGTTAAGTGGGGTGGGAGGGTAGATGTTGTACACATGGCCTGTACTACAGAGAGCAGGTAGCAGGGTGCAGCCTGCACAACATGTGTGACCAGGAAGTAAGTGTGTGTGTGGGGGGGGAGGGGCAGCCAAACTGCTCACACAGCGCAGAAGAACTTGGGTGGGGGGGAGACACACCTGTCCACCCATGCAGCAGGCTTCTCCAAGATCTGTGGCCCATGCAGTTTGCAGCCCCCAATCTGCAGCTCAAAGCTACCTAGAAGTTATGACAAGTTAAGGCACAAAATGTCCCATATAGTATGCAGCACTACCCCAATGTCTGGAGACCGTTGCAATAGCTGGACACAGTGAGCTGAGACAATAGTTATGTCAATTCTCTCTTAAGCATCCTTTTCTGCTTTACATTGTAGTGATTCACACAAGCTGAGGATCCAGCCATTAGACTATCCTAAAACTCTGAGAAACCAGGAGTCTGCTGAAATACTCACATACTCTGCATTTCTAAACTAGGTGTTTAAATTTTGTAACTGGCCGGTTTAAATTGAGAAAGACAAATTCTGTTTAACATGTAATAAGGGGCGGAGATACCTTTGAATATCTGAATATCACTAATAGGTTGATTCAATTAATTGCACATTATTCAAGTTATGGTATGTGCTTGTGTTTTATTCTTACCACATCTTCCTCCACACAAAAAGTGGGTTAACTTATAGTTAAAATAGTGCTAAGTTGGCAAAATTGCTTTGAAAAAACAAGTGTGATTTTTTGGGGTAAATATTAATTAGGAACTGGATTTCCAAGATGGATATTTTTTATTTTGTATTTTTCATCTCTCAATACAGACAAAAGTTTGTCTGAGCTTCATAAAACTTTCTATTTTCATTTTTTTCAGACATGGTAGTAAACCAAATGGATTTCCCCATGTATAAGCCACAGAGGGGGCTCATTTATTTAGAAGAGAAAAGAGTAACAGGAACTTATACCTGGGAGTTGAAGACTCACAAATTCAAATGATAAATGATGTACAAATATTTTACAGTGGGCATGTCTACACATGTGCATTTACTGCGCAGTAACCAGAATTACTGCGCAGTACAGGCACACATCTACATGTGCACACCCATACTGTGTAGTAAATATGGTGACTTAAGCATAAATTTAATACCTGCATCATGCAGGTATTAAATTTACACCTGATTAGTTACTGCACAGTAACATACATGTAGATGCCTTACTGAGCAGTAACACTGTGTGTGTAGACAGCTAACACACAGCATTAATGCACTTTAACGCCTGTACATGTAGTTGCCACCTATTCCAACTTACTGCAAAGTAAATTTAGCCAGAGTAAATGCATATGTTGCCACCTGCTGATGATTAACCACTGGAAGAAACTACCAAGCAAAGTAATGAGTTCTTCACCTCCTGATATCTTTGTCTATAGCCAAACTCATGATATGTTATATCCCAACACAAGTTATTCAGCTTACAACAGCAGTAACTGGGTAAAATATATGGGTCTGTAAGGAGATCCCTTCTATCAATCTCTAACAACCTATTTTCAATTATTTTAAATCAAGAAACAAAACTAACCAGGCAACTAACAGACTAAACTCTGTAAATATCAGACTAAACTGAATATTTAGGGACAGTGTTTCCACTGGCATAAAGTGATTTAGTTCCACTGAGTCTCCCCATCAGTGAGTTACCTAAGCTGAGGATGTGGCCTTTCAATTTGATTCAAGTCCTAAAACTCTCAAAAATGGAGAGCGTTGTAGGAGAACACTAGCATGACCTTCCCCCAAGCAGCATCTGCAACTGCCACTATAATACCGAGTTATCAAAAATGGCATGTTTCAGCTTAGCTTCCACTGTTTAAAAGGTTTATATTGCTACCTGGTTAAAACACTGCTGCATGGTTTTATTTTTATCTGCTTGGCCTCTGCAGTTACATTATGGTTCGCTCTCAAATGAAGGGAGAAGCCTTTATCTCATATATATGCTAATTGTATGACCCCAAACCTCTATCTGTAGCAACAAGCTCTTCAGAATATTTTTGTCCTTTCGGATTTCTTGCCACTTGATGGCACCAGAGAACACTGAACGAACCTGCAGGTTGGCACAGGCTGTCGCTGCGCCAGGGTGAGTGAAAGAATCGGCTAGCATCAGCTACCTTGCTGTTAATTTCTAAGTATATATATATCATCATCCCTGTAATCTATAAGGAACTGGAGGCAATTTTTAACTTTTGATTATCAAACAATCATAGAGGCCATGTGCCATCTATTTATTATCTCGTGCTAAAAAAGTTACATTAGTTCACAAAAGACCCCTTGGTCCAGGGAGATACAGGTGATAGTATTTCCTCACCATCATGACAGAAAGTTCTCCGAACACCCATCACATGGGCTCACTTAATTCAGTGCTCGAGTGGCCTCTCCATGGTGTGAAATAGAAGTGAAGGAGGCAATTGTCAAAATTCCCAGCTTCCTTTTTTTGTCATGCTATTTCTGCTTGCAAAAGTTAAACGCGGGTTCATTTGTACCTGCTGTTTTGGCTGCAAGGGAAAATCCTCATCTTTGCACCTTCTAGTAACTAACAAAAGGCAGCACAATTTGGATTTATAGGTGCAAGTCCTGGGGGTATATACCAGGCCCATGACAAGGGGCGCTCAACCTTTGGAAAGTATCTTCTCTCTGAAAATCCCTGAGTAATGAGAGGAAGAATCATGCTCTGCCATGGAAAGACCTACCTAAAAGCAGCTAAAGGAATTCCTTGAGGTTCCTCCTATGGATTCTTCCATCAGGAAGTGTCCTGTCACCTGCATGGAGGGATATCTTATACTTTCCCTGGTCAGGGAGGGACAAGACATGGAACCAGAAGGAACTAAGTTAGCGTAGGGAAAGTGACATAATTTACTGCTGAGACAGGTCAGTGGCAAATTACCTGGGGAGCAAGGGGGAAGCTGCAGGAAACCCTGCATCTTGTGGCCATTTTTCTCTACCTTTCTCTTGGGGTAACCCAGGCTGGAGCAAAAAAAAAAAAAAAAATGGTAGGAGCTAATTAATTTGATGAATTTAGCACAGTTACTGTTTGTAGAATACCTGTGAGCTGACTGCAATTTCCACAAGTTGACCAGTTATTTTAGTGTACTCAGTAACTTTTTCTATGCAAGTATCTGATAGTCCCAAATTTAACTGTGTTGGTCTGCAATGTTGCAGACCTGGCGACCATTTAGGGTCCCTATTAGGTCAATACTCAATATGTCTTGAAGATTTTAAAGCACTTGCATACAAACATTGCTATCAGACAGGAGTAACTGTAACATGAATTGTTACTATTAATATACGAGTAATACTTGCATGCCTCAGTCATTTGCAGGGTCTTTTGTGGTAGGTGTTGGACAACCAACCACTCCTAATTCCTAACCTTGAGCATTAAACTAACACCTCTCCTCCTAAAATTCACTTTATTCTTCACTTTGTCCTTGTCTTGAAAACATCTGCTTAGAAGTGCAGGACTCCATTCGGATCTCAATTACACTTGTGCAAATGTTGAGTAAAATCATTCCAGATTTATAGCATGCGGGGGTAACTGAGAATCTGACACTGCATCCTGCCCAGAGACTAGGAGTGTGAGATTATCACAATTCCAAAATGATATTGTTTTCCTTGGTTTGCAAAACCAATTTCATTTTAGCAGGGGCAGAGGACTAATGTCGGATCCAAACCTGAAATTATGGAGGGGCAGATTTGTATAGCTTTACTACTAATATGAGGCACTGTAACAAGCATTGCGCCCTCTTCAGTACTTGCCCTTCTTCTGACCTTATAGGTTTACATCCCCAAAAGATGCTTCATGATCTAAAGGCTGGTTTTTTTCCTATAGTATACTTGTGCATTTTATTAGAAGTTACTCTACATGAAAGATATGTCCATTAACTCATAGAGCACTCTGACCTTAATCACAAATATACTTAATTTTAAGTGAAGGGCTAACCCCGTCCCTGTTCAGTAAAGCAACTGAGCACGTGCTCAGTTTCATACAGATACATACGCAGCATAAATGTCAATGGGATATAGCCGGATGTTGAAAGTGAAGAATAAGTTTGAGGGCTATGATGAAGTAGGGCCTCTGAGCAATCTTGACTGGGACTATTTGTATGATAATATAGTATCTATCATGAATAAGGGGGCCCTAAGACAGTCCTTTGGGTGAAATTCAGTGTGTTTTATTGGGATTTAAGTGGTATACTGGAGTTGGGCAGTCCTTTGGCGGAGAGCTGAGTTGCTACTAAGAATAGTTGTTACTACTGTGAAGAGCCCCTAATGTAAAGTTATTCACCTCTGTGAGATTTCTCAGAATCAGGCTCTTATTTGCTATCTTTTCTCACTGAGTTTGGTTCTAGCTGAGAAAGTGCTGGCTAAACTGCAGTCCCAGAGTTTAGCTCATGCTGTAACTATATCAGTAGTGCTCCAGCAATAGACCTGGCTTACACCTTCAAATCCCAGGACTTGTCATTCACTGTAGTAGGAATTTCCAGCCTAACCAGGGGGTTTCTGATTGAATCGCAGTCCTTGAAATCACCTGGCTTATCAATTCCAGTCTCCTGGAAAATCAAGAGATCAAAAAATCCTTCCAACCAGAGTGAAAAATCTTTTGGCCAGTAGCAAATAACAGCAAGCCAGTCCCTTACAGGCCTTTCTTTGCACAGAAGTATTATAATACAGAAGCTTTACTAGTGTTAGACATTTCAGTCCTCAAAAATATGACTGCATTTCAGTGTATTGGATTGATTTTGTAGGGGATATAACCAAGGAAACAGATTTATCCTGACTCCCTCTCAATTACCTAATATGAACATGAAGTGTTCCTTTCCTGTTCACTGCAGCAAGGAGAAGAGATGGGGTAGGCACCACAGACTATTCATAAGCTTTTACACCTTAATCCCTGGGTGTTTTTTCTCCATATTTCAGTTATCCTTAATATCTGCAGGTGACAGCAGTATAGCATGCCAACATAATAATTACCTACCAGTGGAGTAAAAGGCCCACACAATCTCTATCTAAGGTTTTATAATGGGATCTGGATTACACCTCAATGCTTCTCTAATCTGCAATAGTTTAAATGGGTTTTAATGAGCTGTGTCTACATGAGATGCTGGCTGCACAGTAGCCCGAGACTACTGCGCAGTAGGATCGTGCGGCAGAACCCATGACACGACGCTACTGCACAGTAGTCTTGGGGCTACCGTACAGCAGCGTCATGAAAAAGCCTGCACAGTAACTCCAGTTATTTAGTACATATAAACAAGTACATATAAACAAGTACTAAATGACTGCATAGGGTCAGGCCCTGTTCTCTATAACACAAAGCCCCCTCCCCTGCTTACAGACAACACAGAGAGATCTTAAAGCAACCTAAAAATTACACCAGAGCTAGGCTGAGTATGGGAAGGAGGCAAAGAGGGGTTGTTTTCAGCTTCTCCAGCATGTAGGATCTTCTTCCAATGTAGCTCTTTGGCTTGGGGTGTGATTTCTTACCAAAAGAATTACATTGGGGCAGCCCCTTGTGTGGTCTCAGTTTGAGCCACATAAAGGTCATTATACTGTCACGTGCAGGAAGGAGAGTCAGTCACCATGCCAGTATAAATACCTTTGTTGTAGTCCACAGGGCTACCATGTATGGCTTGAGGGTTTAGCTAAACTTAATCTTGGCTGTGCAAAGCCCCTCAAGCACTTGGAGCCATGCTGGTGTTATGGTGTTTAGAGACCGTATTACAGTGCAGAGTTCAACTCTACTTGATGCTGTACAAACATAGACCAGAAGCTTTCAAAGACTATGTGCCTAACCTTAACAAGGTGAATAGGACTACTCAACTCAATGGTCACATCCAGACAAGTGTGCACGTCCGGTTTGTGGTGCGTCAAAGCTGTTTAAGGTAGCCCACACTGCATGCGGTACTTGTGCATCCATTTGCAGTGCTGCTCCCAACCCACAGCCCTGCGATGCCCCTCACTCCTGCCCCACAGCCCCCTGGCCCTGCCAGTGCCCCTCACTCCTGACCAGCAGCCCCCTGCACCTCCCAGCCCTGCCAATGTCCCTGTCCCAACCTGCTGGGTCTGCTCTGCCAGCCCTGCCGGTGCCTCTCTTGCAGGCCATGCCTCACCTCTCTGCCCATGCCTCGCCTCCAGCTGCACCTATGCCAGGAACAGAGGAAAACTTTGCGGGAGCCATGCCTTAGCAAGGGCAGGGTCTGCATTGTCCAGCCACCTCAAAGGAGTGCACGGGCGGTGAGGTTATTCACTGATGCCTCCTGTCACTCACCCACAAAACCATCTGCTTACAGACACGGGAAAAACAAAACAGCGCTTTACTTAAAGCTCAGTATGCCCTCATACTGAGTCCAGCACAGGGCCAGAAGAGGCACTGTATTAGTTTGACCTGGCTTGCCCAATGTCTATAGATCACACACTTCAGCTGAGTTTTTTAGCGCTTTTATCTAAAACCTGATTGAATCAGCTTTAGATAAAAGCGCTAAAAAGCCCTGCGGAAGCATCCAATCTATACAGATGCTGTGGAGCTAGGTCAAGCTAACACGCTGCCTCTTCTAGTAAAGTGCCATTTTTACATGGTTTTTTTCACATCTTTCAGGGGCACAATCAAAAAAGAAAAAAAAAAAGGAAGGAGGATGGTGCAAGGCAGACTGGTGGGAATCGGGAAGAGCCTGGTGACTGGAGGAAGTAGGGAGAGTGCTGGGCTTTGTGGCACAGGGCAGCTCAATTCATAGCCCCTGGCTGCCAAGAGCTAATGCCCCATGCTGTCCCATTCCCACTTCGGCCATGTATGTCTGCACGCACATGTGCATGTGGCACCACCTGCCTCCAGTTGGCCTCCCCAGCTCCTCCCAATCCTAAAGAGCTCCTTGCAGGCTGGAGCTCTGCCAGCTTGCAAGGGGAACCCTGCCATTTCCCACGTTTTTATCCTTCAAGGGAGAAATTCCGTGTTTTTCTCCTTTAAAGGAGAAACCCTGATTCCTGATTATTAGTGACAATGGAGCCAATAATGGAGTACATAAATTTACTTACAACATTGAATATATTTTCTTACCAATAACGTTGAATATATTTCTTGCCAATAAAGTTACATTGGGGCAGTCCCTTGTGCGGTCTCAGTCTGAGCCACATAAAGGTCATTATACTGTCACATGCAGGAAGGAGAGTCACCATGCCATGCCAGTATAAACACCATTGTCCTAGTCCACAGGGCTACCATGTATGGCTTGAATATATTCTCACCAGTTGTGATCACTGGTGGTGAATCATTGTTCTGGCCCATAATGTTGGTCTTCCTGATGCTGATTGTAAGACCAAACTCTTGGCTTCTCCTTTCTGAGCAGCTCTCCTCAGCTCTTCTAAGCCCCACTCCTCTCTTCTCTGTCCCGGATGTGTCCCCTCATGCTGGGCACGCAGCTCCTTATATACTCTCCAGGGCTCCGCCCCTGAAGTCTTCCAGACCTGACAGTGTTGCAGTCTCCAATCAGGTCCAGGGGGAGTTGCTCTCCCTGTCTCCTCAGGAAAGGGACGTGACGTAACTCTTCTTGCTTCCTCCTGGTTGGCGGATGGGCTCCACCAATCAAAACAGCAAAATTCCAAGCCTGGGACTCAACCCAAGCTCTGAAAGGCAAGCCTGCTATACCTTGAATAGAGTCCAGGATAGTGTTTTACCCATCTTTCCATCTGTTTCTTTTGATTTGTTATGACTTCTACTGATGCTGTCATTAATATAACTGACTTTTTTGCAGTTGGACCTGGTGGCTTCTTGATTCTGTTGTACATGCCCCTGTTTCCAGTGTCAAATGTATATTGAATTTTCACACGTAATCATGGCCAATAATAATGGGTGCAGTGCCTGGAGACTTGTTGGACAGCAGTCTTTGCTTTCCTGAGTTCCATCTTAAGCTTTCTTCTTGTAATTTAACATAGCAATTTATTTGACTTTGATAAATGGAATCAATTCATGTGAGTGCATCTTGAACCGATCCCAGTTTCTTCTGACCTATTGGGGAATACAGAGTCAGCAGTAAATCATATTTTTGAGGCTTCCCCACTTCTCTTCTGTAGTCTTGCTCAAAGGCAGCTCCAAAGCAGTATCAGGACCAAATATAAAAAAGACTGGTTTTCACAGAAGTGTTATTATGACATTCATGAGTGGATCTAGATTTTGGAAAAGGGAAGTGCAGATGGTGAGGTAGATCACAACATATAAAACAACCCATTTTTCTCCAGTCAAAAATAAACTAGAAGCTTTACTAATATGGTAGGGTCATAGGGCTATACTATTCTGTTTCAGATTGAAGCAAAAACAAATATAACTTCACTGGAATGAGTTAAAACTATTTGCAAGGTTGCAGAATAGGAGCTTCATTACCGCAATTGCAGAACAAAGGCTAGCTTGATTGGTGGAACATCAAGACCAAGAAGAGAGGATCATTAACACCTGTGTCATGAACAGTTTAGAAGAGATCGAGTAAATTATAATGAGCCATGGAGTCAATTGATTTCCTTATCACTGCCTGACTAGAAATGCTGGTGCCCCTGCCAGGCAGTTGGTTTTAAACCTTTGGCGCAACAGGAATCAAGGGAGGGGCAGAGGAGTGAAAATGCACCTGGATCTGCCCCTTACAATATTATTACTCAAGGTCATAATTTAATAGCAAAGTCCTTGATGACCTGCATCATCATAGTGTCTGAGTGCCTTACAATCTTTAATACTCCAGTGAGAGAAAGAGACATTAATGTCCCCATTTACACGCAGGAACTGAGTTACAGAAAGACTAAGACCAGGTCCTGAAAGGTATTTAGGTTCCTAACTCACATCTACATCAATGGGAATTGACACTGAAGTACCGTGGAAGATTGGATCCTAAGTGATTTGCCAAGGTCACAGCAGAAACCTATGGTAGTGGCTGAGATTTGAATCCAGGGAATGGGAATAGGTCTCAAATCCTAACCGGCAGATCATCTCAGGTCTCTCCTGTGCTACATGATTGGTCTGTTCACTAAACCATCTTTTATCATGTTTTAACTACTAATGTAGGTCTAATAAGAGATCAAGATGCATCTCATCTAATGGAAAACTCTGCATTTTTGTCCAGGTTGTAAAGAGGATACTTTGCTATACCATCCAAGTTTCAGTCTTCTTTACAGTCCCATATCTGTAAAGATTAAGGCAGATGCTGTATGTAACGTATGAATCTAACTTTGTATGGTTAGACCATTATTAACTAAATAAAGATCAATTCTTGGAAATACATACCTACATTTTTGCAAATATGCATAAATTCCTTTCATATGTGTGTTTGTGGGATAAAGCTCTCATTCTTTCTACCTGCTGTGCACTCTACGTATAGTTTTCCTTCCAGTCTTTCTTCAAAATCTTCTGTTTCGGGTCCTTGGGATTCAAATCTCAGCTTTAAGGACCTGGTCTTATTCTTTCTGCAACTCAGTTCCTGTGTGTAAATGGGGACAGTAATGTCGCCCTCTCACACAGGGATATTAAAGTCTGTAAGGCACTCAGAAACAATGCTGACGCAGGACATGAGGGACCTTAAAACGCGCAAAATTTTCCAATCCAGTTTTATTTTATTTTCGAATAGATCTGATTATTATATTACTTTTGGGACTAAGGTAATCACAACTTGGACTCTTTAGACAAACTGACTACCTCTCTTTTACCTGTATGCAAATATTTTTTAGCCACCAGGAAGGCAATTATTTCAGTGTTGAAAAACATATATCCAAAAGCCAAATCATGTCAACGGTACCCAGACCTAACAAGGCTGCAAGTCAGGTACAAACCAATATACTCTTTCCATTATATGCATTAATTTTTATGCACTCGTTCATGATTAAAAATGCCTAAGCAATCATCCTAAACAAGCTGCCTGGGTTTGGGTCTTACCTGAGAGCTGTCAGTAGTTGATCTATAGGATTCCATTGTAAGAACAATACTAGTAAAATGTAATACAGATTTAACACAAATTAAACACCTTAGACACAGATGGAAACTGTGAAATCTTTAAATCTCAAAGAAGTCCTTCAACTTGATTTTTTTTCAAATCGATTATGTGATTATTGGATAAATAAACTATGTGATTGTTCAGCACATAAACACCCTTTGTTAAATGTGTCCGTCAATAGACAATTCATATAAATGATACTAACTATCATCAAAGGAGTAATAACGCCTTTATTGATGAATAAATCTCTAAAAGACAGATCAAATGGAGGTTAACTAACCATGCATGACATTAGCAGGGATTAGTTTGAAAAGAGCCTCACAGGCATGGCAGAATACTGTACTGTGGTGGGGAAACTACATGGGATAAGTTTCATATCAAGACTTGCAAGGTCAAAAATCTAACACTGCTAAGCCCAGAATTACTCATTTGCTTTTCTCCCTTATATAAATAGTTTGCATCTATACAGCACCTTCATCTGGGGAACCCACCAGGGCTTTTTACACTTTTAACCTTTAAGCCATTATGAGATGGGTAGATGGGAAAATTGGGGCACTAGTACAAGAGTCTGGTGAATTTACTGTTCTTGAATAATAGCTAGACTGCACAGTCCTAGTAAAGCAGTGATGCTGCTTGTAAGGTTAGGTTTAACCCAGCTCCTGGGCATATCAGAAACTGGATAAAAGGCCCAGACTCAGAAAGGGGCAGTGATGCTGAGCATTATCCACTTAAATTTAATCATGTACACCCATCACATTAGTGGGATTCAAAAAGAAGTCCAATGCATCCCAGATCTCCATACCTTGAATGGAAGCACTTGAGTGCATTTTGGTTGCGATTTAGAGCAGGGATTCAGGGGATGACTAGGCTAGCTCTGGAATGGGCCCAAGAACATCTGATTTATTTCTTCAGACATTAAATCATGCTCCCTAGCTCTGCAAGGCTCAACTTTCTAAAAAGATGAGGGGTTTTGGATCTCCTTAAAGAGAGTACCTTACATCTCTAAAGAGAGAAAAAGACCAGCAGCAACAGAGATGAGAGAAAAATAACGTTCTACTAATTATTCAACTTTTTAATGATTAATTATCACAGATGACAAGTTCAGTAAAGTGAATATACATTAGCGAAACACAGGGGCAGGTGCTCTTGTGGAGTTGTCCAAACTCAAATATCGGAGGCAATCCATTTTCTTGGGACTGGTTGGAAGCAATGGTAAAACACTGGGGGGTTTTCAGGTTGTTGCCACTGACCAAATTACAGATCATAGACTGTCTGAAAAAGTCTGTCCAGAAACCCACTGCAAGAGCAGCAGAGGACAAAATGGACCTGTGACAATCCTGTAACAACTGAGGTTCCTTTTCTATTTCTGTACATCTTCAGTTCACTTGCTGCCTGACTCCCCCCTTCCAACACATGCACACTGGACGAACGGGGAGAGTACAAAGTCTGTCTTCTTACTGACACCATACTAGGTGATACTGCATTTGCCATAATGTTCCTCCAGCTGTTCCTTGCTTGCTATATTGAATCTTTCTGCCAGAGATCTGGCGCATTGGAGCAGACTTCATTAATCAAGTCTGCTCCACTTGTGAGCTGATGCATACCACTCTGCATCGCTTGCAATTGTATAACTGCTGCTTACACAACTGCATGCATTGCAGTGCTGGGCACCTTTCAAACACCTGGTGCTGCAACACATGCATGTAAAAATGCAGGTGACCAGCAAGTGACCAACCAATAATAAAGTGCCCAAGAAAAATAGAGGTGCAAAGTGCTTCTCCCTGTATCAAGTATTCCTGCCCAGAGAAGGGCGGGGGGTGGATTTGATGATCTTTCAAGGTCCCTTCCAGCCCTTAATTTCTATGATTCTATAAGTTTCTGCCCTTGCATTTTAGTATGAGTTTAGGTAGGAATGTTCAAAAGAGCCTAAAGAAATTACATGCCCCAGTTCCAATGCAATTCAGCAGGAATGGTATGCCTTGATTGCTAATAAAATCCTTTGAAAACAACAGCCCTAATGTTCAAGGAATCATGAAAGACAGATGATTGATAGCTTTCATCTGAGAGAGATGGTGGATATTGCAGCCTATGGTGTAGATGACTTGCAGTATCTCATTTGACTGAATAGTCCAATCTGAGATTTGCATGGTCTGTGGCAGTGGCTGTATGTGTATGTGTCATGATTGGGTGGTTTGGGAGCTGCTTGCTTCCTGTGGACTCGTTCATCTTTAAGCTGTTGAAGCCAATTCCTGTCATGGACTTTAATGCCCTGGTGGACATGGTGACACCACTTGTTCCCATCTCCTGCCAAGGTTTCCCATCAGTCAGGATAAATTCCAAATGCCTTCATATCTCACTTGCACGCGTCTTTGTAGTGATGCTTGGGACATCCTGTTGTTATTCCCTCCGATAGCTCCCTGTATAGCATCTCTCTGGTATACGTCCATCTTCCAATCTGCTCAGATGGCCTAGCAAGCGTAGTCATCTCTAAGTAAATCACTTGGTAAATTTGCCCTTTGAAGAACCTCTGCATTGGTAACTTTATCTTTCCATTTGATGTTGAGTATGTGGCAGGTGAATGCCGTTTAACCTTTTCTCTTGATGTGCACAAGTTTTCCATGTTTCCCCACCATACATGAGAGTGCTGAGTATGCAAGCTTTGTACACTAGCATTTTGGTCTTGATGGTAAGCTTTGAGTTGTTCCATGCTCTTTTAGTTTGTTTGCTGAAGGTGGTGGCAGCCTTTTCAATGTGAACACTAAGTTCTTCATCCAGTGAGAGGCTGGAAGTCACTGTGGTGCCTAGGTAGCTGAACTTTTGGACTGCTTCTAGCTGGTTCTTATTAAACATGATTGATGGATCTTATGGAACCCCCTGTCCTAGCACGACTGTTTTCTTTATGCTGATGGTGAGAGCAAATGCCTGGCAAGCTCTTGAGAGGCGATCCATGGGCTCGTGTAGTAGGTCTTCATCATGGGCTATAAGGGCAGCATCATCAGTGAATAGAAGCTCCCTAATAAGCACCTTTATAACTTTAGTCTTTACCTTAAGTCTTGACAGGTTGAAGTGTTTCTCACCCAATCTTGTGTGAAAGTACACTCCACCTCCCATGTCTTTAAACATGAAGTTCAGGAGCACCGAGAGGAACATTCCAAAGCGTTTAGGGGCAAGAACACATCCTTGCTTCACTCCGCTTTTCATCTCAAAGCTGTCTGAAGTAGACTGATCAAACTGAACAGTTTCTTTCATATTGCCATGGAAGGAACAGGATTGGTGGGCATCCTTTCTTTTCTAGGCCTGCAAATAGACCTGCTTTGCTGACAGTGTCAAATGCCTTGGGTAGATCCACAAACACAATGTACAATGGTCGATTTTGCTCTCTGCACTTTTCTTGAAGTCGCTGCAAGGAAAATATCATGTTTATGGCTGATCCTCCAGCCCTGAATCCACACTGAGGTTCAGTGTATACATGACTTACCAGCTGTTGTAGGCACTGCAAGATAACCCTTGTGAAAACTTTTCCTGATGTACTTAGTAGTGAGATGCCTCTGTAGTTGTTGCAGTCTCCCTTTTGTCCTTTATTTTTATACAGAGTGACGATGTTTGCATCATGCACGTCTTGTGGTATCTCACTCTTTTTCCAGGATTTGAGTACAAGCTGATGACAATATGGTAATAGGCTTTCTTTCCCACACTTGAGAATTTCTACTGGGATGCCATCTTTTCCTGGAGACTTGCTACTTGATAATAAATCAATGGCCTTGTTTAACTCTTCTACAGTAGGCTCCACATCTAACTCTGGCTTGACCTGTAGAGTTGGTATTTGGTCCAGTGATTGACTGGTTATATTTCTTTCCTGTGAGTCTAGCTCTGAATATTGTTCAATCTAACGAGACATCTGCTTTCTTCTATCTGTAATGGCTTCACAGCTGTGTTACTTGAGAGGGGCAACCTTGTTGACAGTAGAGCCTAGAGCTTTCTTCAGACCATCGTACATGACTTTTAGGTTTCCTGTGTCTGAGTCTGTCTGTATCTCATCACAGAGCTTAGTTCAGTACTGATTTGCCCACCGTCTGGTTGCTTTCTGTACCTCATTTTGTGCCTATTGAAGTCTTGCTTTGATGCTTTCAGTTGGCTTCTTATTGTGTTCCAGGTAGGCTGTGCCTTGATGTCGATGAGAGGTAACAGTTCTTGTATTTTTCTCAAACCAGTCCATATTGGATGTTCTTTTTTACCCAAGTGTATCTTTGGCTGTTTCATGGATTGCAGTTCATAAACCTTCCCAAATTTCCTCTTGATAGTGACTTCCCAAACCCGCCCACTTCACAAACTCTTGGCACTTCGTCTGGGTCTTGGTGTTAGTGGTATTAATTTTGGACTTGCTTCTATGTTTTGCTCTACGTAGTTTGTTGGCTGTAATTATCACTTTGCTAATGATCAGGGAGGATCGGTGTCACAATCTACTTTGGAATATGTGGATCTTCTTCACTGAATTAGATCTTTTCTCCTAACAATGACAAGGTCTAATTGGTCCCAGTGGCCTGATTGTAGATGTCACCATGACACTTTGTGGCAGTCTTTTCCAGCAAAATATGAATTGGTAATGCACAGTTGGTTTTGGGTGCAGAATTGAAGAAGTTGTTGGCTGTTTTCATTCTTCTTGCCGATGCCAAAATGTCCTAGGCAATCTGCCCATGAGTCCTAGTCTGTGCCAGCTCTTGCATTGAAGTCTCCAAGGGGAATAGTTATTTAATTGATGGCATTTCTTTGACAACTTTGTGCAGAGTGTCGTAAAATTGATCTTTCTCAGGGCAGGAGTTGAGTGTTGGTGCATAAGCACTGAATTATGAAAGATACCAGATTGATAGTTCTGGAGACCAGCATCCCACATGTATCTACAGAATGCATAATGTAAGCAACTTTCTTTTCAGTTCCTTGTTAGTGTGCTTTGGTTCTAAGATGGACTGAATATCGCAGTGAAGTTATATTTTATTACCATTATTTATCCCTTGCCCTCTCTGCTGTAAATGCTGACTGGTTTCAAGTGTGATGTGGACACATCCCCAGTAAGAAGTAGATGAAGACAGTCCAACAGTGGCAATACTGTAATGAGGTCCAGTTACTATACGAACCGGCAGCAGATTCAGACGGAGTCAGAAGGCTCCACAATGCTCTGGCCACCTGCTGAGCCATTCAGTCTCATGGTCTAAAATGTATTTGTGTGTGATTTGGATGGCTTTATAGATATGTTGGCTTTATTTACCCATTGCTTTTCTCTTCATTGTGGACTTATATTGCTGACGTATTTCTGATGCAATACAATACTGTGTTTCTCAGCTGACAATGTGCAATATGCCTCCATCATTTTCCTGTTCTTAAAATAAAGGCAATAAAAATAAGGCAAGCTGTCACAGAGTCACATAGGTGCCCCGTGATTGTGAGGGTGATTGGCAGAGTTGCCAATCACCCAGGCAGCTCAGGTGCCTGGTTGCCAGGGCAACCA
>NW_017728948.1:12540013-12549508 GCF_001723895.1 Crocodylus porosus | reverse complement strand
CGAGATTCTGAGGGTGCTACGTCACCCTAACGTGATGGTAGGGGGCGCTAGGGAGCTCACGGCCGCCCCTAGCCCCCGCTCCTTCACACAAGCCCTCCAATCTCTTCACACTGCTTGGTATGATGCCACAAAAAGGACCAGCTATATGTGAAAGACAAACGCACAAGCTCGTCCCCTTCTAAAAGTCTTTTGCCAAAAAGCAAATGAAGCCTGTGGAACAGAAGCAAGAATTTCAGTATTTCTCTCAACTACCCAGTTCCTGTGTCAGTTTCTGCCTTTTCAAGTGACAGTAAAATCAAGTCTATATGTTTCAGGTAGAGTGAGTAAAACTTTTCACTTCTGAACTAAACTGTTTTCCTACCTGATACATGTATAACTAATGAGATAATCCAGGCTGGCCTGAAGGCAAAGAAAAAGGTGTACTGGCAGTGGAAGCAGGGGACAGGGACAAAGGAGGAGTACACCTCCCTGACCTGAGCTTGTAGGGATTTGGTAAGGGAGACTAAAGCAGCACTGGAGCTTAGATTCTTCTTCTTAGATAGCTTCTGGGATTAAGGATAACAAAAATTCCTTCTTCAAGTATATATGTAACAAGAAGAAGTCTCAGGGTAACACTGGACCCCTACGAGGAAGGCAGGGCAGTTGGTGACGGATGCGCGAGAGAAGGCAGAACACTTTAATAAGTTCTTTGCCTCCGTGTTCCTGTCTGCTCACAACGGGGTGCTCTCAGGTGATAGCAAGAACAATGCGAGTCCCCTGACTGTTAGTTCAGACCTAGTTAAAGATTACCTGGAGGGCTTAGATGTATCCAAGTCAGCAGGCCCGGATGACCTTCATCCGCAGGTGCTGAGGGAATTGGCTGGTGTCATTGCGGAGCCATTGGCATGGCTGTTTGAGGATGCCTGGTGCTTGGGCCAAGTCCCTGAGGACTGGAAAAGGGCCAATGTGGTCCCTATTTTCAAGAAGGGGAGAATGGAAGAACCTGGCAGCTACTGGCCAGTCAGCCTCACTTCTATCCTGGGGAAGGTCTTTGAAAAAATTATCCAGGGCCACATTTGTGAGAGCCCTGCAGGGGAAGTGATGTTGAGGGGTAACCAACACAAGTTCATGCCAGGCTGATCCTGCCTGACTAACAAGATTACAAAGAGCTTAGATGGGAAGGAGGAAGTCGATGTCATCTTCTTGGACTTCAAGAAGGCCTTTGACACAGTGTCCCACCCAATTCTGGTGGGCAAGCTGAGGGACTGAGGCATTGAGACGAATGCACGGTCACATGGGTGGCAAACTGGCTCCAGGGGTGCACCCAGAGGGTGGTGGTGGATGGGTCAATGTTGACCTGGGAGGGTGTGGGCAGGAGAGTCCCTCAGGACTTGGTCCTTGGGTCGGTGCTGTTCAACATCTTCATTAGCGACCTGGACGAGGGTGTGGAGAGCACCCTGTTCAAGTTCACTGATGACACCAAGCTGTGGGGTAAAGTGAATACACCGGCAGGCAGGGACTGCATCCAGGCAGACCTGGATAGTTTAGAGAAGTGGGCGGATCTGATGTGCCCACTTCTCTAAACAGGATGCGGTTCAACAAGGACATGTGCAGGGTGCTGCACCGGGGGAGAGGGAACCAGCATTATGGTTATAGGTTAGGGGCTGACCCTCTCCGCAGCACAGAGGCAGAGAGGGATCTTGGCGTCAGGATTGACTCCAGGATGAACATGAGTCACCAGTGCGATGAAGCAATAGGTAGAGCCAACTGCACCCTGTCCTGCATCAACAGGGGCATCACTAACAGGTCCAGAGAGGTCTTCTTCCCCCTCTATGCAGCACTGGTCAGGCCACAGCTGGAGTACTGTGTCCAGTTCTGGGCAATGCACTTCCAGAGGGACATGGAGAACCTGGAGAGAGAGGAGGCCACTTGTATGGTTGGGGGCCTCCATGGCCAGCCCTATGAGGAGAGGCTGAGGGACCTGAATCTCTTCAGTCTCTGCAAGAGGAGACTGAAGGGGGATCTTGTGGCTGCCTACAACATTATCAGGGGCCACCAGCAGGGTCTTGGGGAAGTCTGTTCACCAGGGCCCCCCTTAGGGTCACCAGGAACAATGGCCACAAGCTGAGGGAGGATAGGTTTAGGTTGGATATTAGGACGAACTACTTCACGGTAAGGGTGGCCAGAGCCTGGAATAGGCTTCCCAGAGAGGTGGTGCTCTCACCTTCCCTGGAAATCTTAAAGAGGAGACTGGATAGGCACCTGGTTGGGGTCTTATGACCCCTCCCACTCCCAGTGTTCATTCCTGCCCATGGCAGGGGGTCGGACTCGATGATCTGTCTAGGTCCCTTCCGACTCACTGATTCTATGATTCTATGAAATGAAGTCAGCCCTGGCTGGTTTCCAACAGAATGATGTTCATCACTCAGAAATCACTGTACTAACTGGCAAACTTGTTCGTAATCTCAACAAGAAGCTTGTAAGCACAGCTTTTTAGTCATGGGGCATGGCCAGACAAATGCACACATGCCTGTTGCCATGTCTCAAAGGAGTTTGAGATGCTGTTAGGGGCATGCTGGGAACAAAAAAATGTTCCCCACGCTGCAGATTTGCAGCATGGGCTCTAAATTTGCTACCTGGAAATCCTGCCTCCCTACTTACCCCCTGTAGTGCTGGCAGCAGCAGCCAGCCAGGCCACTGGGGTCATGGCCTGGCTGTAGGCACAGCCCTGTGAGGTGCAGTGCTGCCTCACTCAGGGGAAGCTGTGCACTAACAGGCTGAGCTGAGGTGGGTCTATTCACTGTGTACACAGCCCCCAGATGAGGCAGTGCAAGGGGAGGATGGGTGGGAGCAGGCATGTGGCAGCCCCCCCACAAACCCACCCACAAACCCCAAACGCCTCACCACTCCCTACACACCCCACACCCACACACCCTACATTCCCCCACACACCCACCAACAAATCCCCCACATCACCCCATACACACCCATCCAAAAATCCCACACCCACCCTCATACACCCCTTCCCACCTCCTCCTGCAAGCCCCATATCCCCCCCACATCTCACACCCTCTATGCTCAGCTCCCAGACAGGATGGGACCTGCTGGAAGCTGTTGTGCCTGCAGGAGCAGCTGTCCCCACCTCCTGGTTAGTGAAGGGGTCAAGGGGAGCTCTGATTTTTCTTTGATAAAAAAAGCAAACACCAAAGCATATAAATATTTAGAAATTATTTTATTACAATGACAAAGGCACTGGAAGGCTTCCAAATTGCTTTAAAATTGTAAATATATCAATAAACATTGCCCAACTGATTAATCAATCTCTTTCTATATATTTATATACAAATTCTCTGATAAAAAATCCCAAATTCACTCTTTAAAATCCAAAAATCCATGTTCTTCCCCAATTAAAATGAAAAGCCACTATATATATATATCTGTCTGTCTGTCTGTCTGTCTCTCACAGGTGCTGGCCCCAGCCTCCATCTTACCCTTGCTGCAGATCTGGGATGAGCTGAGCAAGGTCAGTTTGCCCCAAGTGGCACAACATGCCCCACACCAAAGTGCATGTTCAGGCACATGTGATGAGGCAAAAATCCCCGGCACAAATTTGTGCCACTCTTATTTGAACTGCTGCAAGCGCATGTGCCTACATGTGTGGATGTGCCCATGGGGTGGTTTCTCCAGGTTAAAACATAAGGATGTTGCCCTGTGGGGTGAGGCCAACTCTCAGGATCTCAATATTGCACAGTTAGATAGGAGGGTGTGATACAATTGCACATATACAAACACACAAATCAATTGGATGCATACACACACACACACACACACACACACACACACACACACACACACAACCAACTCAGGCACATACACATCCAAACTAGCCTAGGCACATACATACCTATCACCAGTTCAAGCACATACACTACACACCCCAAAAGTTAGACAAAAATCAACTGTCCATACCTGCACACTCAGTACACATACACAGATCACGAATTCATATATCATACACACAATTACCTTAAAAATGGATTCTCCTTGAAAGGAGAAAAACGTGGGAAACCATGGCTTTTCCCTTGTAGGCTGGCAGAGTTTCATGGCTGCTTGGGGGTCCCCCTGACCCACACCCTGGGGTCTGGGGCCTGGGAGTGGGGAGCAGTGGGTTGGGAATGAGGGGCACTGGGTCGGGACTGGCTATTGATGTTTACAAATGGATCCTGGTACAAAAAGGTTGAGAACCATTGCATTAAAGAATGGCGTTCCAAACCACTTTTGATATAGGCTAAGTTTGGGCTTGAGGCTGTGCCATGTCTGGGTTCATATTTGTATATGATGTCATATCACCTCTTGAGGTGTGAACTCCAAATCAAAGAAATATCGTTAGATTCCTATCAAGTTGTATAGTGGAGATCTTTGTTAAAGAACCTCTTCCTGTGAAATCTCACACAGACAACTGCATCTGCATGTAGCCTGATCTAATGTGGAAAAAAAATAATGGATTTAGATCCTAAGATGAGATTCAGAATTACCCTCCAATTTGAAGACACTTAAACTGGAGGTTGACTCATTCTTAGTGCTAGATCTTATGAAGATTATTATTCTTATGCAGGTTACAGCAATTTAAAATAAATTATCACCTTGCAAAGCTTGCTATAATGTGGAATTAAGCCATGTGATGGAATTCTGTAGCTGATCCTGACTGATCCCTGGATGAGGCACTATTAACATAGACAACATTTTGTATTCCCTTAGGGACAGCTTTGAGGACAATTAGTTAAATCCATTGCTCTAATCATGTGGATTTGTTTTGGAGCAAGGCTGCCTCATAATATAAAATACCTATTTCAGTTTGAACAATCAGATTTATTGATGCTTTTACATGCACACTATAGCTACTGTATGCAAAATTAAAATCCATCTAGAGTCGAGAGAGAATACATGTAAAGTAAACAATACAAGAACAGTAATAACACCAGCACTCTCTGCTGGATAATGTCACGTATGTTGCAAGTACAGTATGTTATTATTATTCATAATCAATTAAAATAGTAACATTATCCCTTCAACACCAGCTTCTGATAAGCTCACATGGTGAAATAAAACACCAATTAGTCAAGGTACGTGCTTAACTTCGTTCACTGAGTGTACATCTACCTGTACAATTAATGATTTATGGGTTTACTGCATAGTAATTTACTGCGCAGTAAACCTGCCCTGGTTAGGAGTCTACATGTGAAGTCATCTAGAGATAGATTTGCTCCTCATGGCAGTAGTTCCTGCATGCAGGCTGACAAGCCCTCATAGATGTGGGTGTTAGAGCACCCATCCTGGGTGAACTGGCTCTGGACCTTGACCTTGCCTCATAGTGCAGTAAGGTCCACAGTCTTTTAAGTAGGTAGCAAATTAATCATGCAGCACACTAATTTACTGCACAGTAAGAGCCTGCATGTATAGATGGTGACACTTTACCATGCAGTTAGTCTACTGCACAGTAAAGCCTCTCATGTAGATGAACCCTGAGAGTAGTCACAAAGCATAAATTTTACATGTAGGAGTCATAGCAGCAATGGTGCCTAAATTACTATTCAACCTAACTAGAGTATCCTAATCTTGTCATTATATAGCACCTTTATTCTCAAGTCTGAAAAGCACAGACTGTGCCTTAAAACACCCATGCTATGCTGGTGAGAGGCATGTTATACAGGGTAAACAGAGGAATAGACAGGTCAATTCTTGATCTAGAATCATTTAGAGAGTCAATGGCAGAGCTGGGGTACATTTGTTGACCTCTGCTAGAATATTTAAACCATTTTCCTCATTTGTGCCTTTTTATCTGTTACGCTAACCCTGCATACATTTGAAATTTTTCATATAATTATATTGTAGGCTTATAGTATTTGGTTTGATTAATTGTAAAACCACAGTTTCTACACTCCAAATGTAGAGCACTGGCTGTGTCCTAATTATATCCTGTGATAATTTAATTCCTTTTTTATATGCCAGTTTAACATGGATTACAAAGAGTTTACTCTTTTCAAATCATAATATCATCTTGAAAATAGGATTCTTGGTCATCTTCTAAAATAAATACCTTTTGAATGAACAATTACTATATAGCAATTATTATAGTATATTAATTACCAGAAACCTGCTTTTTCACTCCAGGTAAAGAGTGGTTCCTTATTTTAATACCAGTAAAAATTACAAGTGAGTTATATCAGGATACCTGCTATTCTTGTACCCCAAAACAGAAAATAACTACATGAGGGCCCCTGAAGATGTAAGGTATTTAGTAGGGCTGTGCAAAACTTTGGTCCCTGATTTGATTTGACAGAGATTCAGCCCTATTTGGTGGCCAAATCTCCAAACCCAAATCAAATTAGAGGACTCTTTAATTTTTCTGAATTGAATAGGAACCCTCCAAATCAATTTGGAGGGGTTTGGCGATTTGGACATAGACACAGCTTGAAATATTTTTTCTACATACCTCTGGGTATCAGGCAGCTTGTGAATGCTATGATGCTGGAGCGCATGGAAAGTCCCACAGAAGCATGGCGGGGGGGAGGGGGAGGCTCCCCAATGCACGCAACAGCAGTCCTGGAAGTGGACCAGAAGCACTTCTGGTTCACTTCTGGGTCTGCCAGACAGCGTGCAGGGCCCCCCCCACTCTGTGCCCCCACCTTCCTGGCTCAGCAACTGGTGCCTACTGGGTCTGGGGGGACACCCAGGGTCTCCCCGTGGCCAATGGCTAAGCCAGAGGGGTGCAAGTGACTATGTAGCAAAACCCCCAGTTTTTCTTTTTTTAATTTTAAAATGCATTCCCTCCCCTTCCCCAACCATTTCTGACTTTTTCTCTCCCTCTCTATTCCCTAAAGATAACTTTAAGTGAGCTAAGACGTAGGATAAGCTTCAGCATTTTATTTCGGTAGTAAGTTGTATTTGTTTTGTTTTTTCTCCTTTATACTCTATAATTATTATGTTTATATTGATTTTTACTGTTCTATATTACTGTTTTACTGATACTATATGATTTAGACCTACATATGTAAGTCAGCATAAGTCATGTCAAGTTTCAATTTTGCTTGTCAAGTCTTTATCTTGTCCCCATGCCCCATGGTATAACCTATGACTCACACTTACTCCTCCTATGTAACTTGGTTCCTGAATGAATGAGGGTGCTTGAGAGACAATGGCAGGAGGTCTAAAAATAGCTTCCTCTGAATGACCAAACCATCAACACCAATACCTGGACCAATGACCCAGCCATTGGAGCCACCCTCAGCATTCAAGACACAAAAGATGAGGCAACCCACCATTGCGCCAAGGCTGCACATGCTCAGTAAGAACACCTGGAGCCCTCTGAAACAGGACTGACCTTGCCTGGACAGGCTCTCCCCATAGGAGATCAGAGGTA
This sequence comes from Crocodylus porosus, assembly GCF_001723895.1. Classification (NCBI taxonomy): domain Eukaryota; kingdom Metazoa; phylum Chordata; order Crocodylia; family Crocodylidae; genus Crocodylus; species Crocodylus porosus. The sequence goes on along the minus strand of NW_017728948.1, from coordinate 12,542,109 downwards.
GTCTGCCCCATAAAAAGGGGTAGTGAAGACTGACTCCTTGGGACTCTGCCTCCATCTGGACCAGCACCACACCACACCACCTATCCACCCAGAGACCCTTCCAATGACCCTGCTCTGGACAACATCTGCTAGACAAGGACCCCTTTCCAGCCTGGATAGATAGCTATCATCCCCAACCCCTCTTCAACCAAGGACTTGGACTCTATTTCTCTTCCCTACCTGGACTCCAACCCTTCCACTGAGTCTCTTTCTCCTGCTGCCATTGTGAGTACATGTATGTGAACCAATAACTTCAAGTGCCTGTGTAGTGCTTTGTCTGTTTAATAAAACTGTTATTTGGACCCCTGAGTTGGGTTTTGCTTTACTACGGTTCCAGCCCTACTCAAATCTCTGCTCCTCGCCCCTCTAACTTCTGTCCCATTTCTCCCTCTACTGCTTCTGGTTCAGCACCACCTCCAACACTTGTCCTGAGCTCCTGTCTTCCTGCAACCCCCCTGTTTCTTTGCCACCATTTTATCCTCACTGCCTTTCCACCGATCTCTGCCACTGCTATTGCTTTGTCTCCACTGTCTTTTCTCCTGATCTCTGCCACTGTTATTGCCTTGTCACCACTGCCTTTTCCCCTGAGCCCCCAGGTTTCTGCCTCAGTGTCTTTCCTGGCTGTCTCCTCCTTGCCACCAGGCTTTTCCCCTTGCACCAGTGACCTTGAGTAATCCTGGGGCCACTCAACCTTAAGTCACCCCAAGCTTCAGTGTCTCAGCCTAGCTTCTCATCCCAGTTCTGGCAATGTTCACTCCTTACACTTTCTCTCTCACCTTAACCTTCCCCCAGGTATCCCAAGTACCCCAAACACACACACATACCATACTATTCAAGTTAGGAACTGACCTGTGTGTATGTGTAGGTGGGTGATATGTGTGTGAATTGGTGAATATATATATGTCATTGAGTGTGTAATATATGAATTAGTGATCCGCGTATGTGTACGGAGTATGTAGGTATTGACAACTGATTGTTGTCTAATTTTTGGAATGTGTGCTGGAATTGGTGATAGGTATGCATGTGCCTAGGCTGTTTTGGGCACCCTCCCATCTAACAGCACAATATTGAGATCCTGAGAGTTGGCCTGACCCCACAGGGCAACATGGGGGCCCCGCTGTGTGCTCCCCAGTGGACCTGGAAGTGGACCGGAAGTACTTCCAGTTCCAATTTAAGAAAGCAATTTGGCTTCTTTAGGAGCCTGAGTTATGAATTCCACGGTTCAGTCCTAACTCCTAATTTACCTCCCAACCACACACTTAGGCACATGTTGTACCCAGGGACCATAAACAGAATAAGAAAGTAGTATTTTCAGATAGGCTACAATCTTCCAAACACCAATGCAGATGCTTAACTTGAAGCATATACCTAGGTGCAAGATGTGGACTATAGTAAGTCCTCAAACAATAAACACACCTGAAAGAGTTGCTAATACTGCTCCAGGTCTTCCCTTTAGATTTATCTTTCCTAGGGCATGGCATCATAAACCACACATTTCTATTTCCAGTCAGTCTCATCTTTGCTGCAGCAGTCAGGTTTGTCTTTTCCTCCTCTATTTTATCCAGTTGCCTTTTATCTACACACCCATTTCTATCCTCTCATCATTTGTCAGCTGAGTTGCAACCTTGTGGGGTTTTTTGTTTGAATAACAGGAATAATACTCATTAAATGCTTTTCATTTTCATAGTTGGTAGGTCATAGAAGGGACCTGAGCAGATTATCAAGTCCAACCCCCTGCCATGGCAGGAAGGAGTACTGGGGTCAAATGACCCCAGCAAGGTATATATCTAGCCTGTTCTTAAAGACCCACACAGTAGGAGCCAGCACCACTTCGCTTGGAAGTTGGTTCCAGATCCTAGCCTCCCTGACAGTCAAGTAGTGCCTCCTGATGTCTAGTCTGAATCTACCCTCTGCCAGCTTGTGACCATTATTTCTAGTCACTCCTGGTAGTGTTTGGGGACTCCCTCAATGCCTGCTGGTCCCCTCTGACTAGTTTGTAACAGGCCACTAGATCCCCCCTCAGTCTTCTCTTGTGGAGGCTGAACAGGTTCAGGTCC
>NW_017728948.1:12535604-12537782 GCF_001723895.1 Crocodylus porosus | reverse complement strand
CTGCCGCTAGAGTAGCGAGGGGGGAGGGGCCCTGATAGGGGCACCAGCCCCTGTCATGGTGTCCCAGGGAGTGCATGCCTTTTCCCAGGGGGAGGAGTGGGGTGGTGCTGCACTGTGGTGGAAGCAGGGTGGGCAGAGCTGCTGCAGTCTGGGTGGGGCAAGTGGCAGCAATAGGGCTTGGAGGGAAGGCTACATGGCTAAGCCAAATTTTGGAGAGACCATAGTACCCCAAGCCCCCCTAGCACCTCCTTCACCACTGCTTGCCCTGTGCAGGCTGCGGAAGCTCTGCACACCCAACTCCCACCTGCACTGCAGCCCCCACACTGGGAAGAGGTTTCGCACCCCCCTGAACATGAAAGGGGCTGCTGCCACATGAGACTTAAGTGCAGTACTCCAGGCTCCTGCAAAATACCCGTCTGAGCCTCTTCAGAACTGTTTGATGAGAAGTCATGAAAACAACCTTCTTATTAGCAGTTACATCACCCATATTTCATTGGCTTTAACATTAAATCTTCAGCAGTAGGGGTGAGGGCGTGGCCTGATGCTGGCTGACACAACCCTCTGAGCTGAAGGGGGCAGGGAGAGGGTTTATTCCCCTCTCCCTCCACTATCCTACTGGGGAACCCCAGCTGGGGTCTGCCTTGCCAGGGGTGAGCAGCGGAGGTGGCAGCTGGGGCTGACAGACCCTGGAGGCAGTCCTCCAGTGGGGGAGCAAAGGGAGGGGAGAATAAACCCTCTCCCTGCCTCTTTCAGCTCAAGGGGCATGCCAGGCAGACATCCAGCCATGCCCCCACCCCTGGAGCACCTATGGGGGCAGGACCATGACAGGGGCTGCTGTGTACCTGACAGGCAGACCCTGGTTGGGATCCTGGGTGGAGAGGGGAGGCAAGGGAATAAACCTCCTTCTTGCCCTCTTTGCCTTAGGGGGCCATGCCAGGCTGGCATCTGGCGGGGGGCTGGGGTCTAGCCATGCTCCTGCCTTCTCTCCCCAAAAGCTTTGCAAGGGATGCTTTCCCCCTCCCCCTCCAGGCACACCCCAACTGGGGTCCCCTCCCCATTCATACTCAGGTCTCCCAGAGCCTGGACACACCCCCTCCCTCCGCTCAGCTTCCCTCAGCCCAGCCCTTGGGGAAGGGACAGGAGGGCTTGCTTTAGCACCCGCTGGCTTCTGGCTTGAGCTACTGCAGGCATGTGGCTGCATCTCCAGAATCAAAAGTGAATGTCCATTTACTTGGTTGCCAGTTTATCAATGCAGGTTAGACTAACCTACAAAGATTGAATCAAATCAGGCTTAGGTTGTCCGAATGTCTGTACTTAGCCCTTGAAAAACATGCCAATTTAATTCATACATGCCACGATAGGCACTGAGGGACTTACCCCTCAGCACCTGAGCTTGAAAATTTTGGTTTGAGTGACATACTTAAGGTCTAGCAATATTAAAGGCAGAACTGACAATTCCTGACATTTTGGTCTATGCTTTAACAGCTTGCTTCAGGATGGAACTTATCTACACAAACATTTTCATATAGTTAAAATAGTTTCATCCCCCCAAAACATAGGCACAATTATTTCAGTATAATGGTGCTTTGTCTTGCTGAGATTGTTATGCCGACAGCACAAAGAAATAAGCTACACCAGATATTTTATACTGCTATGAATGGGTGCACAGGAGGGGTTCTTGTGATTTAAACATAATCAGAAAATCATGCACACCTCTACCAATAAGAGTTAAACCACCATAAAAACTGTGTATAGACACTGCCACAGCTGAATTAAGGAGTAGTGCTAATGCAGAGGTGTATGCAAGAGTCAGCACAAATGGCTCTGGTGGGAGATTAGATATCAAAAGGAAGCCAGGACATTTGATGACAGTGAACACCATTTACTGAGATGCGAATGTTATATTCACAATGCTCGGCAAGAAACAAGCAAGTTCAACAATGAGTAATTTAAAACTGCAGAATCATCAAGTCTGATCCATGCTGTGCTACTCCAACATACCTGTAGCCATGCAGATCAAATGGGTTCTGGGGGTTTGGTTTTTGGATGAGTTTTTTTCTTGTTCTTCGGAGGGTTTTTTTTTTTTCATTTTACTTTTGTAAACTCTGTGTTTTTCTTTTGAAATCCCCATGAATGTCCCTTTTGCATGCTGAGTTCTAGGTGAACAATTGTGGGGGG
>NW_017728948.1:12534305-12535504 GCF_001723895.1 Crocodylus porosus | reverse complement strand
TTATTTTTCTGAGTTGTGACTTTTAAATCCTTCCCTAGTCTTTTTATTTATTTTTTGGTGTCTTCAAAAATGCTTCTAACAGCACAATCAATGGCAATTTAACACTAATTGGCTGATTACCACCTCTTCATTGAAGCAAACATGATTGTAAATTAATAATCTTTCAGATACGTGTGATAAAACCAGTGTGAAATGTGCCTGGAAGATCTGCTAATGAATGGTTTGCCTCTGCAAAGTGAGCAGAACCAACAGGTGTTTTTATTACGGTAAACCTAATTTGAAGCTACAGAAAGGCACAAGAAAGATGGGGGAACTTTAGTACCTCTGTACTCCTTGTATAGTGCTACCTAGCCCTGAGCTAGGCTGTTGTTTACCAATGTTAAATAAATAATATTTTTTTTCAGTAATTAATTGCTTTAGTTCAGTTTCCCTTCAGTCTCATTAGGCCAATTTATTGTTTCCACCCTCTCTGTACTAACAGTCTTGGGGCTGTTTATCAGATCCTTTCTTCCAGAGCAAACCTGCTGCAACCCCGTTTCATTTTACATCTCAGATTTATTTCCACCTGCATGGCACTTTGTGTTGATGTCTTTATTCTGCACTGATGTGAATGACAGTGTGTGATTTAGAAACTGTGCAGCCGGGAAACAAATGGGCGGGGGAAAAAAAAGGTCAGCTGAAAGCAGAGATGGACCCAAGCCAGAGCTTTTGAATCAGGCCCCCTTTATATTTAGAGGAATGAGAGAAAGATAATAACCCACAGATCAAAACCCATCCTTATGCATTTGTGCTTCAGAACCTAATCTGGAAAAAGGCAATTTTCAGTTCTGCTTCAGATGCACACCAAATTTCATACGGTCATCTGATTTTTCCAGTGTTCCAGGTTCGAAAAAAGCTCATGAGATTTTGGTGCTATCCTAAGGTATGACCTTGAACCTGGCTCGCAATCCTTACCTATTCCCAAAGTACTGCCATACACTTTCCGTTTAGTGAATAGTCATAATGTGTGTTATAACAGTCTGACATACAAAAAGCTAGAACGCCTGGTTCCAAAATGATACCTTTTATTAGACCAACTGGAAAATGGCAAGAAAATTGTCCTTTTCTGCAAGCTTTCAGGATCAAAGTCCCTTTGTTAGGCTCTGGGAAAAGTGTAGATGGTACAAGATGGTAAAAAGTCCCCATAGGTAGGAAATAAA
>NW_017728948.1:12526382-12532154 GCF_001723895.1 Crocodylus porosus | reverse complement strand
AGCCCAAATTCAGATTAGGATTTGGACACAAATGCAATGAATATGGCAGCCTCAAGCCTGTTGCCAGTGGATCTGCGTAAATCACAAGCCACCATGGCCAGCCATATTTATTGACCAAAAAAGATTTACTACATACCATGGCCAAAGCACATTTGTCCTAACTGGGTGAGGAAATCTGCATTAAGGCCCAGCTGTAGTAAGTCTGGTGGTAGTAATATGAATCAGTGTTTCATTTTAATGAACAATAAAATTCATATTAAAATTGTTTCTCAACAGTGTAGACCTACTTAAGATTTTTGAAAAAAATCTAGTGATCACGACTGAAAAGACAGTAATATATTGTATACTTCATATGCTGTAAATACAAAAAGGGCAGAATTCGATTTTTTTTTTTCATTTTTGGACACATCTGTTCTGTTAAAGCTAAGGGAAATGCTAAACTTAAATTTTAGCAAATGCTAAGAGACCAGATAACAGCAAATATCTTAGACACCAAATGCATGAATTCTTTTGAATGAATGGAGCTCATGGTTTACAGATGCTGACTGGAGCACAAGTCTCTTAATGAATGTATTAAGATTAATAACAAAGGAAAGACTGTCTTTTGCATTATGTATGCTCAAACACGACACTATTGAATTATGAAAATTGAAAATGAAGACAAGACCTCACAAAAAGGAAGCCCTTGGTTCAACTAGATCATGTAATGTGAAATATATGTTGAAAAATAAATTCAAATTTTAAAAATTCTTTTTGCTTCAATACTGTGTTGTTTGCATTACAGTTCCTGAAAGTATACATAGGAACATACAGTTCTGGATGCCACGCTTCAGGAGGGATGTGGACAGCATTGAGAGGGTCCAGAGGAGGCCACTCGCATGGTCAAGGGGCAGTGGGGTAGGCCCTACGAAGAGAGGCTAAAAGGCCTGAACCTGTTCAGCCTCCACAAGAGAAAGCCAAGAGGAGATCTGGTGGCTGTTTACAAACTCACCACGGGTAAGCAGCAGGAATTGGGTGAAGCTCTGTTCCCCCGGGCACCACACGGGGTTACTAGGAATAATGGCCACAAATTGTTAGAGAAGGTTCAGGCTGGACATCAAGAGACATTACTTTACAGTTAGGGCTGCCAGGCTCTGGAATGGGCTCCCAAGGAAGGTGGTACTCTCTCCTACCTTGTGGGTCTTTAAGAGGAGGCTGCACAGATACTCGGCTGGGGTGATAAGATCCCAGCACCCATTCCTGTCCGGGGCACGGGGGTCGGACGTGATGATCTGTTTAGGTCCCTTCCGACCCTACGTACTATGATACTATGAAAATATAAGAGAGCGTCCTTGCAAGTCAAGCTGGTGTCCTAAAAAGCTATGACTAAGTATGTTCACAGGATTCTTTTGAAACTTTGTAGTGGGTTTTCAGGTTTCCAAAAAAGGTAGAACTTTTATCTTCTTTTTAGTTTTGAATTTCAACCAATTTTACAGCTAGTTGGAAAACCCTGAATATTTTTATGTATACTTCTGTCAAAAGATAGAAAAACATCATCATTGAGGAAATTTCAGCCAACTCTGCTCAGCTTTTTGCAGGGCTCATCATCTGATTTTAAAGCATATTTATTGTTTTGTGATAATTATATATACCTGTGGCGGGTGCAGGGATCCCACCTCAGTAAAACAGCTGGGTTACTGAGGTGGGATCCCTGCACCTGCCACATACCTACCTAAAGCAAGTCTGTCCTTTGCCTTATGTGTTCACACAGGGACATAATAGAGCATACCAGCTACAAGCTGCCTTCATTTGCTCATGCAAAATCACTTCAACCTAACACTGAACCTTGAACAATATTTAGTCTTAAAATGCTAACAGGCCTCATATCTCATATTCTTTAAAACCAGCAAAACTTTTCTCACATAGTAAGAATTAAATTCAGAACAGTGACATTTCCTATCCAAATCTCCCCTTATCAGGAACCCCCTGCAAGAAATCAACCATCTGGGGGGGAGTGCAGGGGGGGCACAACAAGCAAACAAAAAACCTACCCTTGGAATATTTTTCTCTCAAATGAAAGTAGAGCCAGAAGTACCAGAGGGTTTCTTTACATATGCTTCAGGGGTCAGAGGGGGGCACTCAGGAGTGGCTCTAATTAAATCCCTCACAGCATCTCATGTATTCAGTCTCCTGCCCTTCAAAATGGCCATGGGGGCACTTTACCTGAAGCTTGTTCAATAAGCTTAAGTTAAAGCACCCCACTACCATTTTTAAGTGCTGGGACAGGAAGTACATGAGATGTGGACGCTACTGGAGTGAGCTAATTATAGCTCATTGGATCAGGCATCCCGCATGTCAACAGGCACCAATAGAGTTTGCTTGGCTTTCACTATTTTGCTATCAGTTTAGCACAAGCTAGATTCAGGGCTGGATCCACAAAGGCACTGATACTTTTCAATGGGCGTATCTACATGTGTGTATTTACAGCACAGTAACCGAAATTATTGTGCAGTATGGACGTGAGTCTACACGTGCATGTCCATACTGCACAATAAATATGGTGACTTACGCCGACGTGAGCATAAATTTAACAACTGCATCATGCAGGTATCAAATGTATGCCCAATTAGTTACTATGCAGTAATACACACGTAGACACCTTACTGCACAGTAACACTGTGTGTGTGGACTGACTTGGAACTAAAGTTACTCCCAAGTCAGTCCACACACAGCATTAATGCGTTCTAATGCCTGCATGTGTAGACACCAGTCTATTCCTGCTTATTGTGCAGTAATTTACCATGCGGTAAATTTAAGCCAGCAAAAATGCACATGTAGATATGCCCAATGCATAGCATATTCAGACCCCAGTCATAGGCAGCAGGCCTACAGAACAGAATGTGCAGCCCTGAATTAGAGCCCTAAGCTCCCTATCCAGTAGATGGGGAGAGTTCAGTGTCTAGAAAAAGCATCCAGAATAACCAGCTTGCTGAAGGAGAAACTACAAAAAGTATCCAATAGGGGATATGTCTACAAGAGGTGTTTACTGAAGAGTACTAATTAGCTCCACAGTAAACATCGCAGCATCTACACATGCAGAGCTATTATGGAGTAAACTAAAAAACTCCATAGCAGGGTAGTGATTGTAAATACAAGTATTATCCTGCTGCAGAGTTTTTTACTCCACAGCAGTACCTGTGTAGACACTGACGGGGCTGGCTGGAGCACAAGGAGCACAAGGGTGCTTCAGTGCAGGAGCTGCCTGATGGCTAGCCCTACACTGGAGCACCCTCATGCCCCAGCCAGGCCCTCCATAGCACACTGAACCAAGACACAGCAGCCCCAGGTTGGCAGGCTGGCCCCCAAGCCCCCTGCCAGCCAGAGCTGCTCCAGCCTGGCTCAACCTGCTACAGTCCTGGGCACACATGTAAACATGGAGACTAGAAACTACAAACTCCAGCATGATAAGCGCGGGAGTTTATTGAGTCACATTAATATGCATATGTAAACACACCCAAGGAGGCTCTAGGGTGGGGATTATTAACCTAAAACTATCTATCAGCGTGTGGCCATTGTTTCTGGTTATTCCAAGGGGATAAAGAGAGCATGTCCTATTCCCTGCTTCCCCCCGTCCTTCCCTGGTGAAACTGTATACTGCCACAAGGTCCCCCCTTAGCCTTCTCCTGCAGAGGCTGGAAAGGTCCAGCTCCCTTAGCCTTTCCTCAAGACCTCTAACCATACAAGCTGCCCTCCTCTGGACCCTCTCAAGGTTGTCCACATCATTCTTGAACTGCGGAACCCAGAACTGGATGCAGTACTCCAGCCGAAGCCTGACCAATGCCTCAGAGGGGGAGCATCACTTCCCTGGACCTGTTTGTGATGCACCTACTAATGCATAACAAGGTGCAGTTAGCTCTCCGGGCATCTTATCTTAAACACTGGGGGCATTTGTAGATGACACGGAGGTTTAATTCTCCCTAAATTGAAGCAGTGCTTTTTTTAATTGTCAGTTTTTAAAAATACTGCTTCAATTTAGGGTGAAGTAAACTCCCGTGTCATATACACCTGTGTCCTTGCCTGCCTCCCCGGTGGCAGGGAGGGGAGGGCGAGCTGAGCAGTTCCTGAACTGTGGCGGGGCTGGTGCTTCCCTCTGCGGCAGTGGCGGCCCCCCCCCCGGCAGCATCTGCCCGAAGGCACCTGGCTCAGGTGGTCCCAGGGGGCTGCACAGCTGCAGAGGGAAGCACCAGGCCACCGTGCAGCTCAGGCAGGCAGGCAGGCTCCAGGGAAGAAAAAAAAAAGATCAGACTTGATGCTTTTTTTATTTTCTTCAGTGCAGCCTGTCTTTCCAGGCTGTTCCCAGGCTGCCTGCTGGGGCTGCCTGCAGAGCCCCTGAGCCGCACGAGGCCTGATGGTTCCCTCTGTGGCTGTAAGGTAGCAAAGTAAAACTCTTTGTTTTAGTTTGCTGCACCCCAAAGTCATTTAGGGTGCATTATGCTGCCAAATTTGCTACAGCGGCTGGAATTAACACGCAATATGCCACCAAATTTGCAAACCTGTGTAAACAGCAATGCCATTAAAGCAATGCAAAAGGTCATTAACCCGCTTTAGTGTGTCATTTACAAATGTCCTAGGTGGTTAAGCCTCTAACCCTCTGTTTCAGGGACGTGCCTATGTCAGACTGGGATTCACAGCCTAAAACTTTCTCCAGGATTGAGAGATTAAGTCACTCCTTTCAACTACTGGACTGGAAAGTCATGTTCTTTCTTGTTTCCTTTCTCCATCACTTGAATTCATTCTGCACAGTGGCAGTGGTTTGATAAGAAGGAAAGTAGCCAAGCCCTTACAGCAATCTCCTGAGAGGTAGGTAGTGTGGTTTTGAACACCCCACCCCCACATCTGACATGGGCAGCAAACCCAAGTCTCTCACATCCTTAATGACGGATCTAGCTACTGGTTAAAGAGTGAGCTACACTGCTAGCACTGACTGTATTTGTGAATGACAGTGACCCTGAATGCTGCATTTTATGAGGGGCCCAGTCCTATGGGTATGTTAAAAGCTTTCAGAGCACACCAACCTGCTCCGGCCTTCTGGGGACTCAGAAAAGGAATGGCAGTCTGAGCATGTTCACTGGGTTTGTCTTCATTAGGCTTAGGGTGAGTCAGACCTAAAGATGGCAGTGGTTTTCTGTATATGCAGCATGCAAGCAACTGTACTGGTGAAAACTGATTTTCATTTATTTTATTTAGGAGAGTTTAGGCTGGGGTTTTGAGGATCACACTCTTGGACTTAAGTGCCTAAACTCTGCCAAAACCACATGTTAGACTTGTGGATCCTGTTGTGCCCCAGATCTTGTGATGCCAGACAAAACTAAGGTAGGTCAACAAGTGGATGGACAGATCATAACACGAACTTCACACGATTGAAATGGGAGATTCCAAGTTTTCACCTAGGATTGTAAGGCACAAGCTTTTACCTCTACTTGCCCTGAGTTATAAGACCTTTAAAACTGCAACCATGTTATGCATGCAAAAGGGAGCTTAGGGTTTCTTTCCATTTCCTTCTGAGCCTGCAGTTGGACTTGAGTTGGACTGAAGGTACAAAGAAAACCTGACTGCAGGCAGAGGGATTTCAAATACAATCCCAGATAAAAAGATACGTTTCTAAAACTTGAGTGGTGACCTGGTGTATAAACAGGTAGTGTTACTACTATAAAAGCAATAATGTAACTAGTGGGTGCAAATGGGATTTCAACCACCTGGGCAACAGCGATCATCGCCTGCTGGAATTCACCA
>NW_017728948.1:12514046-12526282 GCF_001723895.1 Crocodylus porosus | reverse complement strand
GCTGCTTCACGTCAGGGCGGCTAGGGTCTGGAACCAGCTTCCAAGAGAAGTGGTGCTGGCTCCTGCCCTGGGGGTGTTTAAGAGGAGGCTGGATGAACACCTTGCTTGGGTCGTTTGACCCTAGTCCTCTTTCCTGCCATGGCAGGGGGTCGGACTAGATGATCTGCTCAGGTTCCTTCCGACCCTAGAAACTATGAAACTATGAAACCCTGAGAGGTGAAGTGGGGTGGGATCTGCATCACTGCTGTAGCAGCAGTAGCAGCATCTGGGTGTGGGCAAAACTGTACCTTGACAGTGGTACTTGTAGCCCCCTGAGGCAGGTAAGACTGCCCCCCAACCTCACCCCCTGTAGCTCTCTGGTACTCGGTATCCTTCCCCTACCCCTACCCCTCCTCCCCCGCCCTCCAGCAAGGCTTTGCCCAGGATGCAAAATCTCATAAGTAGGCTTCTATATACAGGTGCCAATTTAGCATCCTGGCCATGCTCTGCAGTACTCATGGAGTGATCTGCAGAATCCATGCATGGCTTTGCCAGATATAAGATTTAAAGTTGGTCTATAGTTACCCCAATTCAACTTCCATGCCAGGCATCATTATCCTGATTGTATACTGAACCAAAGAGGTCTTGGGTAATGCCTTGCCCAAATTCAGAATCTCATTCTACTCTATTCAGATTCTCAATATCTAATTCACTTGCTTAAAGCAATTAGACCTCTGCTGTTTCAGGCTCCCAGGCTCCTGTTTAGGTCTTTAAATCACACCTTTACGGACATTAGCATCCTGTGCTGGCCTGTCTCCAAGAAGATAAAGAGCAGAAACTCAGTTGCCTCTTCCATGCCAATCCTTAGTCAGTTATCTTTTTTTTTTTTTTTTTTTTATAAAGAAATGAACAGTAATATCTACTTACTGCCATGAAGGAAGACAGGCAGAAAGATCTAAAAAAATATTTGCTTTGTGAATGAATCCAGCCTATGTAAATCAATTAGTCATCAAAACAATTTGACACTTGGAAAATTGAATCTTCAATTAGATGTTATCTTCCCAATATCCTTTATACCCTCCCTAGATAGAGATAACACCTTTGTTATCTTGCTGAAAATCCAGCTCCCCTACTTTAGCAGAAATGATCAACTGATAGTTATAAAACCCTTGATGTTTGTCCTTGGACGAAAGAGGCCCACAGAGACATAAAAACATTAGCAGCCACAGGATGAAACATTAGTTACTACGGCATCAATAGTGAGATTTTACAACCTGGTTAAAGTGAGCGATTCCAGCCCTTCTGCGGTACCTGTGATTTACAGACATCTTTATCCAGGAAGCTGCTTTTAAACCCCATTTACTGACAGGACTGGGGGAAAAAAAAGCTTTCCTAAAACTCAGAACAGCTATAATAGACTAAGCTATGTACCCTAGCACCATATCCTATCCCACAGAAGGACAGTAAAATCAACATAGTGCAGGGGCCAAATTCAAAGCCAGGACAAGTGGTCACAAGTGCATTCGAAGTCACTGGAATTGCATTCTTTTCCACTAGGCCTAAATGTGCTAGTGTATCTCAGGCAACTCAGATAATTATGCTCCTTAACCAGTTAGAACATTTATTTCCATTTTTGCATTCAGTATTTCTTTCATATCACAGATTCATTATGACCACCTACACTGAACCCCTGCATTTCACATCAGAGACTGGGCTTGCTTCTTGGTACCCTGTTAAGAATGTGAGAGGGAAAAGGTGCCATGGAAAATTGAAATCCTCCTCTGTGAAATCCTATGAAATATGAACTTTCATTTCTACCCAGGAGAACTTTTACAATCTTTTCTCCAATGCCTGATGAAGGGTGTTTGTGCCTGAAAGCTTGCAATTAAAAACATTTTTTTGCAACACTCTTGTTGGTTTAATAAAAGGTATCATCTCTACTATGAGACCTGATTGCCATGTAAAATCTGCTCGCTATAACACAGTGCAGCTCTCGCTGTTCACTGCCCAGTGCTGTACAACATCTTATTTAACTGGAATTTGTGTGTACGTAAATACAGGTGAGTATTTAAATAGCCGCATCTGCAGCTGGTGTAAACTAGCATGGAGCCACTGACTTCAGTTGAAATACACTGATTCACACCAGGCACTGACTTGGCCCTTATTTATTTATTTTTCTTTCTCTTTAATCTGTTCAGTATAGGAAACAGGGACCCAGAGTATGCAGGTACATAGATATATCCTAAGGGTGGACACTGGAATGTAGGGTAAGACCCATGAGAGCAGGACAACTGTCTATCTGATCAAGTCTGGCATAGTAACTCTAGCAGTGGCTTCTACCTACTGTTTTAGCAGAAGTCAAAAGACTCCCATAATGCAATGTGCAGTGCTGCCTATTTATACAGAAAAGTCACTTCCTACTGTGTTCAGTACCTGCTGGTAAAATCAATGGGAGTTTTGTACTTGGAATTATGGCAGGATTGGGCCCGTGTACCTAACTGTTTTGGGAATGGCCTGAAGTTATGCACCAGTGATCTAGCAAACATAACTGACCCCCCAACTAAGGTAAAGAAATCCCCACAGGGAAGAGTGGAAACACAAATACTCAGTGCAGTATTAAACACTAGTACAGTTAGAAAGTAGGAAAAACACTGCTCTTCATTACACCGGGACTTGAATTCACCTCACATACAACCTTATGCAAATAGATTTGTATTTGTGCATATAGCAAATGGCAATTATTTATTCTAGCTTAAATTTAGACTCCACCTGTGAACAAAAATGTAGTGTATAAGCCCTGAAAACTCAGTTGTATTTAAAAGCAAAAAGACTATAGCTTCTTTAACCTTCAAAAACTATATTCTATTATAAAGCCATGTTAGTTACCTGGTGTAAATATACTAAAATCAACATCAGATAAATACAAGATGCATCAAAAGATTTAAGGCACCTGTTGTGTATTTAAAAGAATTATATCTTGTTTATGGTACAGTATAAAATGCACAACTGATTTATATAACAGCTAGTCTATTGCAGGGGAAATCTCATTTCAATCATAAATGGCAGAAGTTGATTTAAGAATTCATTCTTTAATGGGTCTGCAATGTTCAAATTTAAACTCATTCAATTCATCAGCAAAATATTCAATATGGGGCACAAGGAACTCATTTAGGCAAACAGAGACTTTTAATATAAATTTTCCAGGAGATTTCTTCATCGATTCAGCAGTTTAGTGCAAAATGATTTGTGCGATACATTCTCAAGGATCAATGCAGGCCAAGTCAATGGCTAATATAAAACAATCATCCTACCGAGTACAGAGAACGTGTCAATGAACTTTGACTTCACATTGAACTGCTTTGTTGAAAGAAGAGGGAAGTCTGATAAAAATTAATCATGATTTTTTTTCCTTTACATTTACCTATTCTCTATATTCATTTTTATTCATATTGCAGTAAAACTGAGAAGTCTCTTTCAGGATTGAAGCACCACTATACTGGCCTTGAGGAAGCCATGCTTGTCCTTAAAGTTTATATTCTAAATTCCCAAACCTGCAGTTGTGAAGGCTGCCACTTTCCCTCGCTCACCAGGACGAGGATGGTAGAATCAGGACTCTCCAGGGCTGCATACACCAGTGGTGACAATTTGAGCTAAAGCTCTTGAATTGTAGCTTCCAATCATAACATGCTGATGTCCCCCCTGGGATGGGGAACCCAGAACACGTGATGTGAACCTGGTAGATCCTTGTACCCTAGTCCAGTATGACATCCACTTATCACTGCAGGAGCAGAATCTAGGAAACGAGAGAGAAACTGTACTTGTACTTTGCATAATGTATACAGGCAGTAGATTTAAGTGCTTAAATCACAAAAAGCTAGCCAGATTAATTATACTCCAAGAGCTGCAAAGCCACCTAAGTGGTAGATTCATTAGTCACCTCCAATTAGGCCTGAAAAGATCCCCAGACACCTCAGTTTAAGCTACTTGCATTCTCAGAAATGACCCAGAAGCCTAGATACTTAGCTTCTCTCTAAGCTCCATTGTGATCCAGATCAGTGCTGGGACATCCAACATCCCCTCAAGTCCCTAATTTCTCAGAAGCTACAGAACATGCCTAGCAGATCTTTGACGCTGACACCTTGACTTCAGCTCATTACAAAACAGCTGGAAAAAGAAATTCTTCTGCCCACATTTTTGTCCGATTGCTTGAGTTGATAGCACACACCCACAAACCAGGAAATCTGAATGACAGCCTTAACTTGAAGAGACTCAAACCCCTACTTCCCACTTCCAAGGAGACCTCCTTAACCACCAGGCTGCAGGTTAAATCTGGGGTAGCTGAAGAACCACTTTTCCTGTTGCAGCCAGGTCAATGGGGGGCCAAGAGTAGAAGAACTGTAGGGGATCAGGAGGAGACTAAACAAGAGAGAGTCTGACTTGGGCCCACCAGAGAGGGCTATCCCCTGGGAGGGGAATTATAGAATTGTAGGATTGGAAGAGATATGGAGGGTCAGGTGGTTCAACCTGCATAAAGAAAAATCAGGAAATCCAGTAAATGATAGGAACCAACTTGGAATCACACATGAAAAGAAGACAACATTTTCTTAAAAGTTTCAAAAAGTTTCTCTAGGCTTGTTACACATGCCGGCATGCAAGGTTTACATACAAACCCTACTCAAATGAAAATCAAAGTTCATATTGATTTAATTTCCAAATTATTAATCAACTTCACAGCTGAACAACAATATTGTATTGTTCAGCTCAAGCAAATCCTAACATCTTCCCTCCGGCTATGAGGCCAGGAGCTGATGAAGGACAAAAGGTAATATATGTATTATATATGCTTGTGCTCAGAGCTCCTCTACACAATGGCATTGCCAGAGATGGAATGCACCAGCCCTGTAGCAAAAAAAGTTCAACAATATTCAAGTGAATGAAATATTGTTTTTGAGAGGAGCACGACATGTCATGCAGATTAAGGATTAGACTCTCAGGGAAACAAGGAGTAGCACTGTGGTGAAATAACTGACAATTTAAAGTCCTGCTTTCATAAGAAAGTGAAGATGCAAGGAGCTGAAGACTTCAACCTACAGAGCACTGGCGTTCAAGTGACGTGCTCATAGCTAAAAATGCAACAGGAAATTCAAGGTTCTAGAGAATCGCATTGTAAAGATTAATATGGGCGCAACGGTCAGGTCACAGGGGATATCAAATAGGGGACTATGCTACAGAGAAACAGGCTTGGATAAAACAAAAAACTATAACAGGTAGGCAACGTTTTTTGGCCAGAGTGCCGAAAACCCCCACAGTGCTTACCTTGGAGGTGCCAGAGTGCTGGCATGCCAGAAAAACAAAATGGGGGCAGGGGGTACATGGAAGGATGCCCTGCTTGTGCCCCTTGCCCCCCTCCCAAAGCCCCTGCCCCTCAGCCCAGGCTCTGTGGCTGCCAGCAGCTACCTAGAACCTGGGCCAGCTGCAAACATCTGCTGCCTCTCCACCCCCAGCCCTAGCCCTAGCCCTGGGCTCTGGGGAGGCAGCACATACTGGCAGTGCTCCCTGCTGTGCTGCCCTCGCCGCTTCCGCAAAGTAGCGTTGACACCCGGTGGGGCAGGGCACAGTGGGGGGCGCAGAAAGCTGCCCACTCCCAGCTCCCCACTGCCCTGCCACAGTTCCCCTGCAGGCAGGGGCAGCAGTGAGGGGCACAACCTTGCACTGCTGCCCATGCTGCTCCCATGCACACAGGGGAAGTGTGGCAAGGCAGTGGGGAACTTGGAGCAGGCAGCTTTCTGTACCCCCCACTGTGCCCTGCCCCACCGGGTACCAACACTGCTTTGCAGAAGCAGCGAGGGCAGCACAGCAGGGAGCACTGCCAGTATATGCTGCCTCCCCAGAGCCTGGGGCTGAGTGTGGGAGGCAACTGGGGCCGGGGCTGGGGCGGGAAGGCAGCAGATGTTTGCAGCTGGCCCAGGTTCTGGGTAGCTGCTGACAGCCACGGAGCCCAGGCTGCTTGCAGCAGGGCTTCCATGGGAGCAGCCCGGGCTCCATGGCTATCGGCAGCTACCCAGAGCTGGGGCTGGCTGCAGCTGGGAGGCTACAAACAGCTGCTACCCTCCTGCCCCCGGCCCTGGCTGTCTCCCAGCCCTGGGGTCTGGGAAGACAGCAGGTGCCAGCACTGCACCCATTGGAGCAGCCCGGGTTCCCAGCTGGCAGCAGCTACCCAGAGCTGGGGCTGGCTACAGCTGGGAGGCTACAAACAGCTGCTGCCTGCCCAGTCCCAACTTGTGCTAAGGAAAATGGCCTCGTATGCCATGCTCGGCACACATGCCAGGGGTTGCCAACCCCTGAACTATAACATCAGATTACTCAGTTGAGAAATATCACATAGAAAAACAAACCTGGGGACAAATCTGTGTAGCCAACAGCAGGCCAGTTCAGCACCCCGTGAGTGAGACTCATGTACAACTCTGAAAATAGCCTGTCACTTTATAGTTCTAATAGCTTGGGAAATTAACAGTATGAAAGCAAAATGTGTGCAGCAGCATAATGAAGGGGGGCAACCAGGGCATCAGCTGGCATTGCTACTGCCATGTTGGTGGCAGTGCAGCCACTGACCTGCTGTGTGTTGCCACTGACCTGCTGTTGCCCATGGTGCTCAAGCACCCAGTTATACCTCTAAGCAGTCATCGAAGTTCCTTTCTTAGCTGTATGAATGACAGGCAGCAATGCCAGAAGCAATATCAAACTCACTTGGGTTTAGCTTTCATTGCAGACTTTGTCCAGATTTAACAAACATTCACAAGTTTTTCCCTGAATGCAGCTCTAAGTTGTACACAAGTATGGGATGATAAATATTTGCAAGCTTTACAATCTGCAGCTACAGCATGAAACCGGATGAAATCCATGGTTCCCACTGAGAAGTGAGAACCAAAGTGAGGTTCACTTTGAGATGTGAGTCAAGGTCCTGATATTCAGCTCAAAACTTGTAGGTCTGTGGAGACCACAAATTCAGGACGTGGACTGTCTTTTGTATTAGGTACGACAAAATGCTTACCACCATGTGGTATTACCATAATGACAATTATTTGTCAGTAATGTGTGTCTTTAACAACCCGATGGAATGGAGAATAAAGATATCCTCCGTACCTTAACAAGATGGAAATGCTGAGTTTTTTAAAACTCCGGGCCCAGCCCAAAAATTGGGTGGGTAAACCCATTGACCCAAAGCGTTATGCAGATTTCAAGATTCTAGTTTCTTGATATAATGTACAGGGTAAAATCAATAAATGCTCATTTGATGAATATCAAAGAACTTACATTTTCTACATACAATGCTGCTCTCTAATAAACCAGCCCAACTTTGCCCATTGCCCTCTAACACAAGAGATAGAAATAAACCTTAGGATCATAGAATTTAGTCCAACCCCCTGCCTAAGGCAGGATCATCCCTATTCAAAGCATCCTATACAAATCCATTGTCTAACCCAGTGGTCTCTAAACTTTTTTGATCGCGCACCCCTATCAGTAAAAAAATTTTGAGCACACACCCCCAATGTATGTATATGTATATTTATCTATTTATACATTATATACATTATATACCTCGCGTACCGTACGTGACACGTGACCGTCTGACATACGGACTGAGTGAGGGCGCCAGTGTCAAGCCGTACATTAAATGTTACTAAAGCTTAATTTCTTTCTTATTTTCTTAGATAAAAAAAAAATATAAATAGAAGTTCTAATATTTTCTTTCCGCACCCCACTTTGGAGACCACTGGTCTAACCTATTAGCAAAAGTACACAGTCATCCGTGAACACAACTGCAAGCCATAATGCTCTAACCTGCCAAAGGTAAAGCAGGGAGACCAAGACAGCCAATGCTGTGCTACAGCAAGGCTGTTAAAGTAAGTCTTTCAAAACTAGATCTAGGATTTTGGCATTAAGCCACTACCATAAGCAGGACAGGAGGCTGGGCTGGCTGCACAGCTCCAGGTGCAGCTGTGGAAAGGACTGTGGAATTAGCAGGTATAATACTTGCCTTATCCCCCTGCATATGCAGGCTACACTGTCTCTGTTCTCTCAAGCTCACCTAGCCAGACCCCTGGGTCCGTGCCCACTGGAGGCAAGGCTTTGTCACTCTGAATCCTTTGGGGTGACTTACGCCTGATTAGTGTACTCCCTGGCCACGTCTACATAAGACACTGACTGTGCAGTAGCCCACGACTACTACGCAGTAGTGTCACAGTGCAGAAAGTGTAATGTGATGCTACTGCCCAGTAATCCCAGGCTACTATGCAGTCAGCATCACAAAAAAAATTCTTAATTGTTTATACAAGTACTAAATGACTGCACAGTAATGACTGCCTCTATACCGCCTCTATACGACTGCACAGTAATGACTGCCTCTGTGCAGCTGAAGAGCAGTAGCATAACTGGAGGGAACAGGTGCGATACCAGCCCAGGCACTGGTTTAAAGGAGGCAGCAGAATGGTCCCCTCTCCTAAGGGGTCTTTGTCGCAGCTCTGGCAACCCTGTGCCACCCAGCCATAGGAGCTGGGCAGGCACAGCCCCATACCCACCAGTGTATCTGGGAGCAGCTGTTTGGAAGAGCTGGCTATGCCTCTGCCAAAGAACACAGGTCCTTCACCTCTCTCACTGGGCACCCATGGCAAGGTAAAGGACAAGCTGGGTGTGCGTCACTACTCAAAACTTCTCTGTGAGAAGTTAGCTTTTCCCGTTAAAGGAAGGCCAGAAGAAATTTCAAAAAAAAAAGTTTTGAAACACACATTGCAGTCTGTGATCTCCAGGGGAATATTTCTATTAGCCTCAAAGTGGTTCCTGAGAGAGAGAGGAGAAATGTGATCAAACAAGCCAGTGGACCATACAGGCTACAAAAGGGCATCTCACTTGTAGTTAAATTTCCATTTCTGGAAATTTTATCTTCACTCAGCCTCCAAACTGGGTCCCATCAATCTTCTGCACTCTGCATATAGATCACTGAGAAACAAAGCAGCAATTTTGGTCTTTATATCTGGGTCATTATAAGAGTGATATATCTTGGGTATATCTGGGTCATTATAAGAGTCTGCATTATGGCAGTAGCTAGAGACCCCCAACTAAGATTAGTCCCGTTTGTGCTTGGGATTGTACAAATACATAATAAAAAACAGGCCCTGCCAGGAAGAGTTTCTTCTCCTCTTCATCAATCCCTTTCAGTCAAGGATAATTCTCTTCCAGGATTGTCTTATCTGTGGGTCCAAAATGGCTGATGAAGCTGATTCAGGATTGTCAGACTGCTGCAAAACAGGCATTTGTTTCCGTGAGTGGTGCTTGACTCTGGATTCTAGATTTGGTCTCCCATCTGTTTCTGCTGCTCCTGTTTTTCCATTCCCTGTTGTTGTTGTGAGGTTTCAGAGTACTGAGATCCTTGCAGTAGTCTCTTCCTCCATTTGGGGCAGTCCTAGGTGATAGATTTTCATGAGTTGATGTTGATGTTTCATTTTTTCAAGTTGGCCTTGAGGACATCCTTGAAGTGCTTTCTCTGCCCTCCTCTTGAACATCTTGAGCCCCAAGATCCATCTGGACTGGATCTTGAGTCATAAAAAACCTAGCATTTCCATCTTGCTAAGGTTTGACTTGGCTGAGCTGGGAGAATAAAGTTTGCTTTGGGAGTCTGGAGTAAAACATCCAGATGATGTGGCTAGACCAGCAAAGTTGATGTCAGATGATAATTGCCTCAATGCTGTTGGTGTTTGCTTGCAAGAAGATGCTAATGTTGGTGCATTTATTCCAACTGGATTTGAAGGATCTTCCACAGGCTACATTGACAATACTTCTCCAATGACTTGAGGTGTCTCCTGTACATTGTCCATGTCTCAGTTTGTACAGTACAGTGGGGATTAATGGTGCCACAGGCATTTTCAAATGCTTGATAAACCGTGAGCTTGGTTTTGGATCTGATATCATGATCTTTGAACACCCATTTCCTCAGACTTCTGAAGGCTGCACTTGTACATTTGGGATATTGTTGGATTTCTTCATTGATGATATACTGCAGTTGCTTGGGGCTGCAGGGGGCAGTCAGGAAGGCCAAGGTGGAGATGGAACTGGGACTAGCTTCCTGGATCAAGGAGAACAAGAAGTCCTCTTTTAAATACATAGGGGGCAAAAAGAAGGTTCCGGGTAATGTGGGGGCCCCTGCAGAACACACTAGAAAATTTGGTCATCACACCAGATGACAAAGCCAACACATTTAATGATTTCTTTGCCTCTATTTTCCTAAGCAGGGACCGAAACAGTCACCCCCCTATAGGCCCCATTTAGTTCCCAGGGGAAGTGCATGTAGGCCAAGGGTTAGTGAGGAACTAGTAAGGGAACTTCTGGAAGGACTGGATGTATTCAAATCAGCTGGTCCGGACAATGTCCACCCTAGAGTACTGAGGGAATTGGCTGAGGTCATTGCGGGACCCCTGGAATGGCTTTATGAGCACTCGTGGTGCTCTGGTGTGGTGCCAGAAGACTGGAAGAGGGCCAATGTGGTTCCCATCTTTAAAAAGGGGAGGAAGGAGGACCTGGGAAACTATAGACCACTTAGTCTTACCTCGATCCTGGGCAAACTTTTTGAGAAAATTATTCTGGCGCATATCCATGAGGGGCTACCAGAGGAGATTACATTTAGGGGCAATCAACATAGGTTCATTAGCAGCAGGTCCTGTCAGACCAACCTGGTGGCCTTCTATGACCAGATCACCAAATCTTTAGATGCAGGGGTAGCAGTGGACATAGTTTTCCTGGACTTTCGGAAGGTCTTCGACACTGTGTCTCACCCCATTCTCATTAAGAAACTGGGGGACTGTGGTGTCGACACCCACACAGTCAATTGGGTCGCCAACTGGCTGGAGGGCCGCACCCAGAGGGTGGTGGTAGATGGGTCATTTTCAACTTGGAGGGACGTGGGCAGTGGGGTCCCCCAGGGCTCGGTCCTTGGGCCCGCCCTGTTCAACATCTTCATCAGTGACTTGGACAAGGGGGTAAAAAGCACCCTGTTCAAATTTGCTGATGACACTAAGATGTGGGGGGATGTGGGCACACTAGAAGGGAGGAATAGGCTCCAATTGGACCTAGCCAGGTTACAGCAGTGGGCAGATGAGAATAGGCTGGGATTCAACACTGACAAGTCAATGTGGAGCACATCTGCGACGGGCCGGCCTCAGAGATGATGCTCAAGGGCAACCAGCACGGTTTCATTAGGGGCAGGTCATGTCAGACAAACCTGATTGCCTTTTATGATCAGGTCACAAAACCTTGGATGCAAGTGTTGCTGTGGATGTAGTCTTTCTGGACTTCAGCAAGGCCTTTGACACTGTCTCCCACCCCATCCTCATCCAAAAATTAGATGACCATGGCATTGATGCCTACACAGTCAGATGGATTCCAGATTGGCTGAAGGGTTGCACTCAGAGGGTGGTGGTGGATGGGTCATATTCGACCTGGGGAGAAGTGGGCAGTGGAGTCCCCCAGGGTGCAGTCTTGGGGCCCGCGCTGTTCAATCTCTTGATCAGCGATTTGGACGATGGGGTGAAAAGCACCCTGTTTAAATTCGCTGATGATACCAAAATTTAGGGTGAGGTGAGCATGCTAGTAGGGAGAGAAAGACTGCAGCAAAGACTTGGATAGGTTACAGGGGTGGGCTAGCAAAAACAGGATGCACTTCAACACTGACAAGTGCAGGGTGCTGCACTTGGGCAGTAGTAACCAGCAGCACACTTATAAGATGGGAGACTCCCTTCTTGAGAGCACGGAGGCAGAAGGGGATCTTGGAGTCATTATTGACTCCAAGATGAACATGGGCTGACAATGCGAGGTCACAGTTGGAAGGGCTACCCAGACCTTGTCGTGCATCCACAGATGCATCTCTAGCAGGGCCAAGGAGGTGATCCTCCCACTCTACATGACACTGGTCAGGCTGCAGCTGGAGTACTGTGTCCAGTTCTGTGTGCCCCACTTCAGAAGGGATGTGGACAACATTGAGAGGGTCCAGAGGAGGCCACCCGCGTGATCCGGGGACTACAGGGCAGACCCTACAATGAGCGACTGCGGGACCTGAACTTGTTCAGCCTTCACAAGAGAAGGCTGAGGGGCGACCTGGTGACAATCTATAAACTTACTAGGGGGGACCAGAAGGGTTTGGGAGAGACCTTGTTTCCCCAAGCGCCCCCTGGCATAACAAGGAATAACGGCCATAAGTTGTTGGAGAG
>NW_017728948.1:12504836-12513101 GCF_001723895.1 Crocodylus porosus | reverse complement strand
CTTCATGGTCAGGGTGGCTAGGATCTGGAACCAACTTCCAAGAGAAGTGGTGCTGGCTCCCACCCTGGGGGTCTTTAAGAGCAGGTTAGATGTACACCTTGCTTGGGTTGTTTGACCCCAGTACTCTCTCCTGCCATGGCAGGGGGTTGGACTAGATGATCTGCTCAGGTCCCTTCCGACCCTAGAAACTATGAAACTATGTCAGCCCTGTGCAAGAGGTGGTTTCTGAGGTATGGGAAATACCCAACATTTTCAGAGTCTCATCATGAATCTAAATTACCAGAGCTGAGAACTGCTCATTAAGAGCTTGTTGATGGAGGACCTTAGTGAACTGAATATTAAGCATCAGTTTCAATTTGTTGCATGCCTTGGTAAAGATGTCAGCAATTGCCTGAAGATCTGCTTCTGAGTGAACACACACTACAGCGTCATCAGTGTACTGGAGATGAATTGAGTTTGGGGTGGGCTTGGTTTTGGCTCAAAGTCAGCAGAGATTAAACACTTTACCATCCATTCAGTAGTTTAACTCCACTGTGACTGGAAGCTTGTTGCTGGTCAGATGTAGCATCATGGCAAGGAATATTGAGAAGAGGGTTGGGGCCATGATGCAACCTTGCTTAACTTCCATCTTAACCTCAAAGAGATCCATTACTGAGAACCACTGCTTGCATGCCTTCATGAATCAGGCAAAATATGGTGACAAGTTTCAGTGGGCCTTCTTACTTCAAAGGATCCTCCACCGCACTTCTCAGTTGTTAGATTTGAAGCTTTTGTGAGGCCAAAAAAGCCAAATAGAGATGTTTACTTCGTTCCTGGCATTCTTGCTGCAGTTGTTGAGCTGTGAAGATCATGTCAGTTGTGCCTTTTGATGCTCTAAAGCCACACTGAGATTCTGGGAGGAGCTCTTTAGCACGTGGAAGGAGACAGTTCAGGAGGGTTCTCACAATGATCTTTCCTATGGTGGACAACAAGGTGATCTCTCTGTAATTTCCACACTCAGACTTGTCTCATTTCTTGAAGATTGTCACAGTCATGGCATCCCTGAAATGCCTGGGATTTCTGCATCATTCCAAATCCTTAAGATGAGGACATGGAGCTGTGATGTGAGCTCCTCTACCCCCTGTTTGAAGAGTTCAGTAGGGATTCTGTCTGCTCCAGATGCCTTGTCATTCTTCATCTGCTTGATGGCTTTCCTCACCTTGACAAGGGTTGGAGGAATTCTGATATCATCTCTGAGGGTATTGTGGGATAGAGTAAAGCACACTCTTATCATCGAGAAAGTCTTGATTGAGAAGGTGTTCAAAATGTTTCTTCCAGTGGGCGTTTGCTGGATCCCCTTTACCTGATCAGGTCTCCTCCATTCTTAGGTCTCAAAAGTTGGTCCCTGAGCACTTGGACCATAGAGGGCTTCAGTGGCATTGAAAAAACTGTGCATATTATGGATGTCAACGAAATGTTGAATCTCCTTCACCTCATCTTTCACCTCATCTGTTCTTCATATCATGGGTTCTCCTTTGGACCCCTGCCTTGGCTTCTTGGAGATTCAGTTTATTTTGCTTGCAGCTTATGTCGTTCTTCCACACACAAAAGGCCATGTGCTTGCAGTCAATCAACTTGTGGATCTCCCAGTCATTTTTATCACACCAGTCTTCATGTTTCCTGGTAGAGAATCCAAGTGTCTTCTCGCAGGTGCTGATGACAGTGGGCTTGACAGCATGCCAACCACTGACGACATTCTTCCATTATTGATTGAAATTTGCAGGTTTTTCATTGAGGCACTGGGTGGAAGAAGTCTCGCTTGATTGGGTCCTTGGGTCCTTTGATGTTGATCTTCTGTCAGCATTGCTTCTGCTATCACTGTCATTTAGGAACCAGTTTGAGTGACATAACTGAGCAGATGAGTCAATGATTGGTCCAGCAATTGTCAGCTTCTAGCATAGCTTGGGTGATGCAGACATTTTTGCAATCCCGGGCATGAACAATGACAACTGTAGACAACACAGACATAGGGTGTGAGGGGGAACAAAGAAAAGAGAGAGGTGAAACTGACAAAGCACATCAATGACAAAGCTGGGAGGAGAACCTAGATTCCCCAGCTCTGTTCCGTATTCATTGAAATTCTGAGCTTCTCTAAGTCTTCATCACTAACTATCATGCTGTCAATGCTCTCATGCTTTGGAAACAGGTGTTTACGCCGGGAAGTTACTCTTACTACCAGCATTATTCACCAGCAGTCTTTGCCATGGCTGTTGGCCATCTAAGCAGACCCAGATTAAATGTATGTGGACTGTGACTAATCTTCTGGCTTTCAGGGGTATTCACTTCTGACAAAAATGATTCATAGTGGTACATAATCTGCAAAAGTTTTCCTTCCATGAATAAACAGAAGTCCTCAGTCTGCAAGGCTGTCATTCTAAAATAAACCCAGAGAACTGTCCAGATAGTTAAGCATTTTCTGTTGTTATTTTTTTCCTTTCTGAAGGAAAATGCAATTTCTACAAAAATTAAAATTTTCCAGTGGGAAAGCTTTCAGAATTCCCAAACTAATTGTTTATACTTCTATTAAATATATTTTGATTTTGTCTCAATTTGGAATGAAAAAATCTAGATGTTGGAAATGCCCACAGGACAGACATTCCAAATTGGGACCAATTTATATGTTCTTGGTTTAAATGAGTCTTAAAGTAGAGATTTCATCTTCTTGACTCACTAGAAAGCTGCCATCACCCACATGCTGGGACACATTTAACGCAAAGTCATCAACTTGATTCAGTGTCCACTAGCAATATTTTCCTTGCCTCCTTTCTGTAATTAGAACAAAAAATGTTTCCAATTAATACTCATCAGAAAATACTGATTTACCATCAGCAATTTTTTTTCACAGTGCCTGCGCTGATTGGCAGAGGGGCCTGGTGGCCCCACCCCTCACTGCTGATTGGCTGAGAGGGCTGCCTTTTGTGCAGCCCTGCCCCTTGCCATTGACTGGCAGAGAGGGTTGCCCATCATGTGGCCCCACTTCTCATCACTGATTGGCAGGGAGGGGCAGGGTCACATGAAAGGCAGTCCTTTCAGCCAATCAGCAGTGGGGGGAGTGGCCTCTACCTTGGCTGCTCCTCTTCAAGCTGGTGGCTTCTTCCACCAGCAGGCTGCAAGGCTGGGCCACAGCAGCCACTAGCTCCTACTGGGGCTAGCCAACATTTTATTTTTAGTAAGATTTTTTCTGATAATTCTATGCAAAATTGTGGAAACTGCCATTCCTCACGGCTTCCATGAAAATCACAAAACTGTGATTTGAGTAGTCCCTATTACGTCCACACAAGTAGAGCAGCTCCATTTTGGACTGCACTGCACTGCACATAGAGAAGTTGAAAGAGCTCCTTGCACTGGCCATCATGACATGTCTGGACTCTGGCAAATTTTATCCGTAATCCTGTAAATCACGAGTGCATGCATTCCTACCACATGTATAGGGCAGGATGCATGATTGTTGGGATCAGGGATCAGTTCCCATGGCACCATTAAATCAACTTCTATCAATGACCTCCAGGGGAACTCTGTGTGGGACAGAAACCATTTTGAGCTCTTAGATGGTTTGCCATCCAGCTGTATTTCTGATTATGTTCTTATATCCTCAACCAATATTCCTCTTTGCATTAACAACTATTTAACTGTTAGTATGAAATATTATTGCTATCATTCAAAATCCACCATATATTACCTGCTCCATAATTTCTCTGTTTTGCAAGTTGTTTAGGAGCCAGCTGCCTGGTTAGATCACAGGACACATGCTGCAGAAAATTAAAACAAAAATGGATTGACTTCATGGACCTGATCCAATGCTGAATCTGTAGCAAAGCTCAAATCAGAAGTGAAGTCCTGGCCCCAAAGAAGTCAATAGCAAAACTCACATTGATTTCAATAGGGCCAGCACGTCAATCCAGGCTCTGCTTGTCGAACATGCTTTTGGCTTCAGTAAAATGCCTGTGGATTTACAGTGATGTAATCAAGATCAGAATCCAGGCCAAAAAGTTTCTACACAAGAATATAATCAATAATATATAGCATCTTTCACGTTGTAAGACAAATAGTACACAGATAGTACAAATGTATATAGGCCAAATTTTGCTATCAGATACATTCTTTCAACTTCATTTTCTATAATATTCTCTTTATCAAACATCAGTAAAATGGAAAAGGTTTAACTAACGGTAAAACGTATTTCTCTCAAGGATTTACACAGGGATTGCAAGAACCACCATGAAAAGCAGCCACTTCTGGGAAGAAAGGCAGCAACATTTTAATAGCATAAAGCAACATGGCACAACAGTTTGGGACTAGAAGTGATCTAGCCCAGATTTACCAGCAAGCCCTGGCTGCTTTGCATTATTCCCAAAACCCAAGTTTCCCCAAAAAAGCAGTGTAACCCCATACACCAGGTTTACAAATGCTTTGTGTTGTAAGAGCAATTGCAACATCATATCAGGCTTGCGCATGTGGCCTATTGCAACCAACTAAAGTGTTATATTTAAGAAGAAACTTAAATAAGCAGAATACATTTCCCCGGTCTAGAACTAGACCAGTGTGATTCATAGCTATAATAGTAACATATTAAGCAGGAAACTTTATACAATGACTACTTGCCTCTTTGGGGAATGGCCTTTTAATTGCAATTTAGCACTTCCTTGTTATAAAAAGAAGGAACTAAGGAGGGAGACTGAGCAGATTAGAGAAAGAATAATCAGTTCCACTCTTATGGTGCAGACCTATGCACAGTCAAGGGGGAGGGGGGGGAAAGCACATTAAAAATAAACTGAAACTAGAAAAAAAATACACGGAGTTGCGGAACCTTACTTATTTTCCCCTTAAATGAATAAAACCAATAAACTTTAATGATACTGGTGCCTCTGCCTTATCATTGACTGAGAATCAGATTCTGTATCGATTTGATTTTCGGAATATTACTCAATCAAGCACTTAACTGCAGAAATTTAGTATTTTTATATCTTAAAAAAATCAGTGCAAGCAAATCTGCCAAGCCTCCCCTCTGGCTACAAGTCTAACAACTGTTGAAGGACAAAAGATAATATATGTGAATACCATTGCCATGGTCCACTGGGTTAAAACAAACGGCCCTCATTTGACCTTTAAATTGAAGGGTTTCCCTTTATATCACTAGAGGCGAAATGCATGGACATGAGTACAACAAAAAAAGGGACTCGGGCAGCTGAGCTGTATTTGATTTGTGGGATTTTTATTCATTTTTAAGGAGATTTTTTTTCCTTCCTTCGGAGGGGGGTAAAACAAAAAGTCAAATTGATGAAGAGAAATGGAATCTGAAACTGGCCTGGGTTATGTTCACTGCTGGTTGGTTGGTCACCCTGAGGGAAATGATATGTGTGCAGCTGGGATGATGAATTGGGTTTGTTTAAGCCATCATTACATTGTACTTTTTTATGGACCTCAGTATTTATAACACTTAAAGTTGATTGAGTAATGTGGGTTGCCTTGGCGTCCCTGCTGGTCAGCAGGGGTGACGGGCCTTGACAGCAAACATGAAGATATTACTGCTCCAAGACTGGTCCAGGATGTCGGGGTAATCTTAAGCAATCTGCTGCTTGCTCTAGTGTGTAATACACTCTTGAAAACTTTCCCTCAAAGCGCATATGTAGGTATGTATGTAGGTTTGTGTATAAAGATTCTGTGGAGAGCTCCTGCAAATGCAGAGCTTTGGCACACAAGAAAGATAGGATTTTCACATGCTTATTTTTTTTCAAATCAGGTTGTAGCTTGAAAGCAACCCCCTTATAAATTGGTGCACAGTGGATTTTTAGCACGTTTAATAAATTAATCCTTGGGAGTGAGTAGCCTGTCTTCTTTTCGGTGGACAATTTGCATCAGCTTGAAAAAAAAAATATGGACACAAAATCTATTCACACCCTCCCCATGATGATGGTATTAATGATAAAGTAATTATCTTTTCCTCACCAGTCAAAAATGTAATGTACACCAGGCAAACAGGACCTCACAAAATGTAACATCCTGACCAGATTCTCAGCCAGATTAACCTGGCATAGCTCCAGTACAAATCTGTGTTTCTTTCTAATGTATTTTAAAGCACTTAGATAAATAAGCAGGTTACAAAAGAACATATTTCTTCTGATTATTATCAATGTCTGGATTTTACTCTAATACACAAGGTAGTGTATAGAAACCAATAAGGCAAGAACTGAAATAATTTATAGAGCTAGTCTTTCACTGGGTAATATTGGTTGCACGAACAAAGCTTCATTTAATCTGTATGAAGAAGATTTATATACATTTGTGTGTGTGTGTGTGTGTGTGTGTTTAGACACACACATATATGCATGTATATGTACACACACACACACACTGCTACATTAAATGAGCATCAAGATTGCACAAACATTCAAAAATCTGGAAATGCCAGAATGCCTCTACAACCTTAATTTGGCCCTTGTGCACATCAGATCTGACAAAGTCTTTAATTACATGATAACATTCTTTTTTATTTTTCTACAGGACCCTTGCTTTATTCAGTGCAGAGAATGGAAGGTATTTGCTGAATAAGTATTCAATATTTCTTAAAATCATCATTGTTCAGTGGATGGTTCCAGGCCATATTTTCTATATACAGTACTATTTAATTCCTGCTATGAAAATAGTACTATTAATTTCCACATAGGCTTTGCTCTGATAGCTGTCTCTGTAGCATCACAATTTTTCACATCAATTCACATCCTCAGAACAGCTGTGTGAAGGGCAGGGGTATTATTTCCATTTTACAGATTTGGAACTGAGGCACAGAGACATTAAAGTCAAAAGCATCCTCTACATTTTGGTGCCCAGTCTGAGACACCAGGGCCCTTATTTGTAATGGTACTTATTACATTTATATGTTCATAGCACGGCTCTGGTCTGGGAATCAGACCCCAGAGTCTCAAATTGGCATCTAGTGATTGAGGAACATGTTAGTGCCTGCATATGAAAAAATTTTCTTAAGTAGGGAGACCATATATCCCAGACTGGCCAAGACAATCTTGGATTTCAGAGATTGTTGCCGAAAATTGAAGCAAAAATCCCGGATTGGTGGAAACCCGCCTGCACGTGCAGTTCCTGAGTCAGAAGGTGGGCACATCCAGGTGGGTTCATGCCAATCCAGTTCATGCTTCAGTTTTCTTTAAGGAACCCAGGCAATGGGCTGCTTCTTGGTCTGGATGCTGCTGGCCTGGGAGGGGAGTTGCTTGTGCAGCAGAGTCAGGGGAGAGGGAGGGGTGTGCGCAGGGAGATGTGGGGTCAGGTATGTGTGTGTGTGTATGTGTGCATGTGCACATACTGCCACTGCCCTGGACTCCCCTCCCCCATCCTAGATTTCCTTATCCCTTCCTGGATTTCCCTAAAATTGTTATGGTCACCCTATCTTTAAGGGACCTGATCATCATCCCCTAAAAACCTGGTGGGAAAGGCAGAGATAGACTTCTCTAGAGTGGCATCTAACTGCTTGTCTCTTCCTGCAGTCCATGGCCTCATTCAGGGCAGACCTGAGTACTGAAATAAAATATGAAGCAGGGGTCCCACACACAACAACTTCCTACTTGATTTGTCAAGAAAGCACCATCCATCTGGACTTGATGATCCTTCGGGGTCCCTTTCAGCCCGAATGTCTATGAAATTTTGTGCACTGATTGTGCCAGGGGCCGTGTTATAAACAACATGGGATCATGTCACTAAATAGTGTGTTGGAGCACCTACACACAAAGGGATGATTGACTTCTGGCAGATCCTATCTTCTGAGAGCTTGACTTTACAGCATCACTTTTTTTTTATTTAGTTGTGATACATGTGGACACGTGTGTAATATATTAGGCTTGTTAAACAAACAGTCTGAGGAAGCAGAAACTGTGGTGTGGAATACATGTGCTTGACATCTGCTCCTAAGCGTGCTAATTGCTCTATTAATTGTACACTCTAGCAGCCTCGGGGTCACATGTATTCAACATTTCTGTACTTCAAAATGGTGGCAGAGGTGCTTTAACTAAAGCTCATTCAACAAGCCCCCGCCTCCATGTTTCAGCTCCGGGATGCTGATACAAGTGACACTCTGGATGCTTTAATTAGAGCTTTGAGCCGCTTTAATTAAATAAGTGCCCCACCACCACTCCTAGAGCACATGCTTGAGAGAAGAGCCATGCGCATGTTCAGAGGTCAGGAAAACAGACCTTATAATGACAGGCTGAGAGCCATGGG
>NW_017728948.1:12501298-12504736 GCF_001723895.1 Crocodylus porosus | reverse complement strand
AGGCTCAGGGGTGATCTGATGGCCACCTATAAGTTTATCAGGGGTGATCACCAGTACCTGGGGGAATGTTTATTCACCAGAGTGCCCCAAGGGATGATGAGGTTGAACGGTCATAAACTACTACAAGACCGTTTCAGGCTGGACATAAGGAAGCATTTCTTTACTGTCCAAGCCCCTAAGATCTGGAACAGCCTGCCATCGGAGGTGGTTCAAGCACCTACATTGAACACCTTCAAGAGCAAAATGGATGCTTATCTTGCTGGGATCCTATGACCAGAGCTGACTTCCTGCCCTTTGGGCAGGGGGCTGGACCCGATGATCTCCCGAGGTCCCTTCCAGCCCTGATGTCTATGAATCTATGAAATCTATAAAAAATCCTGTGGGAGCATCTACATGAGACGTTTACTGAGAAGCTGACTGATTAGTTTTGCAATAAATGTCACTGTCTACACATGCGGTATTTTTAGGCTGGAATAAACTAATTAGCTCCACCTGAGGATATTACTGCCAGACACAAGTACTACCCTATGGCAGAGTTATTTACTCTGCCACAACACACATGTAGATGCTAATGGTGCTGGCTGGGGCAAGAGGGTGCTTCACTGTAGAGGCTGCATGGAGGCTAGCTCCCCACTGAAGCACCCTCATGCCCCACCAGCCCCTCTGCAGCATGTTAAGCTGGGTCAGAGTACCCCTGGGCTGGCAGGCTGATCCTCAGGGCACCCTGCCTGCCAGCCAGGGCTGCTTCTCCCTGGCTCAAGGTGCTACGGTCCAAGGCACACATGACTGGGAGCAACAAACTCCAGCACAAACTGCACCAGAGTTTATTCAGCCGTACGTTGTGTCTATCGATTAACAGCTATTTACTGAGAGCACAGAAACCTTCACATGCAGAAGTATTCAATTCAGTTCAGGGTTCTGGTGTGGAGCATGCCTTGCTGCTGTCTCTGTCAGTCCAAAGTCTGGCTGTCTCTGTACCATCCCCCTCCAACCTATCTCTGTCAGTTCTTCCTGGGCACATCTACACGTGTGCTTTAATGCATGGTAGCCTATTCCACTGTACATTAAAGCAGCATGTTATAAACTGTGCTAATATGCTAATGCACAGTAGAATAGACTACTGTGCATTAAGCATCACCTAAAAAGCATGTACTTGCACTATTGCACATTATGGCAGCCTAATGTTCGTTAATTTAGTACCTCATATTAGAGGTACTAAATTTAAAGCACATTAGGAAAAGTGTATTAGTGCATGTGTAGACACACCCTGTGTCCCTTTCAGTTTACGCTACTCCGGTTTCTCTCCTCAGTCTTACCATAATTGCCTTTTTGTTCCACCTCCAGTCTCCTCATCTAACCAAACTAAATTTTTGTCTATGGCTCTTCATGCCAGTCCCAATCTCTTTGCCCAGCCAATCCTCTTTTCCCATTTTGGGCAAATTGTCAAAACCCCAGTGTTTCCTTTATACCCAGCTCCCAATGCTAGTCTTCTTGCCTAGTCAGTAGCAGCTTTCCCCCAGGTTCTCAACCAATCTTAGTTTCCTTCCTTCCCAGGCAAGTTCTCTTCCCACTCACCATCTCAGCTGTGTGTCTCAGTCTTCTTTCACAGTCCATCCCCATCTTGTATTTTTCAGCTAACCTTTATTCTACTCTCCTCTCCCTACTAGTTCCTTCATGATTTCCAGAGATGGCATTCAGATCTTGTATTCTCTTCCTCCCATGACTTGAGCATCTATTCTTCCTCCACAGACTCCTCAGCTGAAACAACTCATGTTACCAACACCCACCCTCTCCAACCCAGCTTTCACCTCTTCGTGTGTCAGTCAGCCTGTATTTTCTTCTTCATCCATGCTGCCTGTTATAGAAACAGGAGCATCTACTGACCAAGCAAAGTTTTTTCACAGGCTTACACCTTTGGCCATATAGGCATAAGGAGTCTAATTTTTACAGGGTAATAAAAGGAACATCCCAGACAAAAGGTCACCACCTTACCAAATTTTGAAGTCTCTGATCCAAAACATGAGGGTGCCACAGCTTCTTAATGAAATACTAGTAAGAATATTTTCAGTAAATGCAAAATAATTCTTGGTTTTGTTCCCAGAGATAGGAGAAGCATTTTAGCTAAAAGTTTCCAAGAAATTTCAGCCTGAAACAAACAATTCTTCAACGACTTGAAGTTTGGCAAAATTATAAACAACTGAAAACAGGCCCCTGTAATGGTAAGCCCCAAATCACATACAACACACAGTCACCATGGCAGATAAAGGTCCCTCAAATGCTTTGCATGCACTGCCTGCCAAAGTTTAAAGCAGGGTAGTCACATTTATGTACATATACTGTAGCAGGCTTGCCTTTTGGAGCTTGGGTTGAGTCCCAGGCTTGAGATTCTGCTGTTTTGATTGGTGGAGCCCATCCACCAATCAGGAGGCAGCAAGAGGAGTTAAGTCACACCCCTTTCCTGAGGGGAGGGAGAGAGGAATTCCTCACAGACCTGATTGTAGGCTGCAACACCGTCAGGTCTGGAAGACTTCAGGGGCAGAGCCCTGGAGAGTATAAAAGGAGCTGCGTGCCCAGCATGAGGGGAACACTTGCTGGACAAGAGAAGAGAGAAGAGAGAAGAGCGGGGCTTAGAAGAGCTGAGGAGAGCTGCTCAGAAGGGCGAAGCAGTAGCCTGGAAGCACCCCTGAAGACTTCCATTGGTGGGGAATGGTGGATGGCTCCGGTGGCTAGGTTCTAGGTGCACAGCATGGCACACGGCATCCAGACCCTGGGAGCTGCATGAGGCGGCTCAGGTCTGCAACCTCTGGTGTGCGGCCAGAGACATGGTGCACAGGCCAGTGCATGGAGTAGGACCTGTGGAGCACTTGGGCGGCTCAGGTCCCCAACCCCCAGAACAAGGCCAGGAGCTTGGTCCCTCGTTAGTTAAGGGCTTCTGAAAGTGAAGGTCCCACTGGGAGGGCCCCCCCAAAAGTTACCAGCTTCCTTGTAGGGCTTGAGAAAAGGCCCAATGGCATTGGGGTTTCCCCTCAGGATTGAGTTTATCTTTGAGGTTCTTGCACTATAAGTGGTGTGATGTCATGCCTTATATTTTGTGAACTCTCGTGTTTGTAAATCAGTAGAAGAACAGAGTCTTAAATCTATAACTTTGACTAGGGCTCTGCTGGGGCCCCGTCTCGCTATTATTCACCCGTTGTTTATTTGTATTTATTTGTGGCTTATTTCTTGTTCACCTATACTTACCTGTAGTTTATCTGTTGGCTATGTTTATTTTGAGGTTTATCTATTTCAGATCAGCTATTACCTGAATCTGGAGCACTGGCATAAGGTTTTATAGCATTTATCCAAAGGGTATTGTTTATGTTATTTGTTTAGATAGCATATATATATATGTGTGTATGTGTATAATATATATATATATATATATAGTACATATGTTTA
>NW_017728948.1:12486026-12501198 GCF_001723895.1 Crocodylus porosus | reverse complement strand
TTATTTGTTTAGATAGCATATATATATATGTGTGTATGTGTATAATATATATATATATATATATAGTACATATGTTTATATCCCTGTTTCTTTTCCTTGTGATAAGTTAACGTAAATACATTTCTATATAGTTCAGTCCCCCGACTGTCCTGGCCTGGTTCTGTAGGGACAGAGGGAAACCGAGAGGTCTGCAGTTCCCCCAGCATGCCTGCCAGCTAACAATTTCCTTCAGTTGGAGAAGGGGAGTATATACCTGAGTACACCTGGGCTACAATACTATGCATGAACTAATTAGCACTGAGTCACCAAGGCTTAATAGCATTCCCATAATGATATGTTTCACACAGAGTTAATCAAGAGTGCTCAGCTATCAGAAAGATTATGGTCAGAGCCTAATCAAATGCCCTGGGGCCAAATGTGAATATACATATGCCTTAAAGATACTGAAAAGATGTTCAACATTTACTCAAATTTTCCTGGCAAATAACTAATGTAAAAGTTTAATATGGGTTTTTCATAGACTTCATAGACATAGGGCTGGAAGATCTCCTCTATGAAGGAGGTGGGGGAGTACAGTGTAACCAAGTGCTCTCTGCCAAACATGAAGATAAATAACATATATGAAAGGTTTATCATATGACAAAAGTTTTACACTAGTTACTTGGCAGGGAATGAAATTAATGTAATTTCATTCTTCAAGACCAGATCTTCAGTGCAATTACTAGCCACTCTCATGCACAATAACCCATTTTGCCTGCAGTTAGAATTGCACATGCAAACTAAGTGTGCATTTTTACACACACAGCTTTATGATGTGGTCCTGAAAATTATCATCGCGGTATTGGATAGCACACAGGATTGATAAGGGGGCCTACACTGAGCCTTTCAGCCCTGGGATGTCATTTCAGATCCTGCTTATCAGTTGTAAACTACAAGGGCTGTAAATTTATTGCTTTATTAAAATTTTGTGGGGGTGATAAATCCATCTTCTGATCAGCTAGGGTTAGATTCTGATCTCTTATTTTACATCCTCCATCAGGTACTTTACTACAGGAGTATTCATGTCAGGCTAGGCTGTGCCCTTGTCTTATGTCTGTTCCTGGTATAGAGAACCTGCCCTCAAATACTTCACCTTGCTGGTCGGTTGGGGGGTGGGCACATGGGCTCACAGGGGATCAGAGTAGGAGGCTTCCAGAGGCTGTAGTGACTTACTTCTTCCCCCAGATAAGAAGGCTAAGCAGGAAAAGAATGTGTACGTCAGAGCAGCACAGTCCAACTCCCTGATTTCAGTAGGGATTTGTAGTGGGTAAATAAGGGGGGTCATAATCAAGCACAAGAGGAATCATAACAAATAAAGGTGGAAGCCCCCCCCCACAAAATGTTATCCAAAACATCCCTCTGTCCCAGGGCAAGTTCAGTTGGAGTAACAATAGTAGGATTAGCCCTATACCACAAATGGAGGCTTTGATGCTCCTTAGCTACACAACAAGATACGTAAATTTAAAATACTATATATTTTGAGCACCTAAAAATCTTTAAACAATCTTACCGTTAGTCCTTAAAGATGCACAATAAGCAATACTCAGGTCATTAGTTAAGATTTTTTGTTGCATTTTTTGTTTTATTTTGCTAACAGGAGGAGTTCATCAAGGAGCGCTGTAGTCTAGCTTGGAATAACAAGATATGTACAGGTAGCCAGACTATTATCCACAGGGAAATCTTTTGTCTCTCAAAGGAGGTGCTTTAAAAGTGTGCTAATAATTTATCCAGGACACAAGTAAATCTCTCACACCAAGGACAAGGAGTCTATTCACATCATTCCTAACCCAATACAAACAGAAAAGCAAGTAGGAGGCCAGCGTCTTTCTTGCTATAGCCATCTACAATTACCCCCACAAACAAGGAATCAAATCCAGACTATCCAGACTTGAGGTCCCATCCTGCCAACCCATGCAGACTAATTTTACTCCCATTTTCCTACTCAACAGGAATAAATCCTTTCTGTAACTTTATTGTGCATCTTGAAGGACTAACGGTAAGATTTTTTAAAGATTTTTATGTGCTCAAAGATGCAGTTAGCAACCACCCGGATTTTCAAATGTGTGTAGACACAGGAACAACCGTTCAAATTAGCCACTTTTTACTGGTTCTGTGAAATAAGGTATCAGATTTTCAAAAGTAATCGAGCATTCACAGGCATTAGGAGTTTAGGCATTTCTGAAAATCTCACTAAGCTCCTAAGCCTGGAATCCAGCAATTGGACCATTGGTGCCGCTTCAGCATTCCTGCATCCATTCAGGTCTCCTTGCACTTTAAGAGAGAGATAGGTAGGCAGAAAGTGCTTTTAAAAATCTTAATCTGAGATTTGATAGAAAAAAAGTTTTACAGGAAAACAAAAGAAATGCAGATGACCAGTCCATCCAACCCAGTATCCTGTCTCTTAGCTGCAGAGAAAGAATGGTATGGGGAAGAATAGCTAAGCTGGGCATATCCAGAACTGACCTGCTCCCTGCCCCTCTCCCTTTACAGCTTCCAGGATCCAGAGGCCTAAGAAATTCTAATTTTGAGGTTGCCCATGCTTTCTATCCACTGATTGACTTACTCACTGTGAAGTTTTCGAGTCCCCCTTATATTTTTGCATAACAAGAACATTTCCGGAAAGTTTACTTCTAGGAGTGCCAATAGAAAAATAATTTGGGCTCTTTTAAAATGTTTGTATTTGGAGACTTACATTTGGAATTTTGCATTATTGTGTCAGCACCGAAGAACCAGGTTGTGAAGCCCACCAGCCTAAGTTCTGTTGTCTATGGTGTGTGTCATAAAGATGGGAAATATAAAGCTTACGTGCTGAAAAGTCAATCTGGTTTTTAAAAACCTTTCATGTTTAATTCACTCCGGGGCTGTTTTAGCATGCAAAAAAAAAGTCGACTTCAAAAATTCTGCATTTTAAAAGAAGAGAGTTGAAGAACAAGAGCAAAATGCAAAACTTTGCTACCTTAGTGTAGCAGTCACAAGTCAATTGTCAATTATGTTTCTACCAATATGTTGCACTACTATACTGTAATACCTGGCTCTCTTTGTGTTGTGACTGAACAAGTCAGATAGGTGTAATTGTATAACACTATTTTAGTTTTAGCCAATGATGAGAAAGGATCAGGGCCAAAAGGCTGAGGTCTACAAAACTCCTTGGAATTGACTCTAAATGAAATTCTGTTTAGGTGCACATACTTTTACTGGAAGTGCATCCAAGATATATGATAAGGTAATGATAATAATGTCAATTCACTGTTTCTTAGGCAGGGAATAAGATTACATAGATTTTGTTACTACAGAGACCTATCACACACACAAAAACCTGCACTGTGAATGAAATGGTATTTGCCTGTTTATGTGAAGAATGATGAAACTTTAAATGAATCGTTGACCTTTCTTGAATGACATGTGACCTGTAAGATATCTGAGCTGTATATCAAGAGCAGTTCTTGAAAATTGCTGTCTGCTGACCGAAAATAAACAATAAGATATCAAATATGGTTTGAAAAAATTGACTTGGTTTAACACTGGGGGAAAAAAAAGTGAATTATTTTGACTCACCAGTCAGAACACATCAATTCATTTCAAATCATCCTTCATCTGGAGACTGGAAGGGCTACTTCTTAGCTCTAAAGCTGCTTATGTTTCAGCAATTGCTATTTACCAAAATGCATGCTTTGTTTAAACAATAACCAACAGTAATAAAGCAGCTCAAAAGGCAAAAATTATAGGGGTGAGATGAATTCCACACAGGAGAGAAAAACCTTTGATTTTTAAACCCAGCAGCATCCTGTTGACGTGAAAGATCAAAAATAAGGGAAAATCTCTTTCCTCCATTGACCAAGTCATTGGGGCTTCATTCATGCTTGAGATTCAAGTAGTGGTCTAGCTACATAAGTGAAAACTCCAGAGCAGCCCACTCCAAAGATAACCCTGGGATGTGATCTTCCAGTGCACATCCAGTGTGGCTGGCTTCCTTTTAGCATTTGTATTAGCAGACCTCTACCAGTAGTTGGTTCCTGGCTTATGTGGTTTTGTGGTGCAAGTTTTGGACATTGTATCTTTCCATACTGGGCTTTTGTGTCATCTGAGCTCACGCTGAGCTAAGTCAGTTAAAACCCACTTTGGACAATACAATCAGGGCTAGAACAATGTGTAAATATGGTTGCCCCCAATACATGCTATCTGGCCAAAATACGGTCCAAACTATTATCTAACAGAGCCTTTGAACTATTTGACCCGGGGAATCAAAGGTCAAGTATAGACAAAGGTATAGGTAAAACTTGGGATTCCAGCAGTCATGAATTCAATATACTGCTAGGCATTGCCCGCTGTTGCTACTTCATCATAGCACATTGGTGCAAATAAGATCAGAGAGAATTTCAGTGAAAGGATGAACAAAGGAAGTGGAAGGAAGGAAGAGACGGAGGACAGTGACAAATGGTGACAAATGTTAGCATGGAACATGCAGCCAACTCTACTTTTGGATTGGTAGGGTGTGGCAGAGTACCTTTGGTGCCTGCTACTTTAAGGTTTGAGAGCAGGCAGCAGGGCAGCCTGCAAGTGTGGGATAGCCTTAATTAGGTAGTCACAAGACCCCAGGAGGGCCCTGTGATTGGAGGAGGGGGTGGAGCAGCCTCCATTTTAACCCAGGCCCTCAGAGCTGGGGCAACAGTCTGCTGCTGGCAGCTGGAAGCACAACATCTGGCTGAGCTGCTGCTTGGAACATCCTTAGAGGTAAGGGCAGGAGCAATGGGAATGGCAGGAAATTCCTGGTCCTATGTATGACTTGAAATTGCACGCTGCTAGGGAAGGATGGCCTGGTGGAACTGCTCATGGTGGGGCAGTCCCCCAGAAATGCCAGGCTAATTGCCTCCCCAGTTAAAGGCAGGTAGAGGCACCTTAAGACCCCAGCCCCCACATCCTGGTGGGTTACCCAGAGGTAGGGACAGGCATGGGGCCAGGCACAAATTAGAGAGAGGCACCTCCTGAGCCCATAGAGTGAAAGATCCCAGTGTTAGAGGGGCCAGGCACTCTTAGGAGAGGCACCTGAATCCCATAGGTTGAGAAATCCCAGTGGCCCCAGTGAGGGGGCTGAGAGAGAGGGGGCCAAGAGATAGTGGCCCCAGTAAGGGAGCAGAAGTACGTGGAGGCCTACATAGAGTAGGGTGCGCATGAGTGGCCCCAAGTGCTGTGTGTAAGAGGGGCCAGCAGCTGAGTTCAGCCCAGAGTAAGGCATAAGGCCATAGGTCATGTGGAGTAGGGTCTGTGAGAAGACAGCCTGAAGTGCTGCTTGCACCCCAGCTGGAGAGTAAACAGGGAAGCCTGAAGTGCGATGTAGAGTAGGGCCTGAGAGGGACCCGAAGTGCTGCATGGAGTAAGGGAGGTTGGGAGTGGCCCAGGAAGGGGCAGTATGCACGAGGCTCAGTGAGAGTGGGCAGAGTGCAAGAGGACTTGTGAGAGGGTGGTGGAGAAGGGGCCTGGTGAAGGGCAGAGTAATTACATTGAGTGTTAGAGGCCTTACAAGGGGCAGAGTTTGGCCTGGCCACAGGCCGGAGCTATCATCGATTTATGTTGTCATCTGCGAGGCATGGGTCACAGTAAGGGATGGTCATAGCTGTGTGTATGCCCTTGGCATCAGAGCATACTAAATGGGCAGGCTCTTGCTTGATGGACATCTTAATTATTAACATCAAGGCATGGCAGGAAAGGAAGGTGTGTGGGTGGCCCAGAGAGAGGCAGGCAGGCTGATATTGCAACCCAGCCCTAAGCAGGCCCCCTGTCACATAGGGGAAGATAAGAGCAATGAAGAAAAAGAATCAGACACTGCTGGAATGGAAGATGGGTAGGTCTAAGACCCACCTTTATCCATACTGTCTCTGGTACTTTGTACAACCCAGAAGAACAGACTTCTTGACTCACATTATTCTATTACAAATGCATATGATCCTCCTCTGCTCTGCCTTCATGCAAATTTGAGTCTTTCAGTTGATCCAAATAAAAAAACTAACATTCAGCAATGACATATGGATTTGGAAGGTTTTGGAGTCATAAACTACACATGGATTCATTAAAGTCATCCTAAAAAGGAGTTCCCCCATCTGTGACTGCTGTGATACAGATATCTTCTTTCATTCAAGGTAAAACTCACTCCAGATCAGAAGTTGTTCACTAGGTCTTGGACATCACTTACTATAAAGACCTATTTTGTGCTTTGCCAAACTTCATGCAAGTTCTCAGTTCTCTCAGGCTGAATAAACTGGGATAGTATCTCATTATGTTGTCTTGTGCTGCTGACCTCCAGTTGGGCTACATATAACATGGTGAGTGGGCACAAACAGAAAGGACTTTGCTAATTTAAACTAAATCTTTCCAAGCTTGAATAGAAGGATGGTTTCACATTTGGACTAAGAGTTGAGAGAAAATTTGCCTTTGACCCTCCCAACTTTTATTGAATCCAAATCAAAAGAGTTGAATTTACACATAAAGAACTATATCCTGCTATCCTTAGTCCCACTGGGTGTATCTATACATTCATGTTAATGCAAAGCAATAAACTCTGGTGTATATTGCACTGGAGCTTATTGCTCTCGGGCAGTCCATTTAAACACATGTCCAGGACCACAGCATGCTGAGTCTGGTCAGAACAGGGGGTCATCCCACCAACCTGGGGCTTCTCAACATGCTGCACAAGGGCTGGCTGGGGCATGAGGGTGCCTTCATGCTTACAACACAGAGCAAATGTCAGTCCTTTCTTTGAAAAGAAGGTGGTGGGAATCCCCCTTTATACAGTAGCTCACAAGTTAGATATGGGATATGTGATACCTGGCACAGATCTCCTCTCCCACATCTAAGAAGATATTAAAACCCATATCTCCAACAACTAGGAGCATGCCCTAACAATCAGGATAAAGGCCACCCAGGGTTGAGGGGTCTCGTAATCTCTCCTTGCAAGGGTGTTCAACTTTATGTGAAATAATTAAATATCCACTGTACCCAAGAGAGATCACCTGCCAGAAAATCTTCTAACATGGACATCATTCCATTAAAGTCAGAAGGAGGAGTCAGCTGGCAAAGCTTCTTTCACTCAAAGGAGCTGGTGCAGTTCTGGGGCCTGAAAAGTTCCTTCTGCTGGCCAAATGGGTTTATACCCTGGGGGGCTCTGTTCCCTTCCCTCCTTCCCCCAGTGCTGCTATGGTAGCAGCAGCCCTATATCATAGACTAAGCCTCAGGGAAATGTCTCTGCCAATCAGATGGGTCAGTGAAATAGAAACAATGACCAGTAATCACCACTAATGGCTGGGCCATTAGTACTGATGAGGCACGAATGTCAGAGACCAGGTGCAAGTGACATGGGGAACGGAGTGAGTGCTAATTGCCCTATTCAGAAAATGTAAATGTGTTCCAAGGCAATGTGACAGCAGCAGGAAAGACACTGCACTGGATACAAAGGCCCAAGTATTCATGGAAATTAGAGATGGAAAAGGCCTAATAGGTCTTCTCTATTCCCCTGCCAGAGTGGGATTTTCCATTACATTACACGTTCTACTGTTTAATCCAGTCTAGGTTTAGAAGTCCTGGCAGATGGAATTATTACCATTTCTTTAAGGGCAACAATTTCCCTGAGCTTGTGTTTTAAAAAGGATTGCTGACTAAATTCTTTGAATTTTTAACTTATCCCAATGTAATGAGCTGTGATTTGCCTCTTGCAATAAGAGTGAGGTTTGCTGCATATTATAGGAAGGCTCTATATTGGTATCGGAATGGCCAAGTCTGCACTATAAACTTCTCCTGAGATTGATCAGAGGTGTGATGAGGCACGATTTGTGACTAGCATGGCTTTGTAACCAAAGCCCCTAATGTAGATGCAAATATATCAGCAAAAGTGATGATGTGGGTTTGAAAGTATATCAGCAAAAAAAAATGGCCTTGAAGACCAATCTGAAGAAATGCAATACAAACATAAATATCCAGGAGACTCGGGCACTGAATTGTCTCCAATTGAGCCATGAAGTACAACAAGACATAATGAGCAAACTCACCTCACTATGACAGAAAGACAAAGGGAAAGAGCCCTGACCCAACATCACAAGGATCCACTCGGTCCTTCTAAAATGGTATGCCACGTCTGCAGATGAACACGCAGATCTCAGATTGGCCTCTTCAGTCATCTTCAGACTCACCAATAACTTCCCTACCTACTGGAAGAATGTCATCCTTGTATCAAGGGACTGCCAAAGGCCACGATCAGAAGTGGGAGTTTATTTTGCTTGGGGGACTGGCAGAACAGATACCAGCAGAATCATGGTTCAACTCATTTCAGCGGAGTCCACACTTGAAGTGCTTTCTGGCGTAGTGTATTGGGAGTAACTCCACTGGTAGTAAAATCCTCACAGAGTATGCCTAATAAATTCAAAATGGCTAATTAAACAGACACTTCTATTTAGATATCTTCACCCACATCTGAAATTTCTCTTGCTAAAATAGACACACCAGTTATAACTCCACACTTCAGGTTGAGAACCCTTTGCATTTGTAGTGGAGAAGACCCCAAAGTCCCCAGCTGAGACTGGAACGGGGGCTGCAAGGGGTAGAACAAGCAGATAGGGGTTGTCTAGATTAGTGAAATTTGCCCCAGTGTCCCTACATGGATGCAGCCCTATTCATTTAGATTCCTAAGGTGGACATGGCACCTGCAGACCATTAGCATGAGAAAAAAAGTCACCTTACTATGGTAAAGTAACCTCTTTTTCACACATGTGCACATTGACAAATTTGTACTGTATGTATATTCACAGTTGTGTATTTGTGTTGTGATTGTGCACTAAGTTGTCATAGGCTTATGATTGACTCTAGCCTATTCTGATGTCATTATGCTCAGAAAAGTTCACATTTCGGCAGAAGGTATGGAACAGCAGTCCTTTTTTCAAATGGTCAGAGCTTGGGAGAGAGAACAGAGAGTGGAGCGAAAGTGAAGTGGTCAGAGATGCACGATTGATGTATTTT
Organism: Crocodylus porosus; assembly: GCF_001723895.1. Taxonomy (NCBI): domain Eukaryota; kingdom Metazoa; phylum Chordata; order Crocodylia; family Crocodylidae; genus Crocodylus; species Crocodylus porosus. The sequence goes on along the minus strand of NW_017728948.1, from coordinate 12,492,159 downwards.
TTATATAGCTCTGCAAATGGATATCAACTCCAAAATACACCATATACACATGATATGTTGCGTGTATATGCACCATAAGTATAATGTACATAACATGTGCAGTTGAATATACACATTTACACATGTGAAATCCATATGTAAAAATGGCAAATTGCAAAAGCAATCCATATATGCCCAGTAATCTATTGTCACAGTCCCAGCAGACCTATGTAATCTGTCTATTTGCTGGTTGCTCAAAATATTCACTGTAAATTACTTTGTACTGCTACTTAAATTAGCAAGTGTCCAAGAAATTATCATATATATTTCCAGTCCAAGCCAGCAGTTCTGAATATCAGAAACTGGCTGATGGAAGTTGAGTAGAACTGTGATATATAAATGCACACTACACAAACACACAGTAGGCACGTCTTCATGTTCATTAATGCGCCATAGTTACTGCGCATTGAGTTTCATACTTGGATAACCAAGTATTAAACCAATGCGTAGTAACTCGCACTACTACGCAGTAGTGCCAGCACACAGTTTTTTAGTGATGCTTACTGTGCAGCAGCCTAATACTGCTGCACAGTATCATTAGCATGGTTTTTGCCCTGCATAGTGATAGTCTCATAGCTGAGCAGGGGTGACGCATAGGGGGTGCATGTTAGCGCACGTGCACCCCCTGCAAAAAGGCACCACCGATACTGTCGGCAGTGCCTGCTGGTAGTCACCACTCGCAATCCTGCCGCCGGCACCACCAGTGGTGTCTGCGGGCAGTCCCTTATTGCCCCTGGCCACTGCCAATGCTGCCGGTGGTGCCTGTGGGTGGTCACCAACCCATGGTTGGCACTCACGGACCCCTGCAACTGTGGGAGCTCCCCACTCACTGCCGCCAGGCTCCTGCTGCTGCTGTGCCCCCCCCGCCACCGGGGGCATGCACTGTTCGTGTAGCTGAGAGTGGAACAGGGGCTGCGAGGGGTACAACAATCACATAGGGGTTGTCTAGATTATGAAAATTTGCTCCAGTGTCACTATACGGATGCAGTCATATTAATTTAAACTCCTGAGGTGGACACTGCACCTGGGAACTATTAGCATTTGAAAGAGGTTACCTTACTATAATAAGGTAACCTCTCCTTCACACATGTACTTACTGACAAATTTGTACTGTATACGTAGGGGTTGTAAGTTGTAGCCATGGTGGTCTAAGGACCGAGGCAGACAAGGTTCTTTGGGTGAATCTGATATCTTTTATTAGACCAACTTAAATAGGTGGGGGGAAAAATTTCTTAGCAAGCTTTCGGGTTTAAAAACCCTCTGTCAGGCTGAAGTAGCGTCTGCAGTTGGTGTGTGCTCTTCCTGAATGGAATGAATATTCATCCAAACAACCGTGTCTGCCTACTGTATACGTATTCACAGTAGTTACTGCGCAGTCAGTGTCTCGTGTACACACGCCCCGTGTTCTTATGCATATATACAAACACCCGGTGTTCACTATTAACATGACCAACCCCCTATTTTACTTTAGTCTTCACAAATAGGGATAGCTACCAGATGGTGAGTGGAGTTGGCAGCAAAGATAAAGAAGGAGACAAACAGCTTAGAGTAGTAAAAGAAGGGGTTAGAGAAGCTAGTTGCCTTCAGGCCACCAGGGCTGGATGGGGCGCATCTTAAGGTACTGAAAGAATTGACTGAGATCATTTGAGAGCCATTAGCTAACCTCTTTGAGGACTCATGGGGGTTGGGTGAGGTCCCAGATGATTGGAAAGGGGCAAATATAAAGCCCATCTTTAAGAAAGAGAAGGAGGATCTGGGGAATTACAAACCAGTTAGTCTGACCTCAGTACCTGGAAAGATCATGAAGTCGGTCTCCGATGCCTCTATTGTAAAGTACCTGGGGGACAACAAGATGATCAAACTGTATGGATTCATCAAGGGCAAGAGGTGCATGACCAACCTGATTTCCTTCTGTGATAAGGTGACAGACTGTGGATGTGGGGAGAGCAGTGGACACTATGTACCCTAACTTTAGCAAGGCTTTTGACCCTGTCTCCTAAACAGTACGTTTAGGACCCTGTCTCCTACAACATTCTCATTAACAAGCTAAATTGATAACTATATGTATATGTGTGTGTGTGTATAGTGGTGCTTCATTTTAAGCACAGATTTTGGGTTTTTATTCAGAGAATTTGCAATTTTTTAACAGAGAATTTGTGATTTCGTTTATCAGGGAAAACCAGGATCCCAGGTTATGAGGAAAAGCTGAAAGAACTATGTTATTTAGTCTGGAAAAGAATAGACTAAGGAGTAATTTGATAACAATCTTCAAATACCTGCAGGGTGATTTTAGAGAAGACGGAGATGGGCCTTTCTCTGTGATTCTTGGGGAGAAGATATGGGGCAATGGCCTCAAACGCAGCAGAGAAAATTTAGGTTGGAGATTAGGAAGACCTTTCTGACTATGAAGGTGGGCAAGAATGGGAACAGGTTACTTAGAGAAACAGCGGAATCTCCATCCCTGGCAACTCTGAAGAACAGGTTAGACAGACACCTGGCTTGGATGGTTGAACAATCCTGTCCTGAGCAGGGCGCTAGACTAAATGACATTGCGAGGTCTCTTTTCCAGCCCTACTTTCCTATGATCCTGTGTTCTCTCTGTGATTTCTTATTCTATGCAGAACAACTGACCTCCTACAGTGAGATAACTGTTGGAAAATTCTGACTTTTTAAAAATGACCCCTTTTGTATGTGCTCACCTATATTTGTCCTTTCATTTCAAACAATTTAACTTACATATGTAAAATCTTCCAGATTACTTATGAGAACAATGTGAAACAGTTACGAAATGTTCCAGGGAATGAGAAGCTTTGTAACCCCAGGGAATTATATACAACATACTACTGCATTATGCCTTAAAGAAAAAGGAAATCTTATAAAAAAAGAGAGGAAAGGAGATAGGGGGAAAAGGGTAAACTGCATTGCCTGGTCTTTACAGTGCAAGTCATATAACGGCAAGAAGAAAGATAACTGATGGGTAGTATTTTAAGGCATATTAACCCAATTACAAGTATATTTTTACAATCGTAGCTCCAACATTTATCACACTGCATTTATTAGACCTCTGAGCTAGGTTATGTCAAATGAAATGCTGTGAAACTACAGCATTTCATTAAATTGCTGCCAGAGCAGGGTATTCAATCCTGATACTCTTAAACCACATGATTTTATCAAAATCTTCGGAAATTGAAGCAATCACTAAAAGGTGTCGGGAAATTAAAATGTTCTGTCTCAGTGAAAGAGATACACTCCTTGTAACATATATCAGTGGGTTTTTTTAAAGACACATTACTATGCAGAGAAAAGGCATCAAATACAAGAGACACAGTAGATTCCAGAAAAATCTAGCTGCTGCAATTTTTCATACTTAAAAATAGACTCTAAGGGCAACACAGTTGAGTTTCCTTTATAATTTGTTTCCCCCCCCCCCCATTCCCCACTGGATCCTATGATTGATAAAATGTCTGCATAAAAGAAAATCACGTGGAATTTAAAGACAGTTGTAAAAAGGAAGGGACATTTTTTTTTTTCCAAACACAGCTTCTGAAATGTTTCACAGACCTTTTGCATATTGGTTGGATATGCAAGCATGGGGTCTGTGTTCAGAAAGGGGTAGGCAAACCACTTTTTCAGGCTCAATTCTGGAGGTCAAAAAGGGGCTGCGAATGTATGCTAACATGTCTTAGTTCCTCAGCACATTCTGCGGTGGGGAGGGCCTCAATTTTTTCTTTGCAAATTTGAATGAGCCTGACTCTTAGTTCTCATGTACCTGCTAAATGAGTGCAAAATGGATGTAAAAATACACGCTGCTGTTCTGAACTGCCTTTATTATTCTTTTAACTCATTTTATGAATGGTTGTCCAAGGTGCCAAACAATGGAGAATAAGGGTCCAATAAATTTAGTACCAGCTCAAAAGCTAACTACTGTACCATCATCTCCATTCCCAAACTCTAGAGACAGGTAAGCCATTACCAGGTGAAATCCAGGCTCCACTGCAAGCAGGTGAAATCCTGTCAGTTTTTAACTCCTGGACTGTTGTAATGTAGCCCTGAGTGGCTGTGCAGGGTAGTACGGTGAAAAGGTATAAAGTACCACTCCAGATAAGGAATAAAGCCAAGCTCAAGGGAGAAGCATTCTCCATCGGACTGCTACTTCCACCTGAAGGCAGTTAGATAGAAAAGGGCAAGGAAAGGGGCAAAGCCTTGTCTCTGTTGCCACCCCCAACCCCTGGAACATTATCTGCACCTAGAAAGTGAGTGATAAGGTACCTTAGTTCCATTTAGGGACCAGCACTAAATGGATCAGAATAAGAATATTTTTTTACACGAGGAAGAAATTGTGTTTCTCATAGGAGCCAGTTCTGCCTCCCAATACTTTAATGTTGCAATGCTCATCCTCTATCTCAGGTTGCTGCTGTTGTTAGTAAGATATTTAAAACAAAAAGTGATGCCTTCCTTGACACCTCCTTTCAAAATACCAACCCTGGCTCTGAATTTTTCCACTGATTTCCATTTACAACTCCTTTCAATCCAAGTTTCTTGCCCCTACCTCCATAGTCAACATCATTCTTCTCACTGCATGTCCCACTTGTTCTGTTTGCATCTGGCTAGAGTCTCTTTAAAACATCAGCCACTTCATCCTGCTCCACTCCATGCATAACATCAGCTTTAAGTGCCACTAAAGGTTTTCCCCTAACATTTCTGCACCTCCTTCATGCTGCCTCTTACATGCAGGACACTTCATGAACCAACACATTTACCTGGCCACAATCACTTTGCCTATCAAATCCTTTCTAGTACCAGTTTCTGCTCTCATGCCTCCACGAAAACAGTTGACTTATTGGCCTGCATTCAGGAATAAGTGATATTTATTTCCAGAGCAGCATTCCGGGATGATTGGATCAACTTTTTGTTGATATGCGAGTCTCATGCAGATTGTACTGTCTGGGGCAGGGATCATCTTTTTTGGTTTGTGTGTGTGCAGCTAGCAGTAGAATGAGATCTGGGCTTCATGAGTGGGAATCCTAGGCACAGACAAAACTACAATAGCATGAACAAGAACAGTCACCCAAGTTATTAGAAAATTCAACAGTCTTTATATATCAAGCCAGGATTTGTACAGAATTTCGCCTTTGGTTTTGTCAACAAGTCAGATTTTTCACTTGCCCACATTTTCAGAGGGTTTTTCATCTCAGACTGAGCAAACGTAAGAGACAAAGCAGACCTTAAGTCTGGGCATTTTCTATGTTCTTCCCATATTTTAAGCAGAGGTCAGCCAGCTCAGAGTAATTATCACATTATTGATTTACTGTGTTAAGGCTGTTTTTTACATTGCTTTAGAGGTTTAACAGTGTATTTTTTCTTTCACTTCTCTACTTGATGTTATCCCCCTATGGCACTGAATAAAGTCATGTGGTATGAAAATAACTGTAGTCTCAAGCTCACAGAAAACCAAAATTAACATTGTGTAAATAAATACTAATAACAGGAAGGTGGCGATGCCCTCAGGCTCACTTTATCTCATATGATTTATTAAAAGGTGCCTGATAATGTCAACCTTTCAGCATGGTTTCTAAGAATCCCAGATTAACCTTCAGTGGTCAAATAAGACCATGTAACCGGTCCTCGGGTGTTGACCAAGCAAAGAACACAACTCTCGTTGTTGTTATGGAGTTGCCGCATCTTAATGAACTGATGGTGTAAAACACACACAGTCAGGGGTATAAAGCAATTTGCTGGAAAAGACCAGCAGGAAATGCCTAATGATAATACAGTAAAGGTCAGTATGAGCCCAGGAATGAACACTGGATCGGGAGCTACACAAGCTAGGCTAGGCTCCTGCCACTGATGACTTCAGTGACCTTGGGCAAATCATTTATTAACTTCTTACTACAGTGCAGGGATGGGCTGCCCCTCACCACTGATTCCTGCCGTACAAGCAGACCCCTCCATTTCCCCCATAGCATACCACCACCGAAGGTGTAGCTCTGACCCCTCATTAACCCCACACCCTCGCACTGTGGGAGAGACAACTGCTGTGGGGGGAGGTATTGGTGTGATCAGCAGCCAGAGAGTTAATGCAGCATTCCCCCCC
>NW_017728948.1:12479515-12485926 GCF_001723895.1 Crocodylus porosus | reverse complement strand
CCCCGGCATCCCCTACCACAGCTGCAGCCACTCACCTCCATCACTGGATCCCACTGGATCCCAATGCCAGTGGCAATCACGGGTGGTAAGAGTGGTGATGAAAAAGGCAGTGGCTGCAAGAGTGGGTACCTCTAGCTGCAGCACCAGCATCTTGCCCAAGGGCAGCTGGGAGCTAAGACTTATGAGGATACCAGGGTACCAGGGCTACTGGGATACTACTACAATTCTCCAGTTGTCCTACTTGCCGTGAGGGACTCCACCACAGGCTGGATTCAATCTTTTCATGGGCTGGGTGCAGCCCACGGTGTATAAAATCATAGAGTCATAGGAAATGAGGATTGGAAAGGACTGGGAGGTCATCTATCCAACCCCCTGCTCAAAGCAGGACCATCCCCAACTATAGCGTCCCAGCCAAGGCTTTGTCAAGCCGGGTTTTAAAAACCTTCAAGGATGGAGAGTCCACAGCCTCTCTGCATAGCTTGGTCCAGTGCTTTACTACCCTCCTAGTGAAAAAGTTTTTCCTAATATCTAGCTTAAACTTCCCGTTCTGAAACTTGAGACCATTGCTCCTTGTTCTGTTTTTTGCCACCACTGAGAACAGTTCAGCTCCATCTTCTTTGGAGCCCCCCTTCAGGTAGTTGAAGGCTGCTAATAAATAACCCCTCAGTCTTCTTTCCTCCAGACTAAATACACCCAGGTCCCTCAGCCTCTCCTTGTATATCACGCCCCTGACCATTTTTATTCCCCTCCACTGGACTCTCTTCAATTTTGTTTTGCATAATACTGATGAGTTAAGCTCTCAAATGATATGTGCTAACTTTTATTACTGTATGGGCATATGAACTATTTATGACAAGATAACACGGAACTAGGGCTGTGCAAAGCTTCAGTCCCTGATTCTATTCGGTGGAGATTCAGCCCAATTTGGTGGCTGAATCTCCAAATCTGAATTGAATCAGGAGACCCATTAATCTCTCTGAATCAAATCGGAACCATCTGAATCAATACGGAGAGATTTGGAAAGATTTGGAGATTCGGGCATAGAGACAGCCTTAGTTTTGCTACATACCTCTAGTTAGCAGGAGCTTGTGAATGCTGGGATGCTGGGGCACATGGAGTGTCCCACAGAAGCATCACCTAGTTGGGGAAATGAGGGGGAAAAGCCCCTGCGCGCTCCCCAGTGGACTTGGACGTGGACTGGAAATACTTCTGGTCCTTTCTGGGTTTGTTGCCAAGCACACGGTGACCCCCCCCCCCCCCCGTGCGATGCTCCACACGCCCTGGCATCACAGCATTCATGAGCTAGTACCTCGAGGTATGCAGAGAAAACATTTAAAGCTGTGTCTATGGCTGAATCAGCACCGAACCTTCAGATCCAGTTTCAGCTGAATCGAATGGCGGACAGTGATCCGAATCACCGAATCAAATCACAGTCCCTGATTTGCGCCAAATCTGAGTTGAACAGGACCTGCTTTGCATACCCCTACAGGGAACTATGTTATCTTGGTTTAGCTTTCATCTATCATGGGGTAAGAGTGTGCACGCAGGCAGTTAGTTGAAAGCAGGAGGTGCAGTAGATTTTCTTCCCCTTTCTACTTCATGGAAAACAATCTGTACGGCCATGCCATTCTGCTGGCCTTGCCAGTAGAGATATATTATGAACAATTAAGAAAAAGGAAAAACAAAATCCCTGCCAAAACAACACACTGCACACAGTTCTCCAGGGGAGAGAATGGAGGAAAGAATGAACCATCTGTGGCAGGTGTTACTCATGTGCTACTGGAAGGTGCGAAGAATCTAGATAGAAGAGCATACAATAATAGGATCAGGTGTGCTAAAGGCTCATAAATAGAGTATGCTCTTGCTCCTCCCTAATTATAGGAACACTCAGACTATTTGGTGAGGTTAAGGGGCTCCGAGCCTTTGCTGACACATACCGCTGAGCATGTTCCCCCTATTTTCAGTCTTATTTCCCTGCTATTCAGAATGCAATGACCCTTGAAACAGGTTACCTCCAGTCTGTAGATTTTAGCTTCCTGGACCAGAAAACACACAGAAGCAGCAATGGGCCACATTACAGGGTATAGTTAATATTTACCTGCCTCTGGACAAATGTCTTTTCATTTCCCCCATCATGCTGAAACAATATAATACTTCCTGGGTACATTAGCTCAAAAAGCCACAGTCTGTTTGCTGAATAAGCAGTAGTTTCAAATCTCAGCTTTATGCTGGCAAACATGGGCTTGAGATTCAGGGAGGGAATGGGACACAATAAAACCTGCTATGAGTGATCAATGGGCAATACTGCTATGATTGGTGTTGCCATATTTTTCCCTAGGAAAGTACAGTATGTGGCTTAACAAAGTCTTCAAAGCTAAGACCAATAGCTTGCTCTAATAACCCAAAGAGTGGTTTTGCTTCAGGGAAGGTAGGATCCTGTAAGGAGAGATTTTTAAAGAGAGATTATTTTGCACTGTCATGTTAATCAAAATTATCAAATGTGGATGCCTGAACACTGATCCCCGAATTCCAGCTCAAACAGGTGAAATGAAGAGGCCTGATATTTAGAGGTGCTAAAAATGGATGCCAGTGGGTTACCTTAGCACCTGTGAAAATGGGGCCATTTGATTCAGATACTTAAATATGCATTTAACTTTTTAAGTTTGGCACACCGATTAACATCTGCTAACATCCATAATAACCAGGAATGTTGTTTATGGCTTTTTACCTACATCATCTCATTCATTCTCAGTGTAGAGACTGACATATCTGAAACAGCACAATCAAAGGCACAGCTCCAGCACAAATGCCAGGTGGTAAAAATATTGCAATAAATTACTTGTTTTAGACCAGAGCTGTCAAATTCATCTGGCCCCACAGGCCAGATGAGCAGCATGGATCTGGTCCATGGGCTGGATTGTGCCCAAAGACCCCCCTGCCTCCTCTCCTCCCGCCATGCCAGATCCGGCTCCCCTGCTCCAGGACCTATGCCTCATGCCGGCTGGTCCTGTGGCATGTGGGTTAACTAGGACCCGGGGCAGTTCTGGAGGTGGATGATGGGGCTCTGTGGGCTGGATTCATCCTGCAGGCCATATTTTTGCAACCTCTGCCTTGGACAATGCAGTTATACTTTGTGCCACAGATAATGACACCTAGATCTGTTTTCAAGCCAATAAATCATTCTTCTGTGCCAAGCTCCACTTCCTTAAGTTCTTAAAAGTTACATTGCTATTTATAGTGGTTTTCCTTTCCCTGGGAATGCTTTTTCTTTGGAAACGACTTTACACCTTTGCGTGGGCATTCTGTGACTCGTAGCAGTTAGGTCAAGTACAATAATCTTCCTGGGAATTTGGGAAATACAACAGTTGTCAGTGTCATTCTTTTGTCCCCGTATATAGTCAGTGCTTGGTCTACGTTCCCCCTCCAAGTTGCATTGGGAGCAATTTCCATCCTTGACCAAGGACTGGAAAGCTGGCACTGACAGATGCAGTTTCAGTGCCGGTTTACACCAGCAGAGCACTGCTTTGCCAGCTGAGCCTGTCTTTTGCAATGACAGGCACCTCCTATCCTAGACAGGCACAGGTTTTTAGTAAGTGCTCCCACCCAATGTACCTGATTGATCAGCAACTGGGACAGAATCCATGCTCCTATGCCACCACATTCATAATCTAATGCAGTACTCGACAGCATGGAAACACCATTATTAACAGCAAGCAGAAGAAGCTTTGTTAATGGACCACCTATATGTACAGGAATATTCCAGGTACATTGACACCCTTGGCAAAGATAACATGGTACCTCCCAGCATCACACCATTGTTCCCTCCAGATACCTGTCTCTTCAGCATCCCTTATTCCTGTATCACCTCCTTTTTCAAATACAGCTCAGTCTCTGCTCACCCATCTCCTGCAAGCACCTGTATTTCCCCAAAGGTCCATTAGTTTCTTTGAACCAGCTTTAGTGACGTCTCAGGTGAGATGCCACAATACCCATTGTGAAATGTTATTTGAGACCCACAGCCCCTCACAGGCTGGAGCACTGTTGTTCCCTCTGTTTTTCTCCTTTAAAGGAGAAGCCATTTTTAAAGTTTGTTCACGACCCTTTCATATATTCTTGCAACCCACTTTTGGGTCGTGACCTAGGGAGTTGAGAAACACTGGACTAGACCGCCAAAGGTCCTTCCCAGGCCTAATTTTCTATGATTCTATGATGGGTGGGCAATTATTTCAGGCGGAGGGCCACTCACTGAGTTTTGGCAAGCCATCGAGGGCCGCATGACAGGCAGCTGGGGCAGATAAATATTAATTTTCAAAAATTTTTAGGGGCCCCATGGGCCAGATAGAATGGCTTGGTGGGCTGCATCTGGCCCCTGGGCCACATTTTGCCCACCCCTGTTCTATGACAACAGCATCCAAAGACTTCTTCACAATCAGTCATTGAGTACAAGTGTGTGGTCCCTAAGCCTCACCGTTTCAACCATGCTTTCCATTCAGGTGCAGGAACAGTAACATAAACTGATTCTCTGCTGACAACCACCCCACCTCTTCAAGGCTTCTGACAGCCAGCAGAAAATGGCTGTTCTGCACCAAGTTACTACTATGACCATCAGGCATCTTCAGAAACAATGGTAAGTTCTATCTTTGATTCTGCCGCACGTTCACTGGGGGGCTGCACCACCCCTGGAAATACTGCAATACCAGGCCACTGCATGGAGGGGGTGGAGCAAACCCTGAATCTACCACCCAGGACCAAAAATCCGCTCAGTGCACAGCACTCCTATGAAGGATATATCAGATTTATTATTTTGTTTTAATATTTTGGAAAAATGTTCGTGTACCAGGTCAAATTAGCCAGATCAGTTCCAAATCCTTTGAATAATTCAAAAGCCGTATGGGGCCCTCCTATCCTGCACCCCAGACTTTTCCACCTGGGGCTTCAGACACTTCCAAATCCTTTGGCAGGCATCCTCTGTGTAAGCCCAAGCCCAGAGAGTTGGAGATGCTCCCCAAGTTTCATTTGCCCTCAGCCTTATGGCCACAGGAGCAAGCTAGGGAGGAGTCTCCCCTTTCCATAAAGTTCGTGTGTACAGAAGGGGCCCCCAGTTGCCCCTGTCCTGCTTGGGCTGGAGCGCAGTGGCTGCAATGGCTCTGGTTCATGAGGATAGCTATGGAGTGAGTCTGGCCGCAGCACAGGCTGGAGGGAGGAGGCCTGGGGCACCCCCCTGCCCTGGGCTGGGGCTACCACACCATGCCAGACAGCCTGGTCACAGCTCCACCCGCCCCCTGAGCAGCATCTCCTGAGCACCCCGGCCCTGTGAGTATCCGCACTGGCCCCAGTGGCACCAGCCCGGCCATGCAGCTCTCTGCCAGCCCTGAAAGACCTTTGCCTCCGCCCCCTCTACCCTGACTCAGCCTCAGCACCCAGCCAGCAGGCACCCCTGCACGCCCCACACCCATATTCTCCTCCCCCCCCCAGCAAGTCCTCAAGCCCTGGACCTCCAACCCCCACCTGCATCCAGCTGCTGGGGCTGCTCCTATGACCCTACCTGGCTGCATGCCAACCACCTGCGTGCGTGCATGCAGACACACGTGTACCCACTGCCTCCAATCACCCTAAGCAGCTCTTTGCAGGCTGGAAGGCTGCCAGCCTGCAAGGGGAACCCACACTTCCCTGCATTTTGCTGAGACTTGTTTGCGACCCTTTCAAATATTCTTGCAACCCACTTTTCAGTCGTGACCTGTGGGTTGAGAAACATTGATATAGAGCATAATTCATAGCCCACTGACTCCGCTTTTCTTCAGCAGGCTTTGGAACATGTCCTCGCTTTGCCTATAACAAAGGCTCCATCTGCCTCTATTTAGTGACCCATATTTTGTGTTCTGCTTAGTCTAGGGGGTAGGGAATCACCGAGAAGTTGAAGTAGAAAGAGCATTTTTGTGCCTCACCATGGTGTAGTGAGCAGGATAGACCAAACTCTTGAGCCCAATTCCCCCACACTTTGGGGAAGCCTGGATCCAAATGCAAAGGCAGGGAAGGTCTCTGGCTGCACTGTTCATTTATCCCGCCTGGCCTTTGGCCTTTGGAAAGAAGGTAGCTGCTGGATGCATCTTTTACAAACAATATATGCAATCCAAAAGAGAGGGCTGAAAAAGCCTAAGCCAAAGAAGAAAAAAAAAGGAGAGAATGTCATTAAAGCTGTTTGTTTAAATAATCCACTGCCACCAAAGAATACACTGTTGTTATTCTAGTGTTTTTAATTCCTATTAGCTAGCACAGTATCATTTCTTTATGCTACGGGCCTTGTCACACCAAAGAGGTTGTATCGTGCCCAGGTCTCATTGATTTAATTACTCCAGCTTGAATGAATGTAGTCTAACCTAGAACAGCTACTTAAAATGTAAATCAATTCAG
>NW_017728948.1:12455426-12474261 GCF_001723895.1 Crocodylus porosus | reverse complement strand
CTGCCCTGCCCTGCCCTGCCCTGCCCTGCCCTGCCCTGCCCTGTAGGGGTCCAATGTTACCCCAAGACTTCTTCTTGCTACCTATATACTTGAAGAAGGACTTTTTGTTATCCTTAATCCCAGCAGCTAATCTAAGCTCCAGTGCTGCTTTAGCCTCCCTCACCAAATCCCTACAAGCTCGGGTCAGGGAGATGTACTCCTTTGTCCCTGCCCCCTGCTTCCACCGCCAGTACACTTTTTTCTTTGCCCTCAGGCCAGCCTGGATATCCGCGCTCAGCCATGAAGTTTTTTTGGACCCTTTTCCCGCCTTCCTGCGCAGAGGAATTGTGTCCTTGAGGAAGGAATTGCCTCCTTGAGGAAAGACCACCTTTCCTGGACCCCCATACTAGCTACACCCTGGGCTCTGAGTGCCTCCCTGACTTCTGTCCTGAGCACATCGAAGTTGGCTTTCCAATACCAGTAATCAGTTCTGGCATTGCTGTTAAGGTGATGAATGAGTGACATTACTAAGGGCCTGATTCTGTCTCCCTTACTTCCTTAGGGATTTTTTCTATTTACTTCTTCCAGAGCAGCACCCTCAAGTTTCCTGCACTGACAAACAGTTGCCTGGGATGGTGCCAAATAACCAAAAGCAACATGGAGGTGGCTAAGGGGCAGGCTGTCTGGAGCAGAACAAAATGGTAGAAAATGCTACTCCAGCTCACAGACCTTAGTTCACAGGCAGTCCCATTGATCCTGGTTCTGTATACATTACCCCATGAGCAGCTCCAATGCCTTTAATGGATCTACTTGCACAGTAAAGGGAGGAACGATTGGCCTTTTGAAAGCAGTGGCACCACCACACTCAACCACTCTCTTTTAGTTTACAGGGCTCTTTTGAGGACATATCAAGGTCTAAATTGTTGTGCTGCCCCAGGGCCAGACCAGAAATAAGTCCTGAGCTCCTTGCTCCAAGAGTAATTCCCCTGTCCCACTTTTTGCCTTGCTCTGCATATGCCTGTTGGTGGGCTGATACAGCTAATCTGGCTAATTCACACGGTTGGGTAGTGCCAAGGCCAGCCTGTTCTTGCCCCTTCCCACGCACACACATGAAAGGAGACCTCCCATGTGTCCTCTTGAACCCCACACATTATGGGAGCTAGGACACAATTTGCTTAGATATAATAATGGCTGACTTAGTGGGGATTTTGACTGTAAACTACAGTCTCAGTTGTGCATTCAACTTGAGAACAACCAACCACTGCTTCAAAGCAAACTCAGATTTTCTGTTTCCTCAGCAAGGGAGAGGAGAAATACCCTGGGGAAAGGATACATCTTGTGCAAAAGAATTTTCGAATACATTTTTTCAAAAAATATTTGCAGTAAATTTGTGCAAGCTGTTATTATACTCATAATGCCAGAACCCAGGGCTATCATAACTATCTTTAAAGACAAAATATTTGCTCCTTCTGTTTCATTCTCAGGATCGCCTTCTACTGATCTCCCTAAAATTGCAGCTTTTCAGCCCCAACTTGAAGCTTGTTGCAGGCATGTCTGTCTGCAGCCCAGAGGTTATGAAATCCAAAGCCATAGTGATACCGAAGAAAGTCTGGCAGGTGGGTAAAGCAACTCTGCATACAGCACTTCCCAGAAGAAAGAAACACTGAACAAAACAAACGGCTCTACTTGAATTGAATGGCTTGCCTCAGTAAGAAAATTCAGGGCAGTCTACAATGATAGAAGATCAGGCAAGCAATGGAAATGGAAAGAGAGCAGAATAAAGGCTGCAAACAGAACCCACCAATTCTCTGCTCTTGCTCCTTTGCAGGTGCACCCAGTAACCAGAGAGCAATAACTATTGACAAGCTTAGAGTATCTTGCTCCATGCACTCTGCTGGAAAAAAGCTCATCAGAGCAGATTAGTAGATCCACTTTATGGAATAAAAAGATGACCTAAGCAAGCATGATATCCTGTTACTAAAAAAAAACTAGCTGTAGCATAAGCCATCATATGAATTGTGAATATGAGAGGAAGGACAAAAACAAAGAATGGCTTCCTAGGATAAAGTGTTAGCAGAAGAAATGGGTCCTAGCTAAAGCTGCTCAAAATTTTTGATGGGAAATTGATTTTTTGACAAAGTAAACATCATAATGAAAATCATTTGCTTTCTTTTAACATTTTCACTTTCCCTTTTTATCAGACAAAAACAAAATATTTTGGTTCTTCAACACAAAGTTGATCATTTTCAAAGAGGTGAAACAGTTCTGATTGGCTCTAATCTAAAGTAGAAATTTCAGATTGACATTTGAACTCCTCCAGAGTTTGAGAAATTTGATTCAACCCATTAAAGATATAGGGACCATGATGACATAATGCAGACTCCAGTCCCAATTCACTGTTATTCAGAACCTTTTATGATAGTTTACATCATTGCAAAGTGGGTATAAAGCACTCCCAGAGCTGAAAAGTATCATTTCATGTGTATTCACCATTGTAAATAGAAAAAGAAAATCAGAAGATAGAACTTCTCTGTAGTTCAGGGGGCTTCAGACCAGACCTTTTAAGACAAGCCCATTTCTACTTAGTATTTTTTCAGAACCTAGATATGAGAGGACCATAGGATAAAGTACTGCTATATCCCACTCCTAATCAATAGCACCATGACTGTCCAACCACCTTCAACCTACATGGCTGGAAAGGACCTGGAATACAAAACACAGGCCGAATGATAGCAGATCAGCCAAGGGAAAGGGTCAGTGAACATCAACGTTTGGTCCCACTGAAATCTTACTTATGCTTAGGATGCTAACACAGACAGTTGTGCTTTTTAATGAGTCAGGCATCCATATATACAGTGACATGGGATTTTCAGAAGTATTCAGGACATGTCTATCTCTGCTCCTACTGAAGTCAATGGGAATTTTATCAGCAATTCCTATAGAAATGGATGTAATATCAATGGTGAAAGTATGTGAAAATCCCACTGGTGACTGCCTCTGCAAGTGGCAATTCTGACCAGCAGCACTATATGCTTTTGAGTCTTATGCAGAGTTGGCTTCAATGATGTCAGTCTCCGATGTTTAACTTTGGTTTCTCTTTCTAGCAGAGGCTTTCCTTGGCAAGTTTCCTGTAACATACTGCAGAGATCCATTTTAGTTCCCCTTACTCTCCCTGCAAGATAGCATACTACTTATGTAGCTTATGTTCATCTTTACATGCTTGTCGAACTGGTGGGTTCATAGCTGCCCCTGTGGCTCTATGTAACGGTGCAATGTCAACGCTGGGACGGGTTGGCCAAGGCAGAATTCCACACTCTCCCATTCCAGAACAACCAGAAGACCTGGAAGTAAGCATCACCACATCTTGCAGACTTTACCAGAAAACTATCCTAACCAAACTGTATGCCTATTGCAAACCTTGAGGGTTCCTTACTCCACATGTATCCATTTAGTCATTTTGGGCAACTCAAAAGGGGGAATGGCTTCTGGACAACAACTCCGCTATTATTTCCCTGTGCACTTATGACCCAATCATCCAAACGCTGGCATATGGGAAAAACTACTTCAGTGACTAACTACATGAACCCAGATGGGACTCTTGGAAGCAAAGCTACTAATGACTGTCAGTATCGATGAGACTGGAAACTTACTACCTACGTGCACATGCATGGTCTATATGTTTTGAACTTCTGCAGACTTATATAAATGTTTTTTCAGCTCATCTCCAATATTTAATATTGAAGTTCCTTTAATCTGAGTAATATTTTTTCAAACAAACAAAATACAAATCCTATAGAAGGACTACACTAAACTGGCTGAAAAGTTCCATTATTTACCCTGTTTATAAGTGAAAGGATGGATGGGATATTTTATTATAAGAAACATATATTTTTTCTCTACTTTCCCATAACTCTAAAACAGTTGTCCCTGCCATAAACTGATACAAAACAAAGATATACATTTCAACTGTATTTTCATTACCAACATTATAACATATTCTTAAGAGCTAATGTAGACAGACAGATGAGCTTTGGCCAGCCAAAGGCACCATTCCAATTATTTTATTTTCAATAATGTTGTGACAATAAAGTTACAATTGAAAATTATTTTCCATTATAACCACATTGGTCACTTTTAGTGATTTTTATATTTGCTAATATTAATTTTTATAACAAAACAAGAGTAAAAACACAAGAATATGTCATTATTAATGTTAGAATATTCTCTGACACTATTCTTCATTATCATCATTATTCCCAGTTAAGGACATTTTAAAAATAAAACCTTTATGTTTTTAAATACTTTTCACCATGCGCAACCCTTAAGTATCCAAATATTCATTTTGCTGAGCTCTTTTTTCCCCTCTGTATAATAAGAACAGTAAAGTTCTATTATCCATGAAGTTTCTTATTCACTGCACATTTCCATACTTTCCCATTCATTTTTATTGAAATCAGGCAGCAGTCCAAGAGACCTGCATTTCCCATGAAACAGGGCAGACATCCTTTAACCTGCGTGTATCACTTTGTGAGGGAGATATGATCTCTGTGTTCGCTACAAGGCCACAGTTTTGTTAAGAGCTAAAAAAGACATGGTCTCATTTTCCTTTAAAGCTGCTGCCTCTGAACCAGTAGTAAACCAAAGCCATCGCTGTTGAGAACCAAAGGTCATGTTGAGAAAAATGAAACCATATATGAATAGAATAGGGCTCTGAAGCTCACCAACAAATTCATTTTGAGCCTTGTGCTATCTCGAGGAGGGTGTGTGTATATGAGCAGTCTCAAGAGAAACCGTAACAAATATCTCTGGAATGCTAATGTTAGCGCCACCGCCGCATTTTAAACTTCCACAGCCTGATGTACAATATGGAATATGAATTTCTATTAGCGAGAGATTAGATCCTGTTTTACGCTGTAAAGTTTTGCTATCTGTATCCCACCTTAAATTAGGAATGACTGCCAATATGTTGCAACATGTAAAACAGCAATACATATTCATTTACCAGATTCTTTGCAGGACATTTCTGAATTATACTTGGAAGAGAGAAGAAGAAAGGTTGTGCTAAAAAGGGATTTTCCAAAGCCTCCACTGTCACTAATAATGCATGCATTTTGTAAGTGTAAATATTTACAGCAAAGGAGATTTGAGTTAGAACTGTGAGAAAGAAATGCTTTTATGTCATTTAAAACCAAGTAACATTTGGCTTTAAACAAACACATCAGAATAGTTTTGCAAACAGAACATTTTTCCCTTTTCATTTGCTTGGCATATTTGAACTCATTTCATGAAAGAAAGAAAGAACGAAAGAAAGAAAGAAAGTACACTGGGAGTTTCCTCAACTAAATTTAAACTGTGTGTTTTAGGCTGAATAGAAAACAATATTCACTGCCATGAGGCAAAGGCTTTGTCAGGATAACCACTAAAGCAAAGCAATCCAAGGGCCCATACAATCTCTTACTTACTCCTATTCATTTTAGTGAAACTCCTCCTGTAAAAAACCGTTCACAAATGTGAGTTAAGGACTGATAATTAGACTGTTAAACAACAGTTCCTTTTTCTTTTTTACAAAAAAAATATTGAAGGCAAATTTTCACTTCTATTCTAAAAACAACCTCTATTGACTTTAGGAGAAACAAGTCTGGATTATTGCCTTTTGTTACAAGGAGCTATATTTTGTTTACACTTAATGATTATTTTTAATGACCTCCATTTTCAAAGGCAATTAATGATGCTTGTTAGGGGTGGGCAAAGTGGGCCCTATTTGATTCGGATTTGGATTCAGCCAGAATCAGGGACAGTAATTCAATTCATTGATTCGGATCACTGTCCCTGATTCGATTCAGTGAAATCCAAACCTGAAGATTCAAAGCTGATTTGGAGAATCAGCAATTCAGACACAGACACAGCTTTAAAAGTTTTTTCTACAGGCAACCCCCACTAAGAGCTTTTAATTGGTTCCTGAAAAACCAAGCATTAAGCAAAACGAGTGTTAAGTGAAACCGAAAGTATTTGACAAACCAAGATGGCCACCGCAATTGTTTTTAATGACCCAAAATGGTGACTGTGAGCGTTATAATGAAACTCACTGAGCGCTAAGTAAATCGGGTATCAATTTTAAATGAATGTTATGGCGAAATAGCGCTAAGCGAAATACCCTCAAGTGGGGCTTGCCTGTACATACCTAGCAGACGCGGCTCATGACCACTGCGATGCTGGTGGCTCATGAGTGCTGCGATGCTGGGGTGGATGGAGCGTCTCACAGAAGCACACTGGGCAGCAGACCCAGAAGTGGACCAGAAGCGGACCACCAGAACTGGACCACTGAGGAGCACACTGGGCCCCCCCACCCCACACCTCTTTGGCTCGGCAACTGGTGCCTCCTGGGTCTGGGGGGAGCACCTGGGGTCCCTCTGCAGCTGTTCGCTGAGCTGGGGGTCATGGGGGGGCCCCAGTGTGCTCCCCGACAGACCCAGAAGTGGACCGGAAATACAAGTTCACTGCGGAGCACATGGAGGGCCCCCTACACTCCTATGGGATCCTTCATGTGCCCCAGCATTGCAACACTCACAAGCTGCCTGCTACCTAGATGTATGTAGAAAAAACATTTAAAGCTGTGTCTATGTCCGAATCTCTGAATCTTTCCGAATTTCTCTGAATCGATTCAGATTCAGAGATTCGGCCACCGAATCAGGCCAAATCTCTGCCAAATCAATTAGGGACCGAAGTTTTGCACAGCCCAAAAGTTTGCTGCTTCTATTTTTGGGTGCCTATCTTGAGACAGTTTGAAGGGACCTGATTTTCAGAAGCCTTGTGCTGTGCACATCCTAAAAATCGTGCCCTGTCATATAGACATGCCTTCATTTTATCCGTGTGGCCAACAGTTTTTATTCTTACATGTAGTGACCTTGCAATTGGCCATGTGAAAATACAAAAATGAACTGATCTTAACAAGTAAGCCAAGCAGTATAACTAACCTAACTCCATTATTTGCCACGTGACCTGTTTCTGTCATCAGCAGCTTCACTGGTAAAGATCTTAAATATATTGAATAACACTGGATCAAGAAGTTATATCTGCAGGACACCTCTAGATGTACCCCCATTGAATAATGAATCCTCATTTACACTGATTTTTTGAGCTCTATCAGCTAACAAGTTTTCAGTCCATTCCAAGTGGTCTACATTGATCTTGTTCACAGCTATTTTTTATCAACCTATGTGTGACTAAGTCAAATGCCTTACAGAAGTCTATCCTTCCTTTCAAAATAATATTTGATTATTTAAGAATCTTTTTCTCTTGTGGCTTCACAATTTTAACACACTTTTTGTTTTGCCTTTTTATTTGAGAAAGGAACTGAGAGAACAGGAGAGAGAATGGAAAACATTATCTGACTAGAAGAAGAAGAAGAAAAATTTGAAATCACAGCATCTTACAGTTCTGTTTCATGGTTGGTCAGATGGTTTGTATGATAAATGAGAACCCAACATGCAGAATTCTAGGAAAAGACTGTGAGCAGGACATGCCTTATCACTTACTGTGATTTTAACTTCACCTCTTTTTTTCTTTTAAATTCTCTTCCTACATTGGAAAGGCCTTATTTCATAGGCCTTATTTTCAAGGGGTGGAATTTACATTGCACCTGTAAAATAACAGAATCTTAGAACAAGTGGGCTGGCAGGGACCTCAAGCATCAAGTAGTTCAACCCCCTGCTAGAGCAGGAGCATCTTAGTCCAACCTTCCCGAACAAATGCTTCCCATGCACAGAGACGTCCAAATGCAAACCCTACATTTGAAATAAAGAAATGATAAGGCATGTTCTGCTTGCAGTCTTTGAGGAAACTGAAAAATAGTTTAAATTAAGCTATAGTACACAAAAACCGGAAAGGCTGGGCCCATGGTGAGGATATTGGCTCGGGGAGCCTGGGCTTAGGTCAGCCTTGGGCAGCCTAGGCTAGGTCTGCTCTACAGAGCTGCTGCCACTCTGACTCTGGAGACCCCACTATGGTGACCAGACCTCCTGGTGAGGGGAAAGCTTTGCCTACAGGTGTTTTTCTGTCACTGAAACTACACCAGAGTTGGCTCAAGGGGTGAGGTTTGGCTCTTGTCAGTAAAGCCCTGCTGCAGAGTTTTGTATTGGAGATGAGGTTTAATTCTTTGCTCTGTGTGACCACAGCAGAGTTACTTGGCCCAAAGTCCTACAAATATTTAGGTACCTAACACCCAAAAGGAAAGGAACTAAGGGCCAGAACCAGAAAATTATTTAGGGAAGTAAACGCTATTGAAATCAATGGGAGTTTAAGTGCTTAATAAGAATTAGGTATCTCCCCAGCTTTTGAATCTGACCTGAGATGCCTAACACCATAGAGAATCTGAACCATTCCCAGTGCCTCAGTTTTCCATCTGCAAGGTGCAAAAACACTGCCCTTCCTCACAAAGGTATAGCGATGGGTTCAGATTACCCACTAATGAGGCCATATCCATACACTTTAAAAGGAAGAAAGAATGGCTTTGTGGTTAAAGCACAAAACTGGCAGTTGTATCCTGTACACCAGGAGACGTGTATACATCAGCACGTGCTGGGGAAGGAATCCTTCACCAGCTTCTTGGGGAAATAGAGAAGTCATCAGTCTAATTCAGGGCAGACCTACAGAGAAGAAGAGAAACAGTTTTCAGTAGGCTATGTTTGCACCTGGTGATTCCCTTCTGAAGAATATTTTTATTTTGCTGCTAATATCTTTTCTAAATTTTGACAAAAAAACCCTTAGCAGTCTGTGACACGCAGAACACTTCCATTTCAGTCAGGGAACCAGAACCAGCCCAGCAGGACAGCAAAGGTCATCTGGTCCAATATAGCAGGGAGGCTACAGATCCTAGGATCCCATTGCGCTGGGTGCTGTACAAACAGAACAGAGGTCATGTCTATACATGCAATTAAGGTGCAACAATAAACTCTGGTGTTTATCACACTGGAATTCATGGCTCCTGGCTGCACCATTTGAATGTGCTCCCAGAACCAGAGCACATTGAGCCAGGTCAGAGCAGCCCTGACTGGCAGGGGCCTGGGGGGCTCAGCTTGCCAGCCCAGGACTGCTCCAAGCTGGCTCAATGGAGGAGGGGCTGGCTGGAGCACGAGGGTGCTCCATTAAAGGGCTAGCGAGCAGGCAGCCCCTTCACTGAAGTACACTCATGCCCCAGCCAGCCACGTCCGTGCCTAGATGTGTTGCTGTGGAGTAAAAACCTCCACAACAGGATAGTACTTGTATTTACAAGTACAACCCTGCTGTGGAGTTTATTAGCTTCCTATGGCCTAATAGAGCCGCACGTGTAGATGCCAAGACATTTACTGCAGAGCTAATCAGTCACCTTCACAGTAAGCATCTCCTGTAGATGTGCCCAGAAAAACACAGCTTGCCCCAAGGAGCCTACAATTTAAAATAGAGAAATGGGACTGGAAGGGACTATATTGATCACTGAGTCCATTTCCTCATTATCATAGTCACTACACCATACAATCTCTTTCATAACATTATTGTGCTCCATCTTAAAAATCTGGGGGATTTTTGTTTCCACTACTCCAAATGTAAGGCTGCTCCAGAACCTCCTCCTCTAATGTTTAGAAACCTTCTTCTAAATTTCAATCAATTTTACCCATGGACACTTTACACTCAGCAGTTCTTGTGCCCACATTAGTCAGAAGTTGAAATAGCTCTTCTCCCTCCCTGGTTTTCACTGCTGTCTTCGCCTCATCTGAGGTATTTATAGCATTCATATACTCACTCAGATTGACTAAGCTACATAAGCCAAACTCTTCTAGTCTCCTCTAATATGATGGACTTTGATTATCCTATTGGCCCTCCTCTGCACATCTTGAGTTTTAGTTCATCACACCAGAACTGTACATGGTCCTCCAAATGAGGTCTCACCAATGCCTGTGCAATGGCTTTATTATTTCTTTGTCTTTACTACAAATACCTCTCCTGATGCATCCTAGGATTGCATTTGACTCTTTTGTGGCTGCATCCCATCAGTGGCTCATAGCTATTCTGTGATCTACTGGTGTACACAGTTCCTTCACCTCCTCAGTTATTTCCAACCAATGAGCTCCCAGGTTATGACAGATGATTTGGTTACTAATTCCCACATATGCGACCTTGATTTTTGTATTGCACTCCATCCCATTTCTATTGTTCCAGTCCTCCAGGTCATCCAGTTCTTTCTGTATGAGATCCCAAACCTCCTCTATATTGACAGTACCACCCAACTGTGTGTCGCGAGTATACTTCATCAGCACCCTCTTGTGCCATAGTAACTAATAAAAATTTTAAGCAAGCTCAATCCCAGAACTGATCCTTTAGGGATTTCCATTAGTAACCTCCATCCATCTTGATATCTGCCTTTTCAACACTACCCATTACCATCTTCCCTTTCACCAGATCCTAAGTCACCTTACATTTCTACTGCCACACCCCATCTCCTCTAATAATTTCCCCATTTACTACCATAATAAATTCTTTACTGAATGTCAAATAGTGAGAGCTATCACATTTTCTTTGTCTAGAAAATCAGTTAACAACTAAACCCAACTAGCAAAGAAATGGCTTTTGGATCCTTACGGAAAGCCCCTCCCACATTTAGGAGAACACACGGCAGGAAGCACAAGAACACACATAACTACCAAGTTTTTCACTAATCTACTAACCCCCATTTTTCTACCTTGGACTGCAGCCAAAACCTTTCCCAGTTGCTAGTGTAAACTGGCATGTCTCCACTGAAGCCACTTTACATCTGGGCTTTTAGAGCATATGATGGGATGCCAAGTTTTGCTTCGTTTGCCTTATTCCACATGCATCTTCTAGTTCCCTAAGATCATCTCTTCCTCCTTGGATCTTCCCTTTCAGTCATTTATAAAAGTATTCTTTCTAAATGTGCTTCAATGACCCATGTTCACTTCAGTAATAAGCGTCAAACTCATATTCCCCAATTAGTTTTATTTTTACTCATTAAGGATTAATGTCCAAAGGCTCAGTGGCTAGTAGAAGGTAAATGCTTCCACCTGGACAGAAATGGCTAAAAATTATTTGAAGGTTAATGCTGTGAAGGCCCCTGAATGATTAGCAGCAGGAGTGTACACATAAGACTAAAGACTAGCAGATAATAAAGTTACTATGCTAAACCAAATCTGCCGGGTGCTTTGATTTCTATTTGAAGGTTGTACACAACTAATATAGTGCAGTAATACTAAAACACTATTCAGTAAAACCCTGAGCAGTTACCATTTACAGTATATCATAGTCGGATGACAGCAGGAATGGTGGGAGTTCATTATAGGGACCATGAATTGTTGGAGGTAATTTAGATTACAATTTAAAGTTTAATTTAAAAATCTATCAACAAATGTGAAAGTGCTCGGGGAACATTTTAAAATGCACTTTAATCTCACCAGCACAAATAGCTTTTCAGAGCCCTAAACATCATCACCTGGAAAAACAGTAAAACTTTACTGCATCTTTAATTAAATTACAAACACAAAGGATAATTAACTTTTTTTTATTTTTATTTTATTCATGCCATTGTTTCCCTTCAGAGTCAATATCTTCAAGTTGCAGGAACAGGATATTATGAAGAAGTTTACAGCCGGCACATTCCTCCAGGATATTATTGCATCCAGCAGATGAAATGTGTTACATGCATGCTCACAGGCACATGCACGCATATATACATGCACACAATCAACAGAGGTACTGGAAACTCGGGTGTTCACCAAAGCAGATAAAAAGCCTAGCTTTAAAAAAAAAAAAAAGAGAGAGGAATCAATCAATCAGCCAGCTGTAAATGGAAGGCAGTCGCCACTGTCCTGCAGCATGCACTGATGTGACTATGCTTCACGTACCTTATGGCAATCAAAAAATCAGGATCCAGCTTGCTGAGGCACCTTGCCAATAACAGAAACAAAGCAACCCATTTACAGCCTGTGGTTAACCGGGTTTCAAGGGCCTTGTCATTTCAACCAATAGACTTAAAATTCTTGATCAGGAAGGATTTAGAGACTAACAGCATTTTGCTTTTGATTCATCCCTGAAGCTGTATATAAGTATGACTTCCAACACTGGGCCAAATTCTGCCAGAAATCAGCAAGTGGGGACATTACTGAATTTGGCCTGTTTTTATTTCTTTGTTTATTTGATCTGCTACTTTGGGGTGCAATCAAACAAACCGACTCTATTCAACAAAGCACTTGAGCACGCCCTTAGACTGGGGCAAATGCTTTGACATTTGATTTGGTTTAGCATAGTAGCTTTATCATCTGTTAGTCTTTAGTCTTACTGGCTGACATGTAAGCATATAGTTGCATGCTGAGCTGAAGTAGGGCTTTAAATTGTAAGGCTGGTTTGTTTGCTTGTCTCAACACCCTAGCAAGGTGACAATTTCTGCATAATTTATCCCCACTTCATAGGATTCACCTGGCTTTGTCCAGCTGACTGGAGCTGGATGTAGAACAGGTACAGACCTGCATCACATATCTCCAGCAAAACCCTAATGCAAGTAAAAGTTGCTGTTTTTCCCCAGCTTCTGTGGGAAACTGGGGAGAAGGTCTGAGCTTTCAGGTGCATAACAAACACAAAATCAGGCAAAGTTCAGATGGCCTCATTAACAATAACTGATCCTCTTTGGTGTTAAAAGGACTGGTCATCTGAGTCAAGAAAGTAGAAATTGGCCAGTTTCCTTTAACTACTAAGCATTTAATTGGAGGGTAATATTTCTGAGGTGCCACTTGGGGATTTAGCTGCCTACTTCTCATTAAAGTCAATGTGAGAAGGTCAATGGAAACCCTGTCCAGCTCACTAGAAGTTTAGTAATTATTGCCACATCCTATAAATGAGATAGGGAGATAAAGAAGGATTTTTAAACACTTATTAATTTCCGCTAAATGCTAAAGTGAGAGCAGTAAGTAAATATAACTATTATGTAGAACTAGGAAACCCTGTAGGATTCAATTCATCGCAGAACCAGTCCAAAATCTATGTGTTACTTAGGTTTTTAAATCACTACTAAAATGGTGTGCTATTGGTTCAGTTTGTCTTCTTGAAAAGGGGGCAGCAATCATCTCTCTTTATTTAAGCAATCTGAAATGAACAGTTAAGCTCCTTTAAGAAAAAATAGGTGCATACAGACCTGATAGGGAGCTCTTGGGCTATCGAGTCCAGCCCCCAGTAATAACAGCTTCTACCCTAAATGCAAGCACATACCACCACCAAAAACAAAGGCACTCATAGACGGAGTGGTCTTGTTGACTACTGTTTTGAGATGGTTTGAGTGTCTGAACCAGAGAAGTGAAGAAGACTGGCAGGACGCACAGACAGCTGTATGAGAAGTGAATATGAGGAGCATGCCCAGATAGAGGACTTTTGGGCTACCTAAAGGAGGCTTGAAACCATGGGGGAAAAATACTGTCCATAGTTTTGTACCTCCTTTGTTCAGGAAAACAGGACTTAGCATATTTTGGGGGGTACAAAGACAGTATTATATCGAGGAAACACTTGACTCCATTACCATTTTTTCCTCCTAAATGAAATAAGGTGAAAGACCTTGAATTTTTATCTGCTTGGGGTAAATGCAGTAGCAGGCATGTACATATGGGTGCAGATACTGTGGTGGGGGGTGATGGTATGAAATCGGTTTCACCGTGTTTGCTTATTCCCCTGAACATGGGTGAATTATACAGTCAGAGCAGAAGAGCAGCAAATGCTTTTCTAAAAGAGATGTCCTTCCTTGCTTTCTCTAGGGTGCTGGTGCATATACTTAACTTTATGTACATGAATAGTCTCCACTGCCTTCAGTAAGACTACGTAGATGTACACCTATAGCGAATGCCTGCAGTATTTCCAAGAGATGCCAGGGAGACGCTTACCATAAAGACAAACTAACACATAAGCACATAGCATAAATATTGGACTCTGAGTGGGGTTGTTGTCCTTTAAAAATAAGCGTATGCTCTCATTACATGAGCAGAAATTAAGAAACGAGACTACAGAAAGGGAGCACCGTGCAAATTATATATCACGTTAATTAAAATCTACTATCGGTTAAATATATGTACAGCTACTAGATTCTCAGAAACAAGAGAGTCTAACTGGTTTCACGAGGGTTCACAGATAAGGGATTAAAAAAGAGAATCAAAAGCTTCTTGATAACGAGCCTGAAACCCGTCCCTTTTGGAAAAGCCTTTTTACATAAGTTAACATAAAAGGGGGGAAATGTTGACCATGGAAGACAAGCCTCTTAATTCCTTTCAAATAAAATGAACAGGCATGACACGGTGCCATCACAGAAGAGAAAGAGCTGCCTGTGTGTATTAAACATTAGTGCTTTGGCTGCTTAATTATTGGTTAATCTAGCAATTTAGCATGCTTCATTTAATTCTAATTAGGAGAATTAATAGGCAGGGAATAAAGATTTAAATAGACTGGCACAAAACAAAACTGAGACTTAAACTACTCTTGGAAAATTGAGCTCTTTTTTTTTTTTTTTTTTTTAAGATACGGTTTTTCCAGCCCGCTCCTGCCCCTCCTCAACAGCAAAGTTATCTTTAACAGCAAGGGGTAGATCAAATGGGCAATTTTAAAATCCTCTGGGCCAGATCTTCAGCTGATGCCAATCAACCTAGCTCAATAAAAGTACACAGATTTGCCCCAGTTTAGGATCCAGTTTTTTTTTTTTTTCTTCCATCTTTGTCTCTCTTCTTTTGTGGCAAGGGGATGGGGTGGGTTCTCCTTTCCTGAAGGGGATACATGACCTGGTGGGAGATTATTCTATTATTTTTATATATCTCTATTTTTTAAGAGCACATGGGGGCAGGGGATAATTTAGTGGTGACACTATCCTCAGGAGTTACACACCATTCATGTTAAGTGATGCTTTAAGTCATGGAATTGTAAATTATTTTATTCCTTCCCCAGTCTGATGCCTTCTTTATTTTCTCTCTCCTGGTGAAGCTTTGGGGGATGAAGACATGCTACTTTTCCACTTCACCGGCTGGCTGCCTTCCATTCTTGCCGCCCCCAAATGTTACAGCCTGATTTGCATGGTGTGTTTGTCTTTGCTAATCAAGCCGCGTACTCTGACAAGTCCTACGACATTGGACATGGCTGTTCTTCTAATTAAGGTGCTAATTGAATTAAATGGCTGCGGTAATGAGCAGATGAGCAGCATAAAAAGTAAAGAGTCAGATAGGCCAATTAACAAAAGAGCCGAGCATAATTATAACATTTAAAATACATGCAGCTCTGTACCAATATTGTTAATTGTTACAGGGGAATTTATGATAATTGGCTCAACAACAGGCATGCAAGCTTAACCTGAGATGAAGCCTGTAATTAAAAAAAATGATATTCAACACAAAATGTGGAGCTGGGATAATTAACACTTGATTTACATAAAGGATGTTTGTAGAGGGAGACAGTATGCAGAGCGACTGCCAGGCTAAACACAAATACTTCTGCAATGTGGCATTTAGCCACAAAGGGCATCAAAATACAGGGAGTGTTTAGAACAAGACACAGGTTTGTTCCAGCATCAAGTTTCCGATCAGTCTATACTAGAAAGATATGCCAGCAATTTGCCTGGAAAGATAGGTCAGCAATTAGCATGAAAAAAATAAATCACATATGCCCTCCACACACAACTGGAACAGCTGTCTCTGCTCTTCCAGTTGAAGGTGCCAAGTGCTTTTGTTAGCCTAATTTATGCTGTTTGGGGAGGTGGTGTCTCTGTGCTTGCAGAAAAAACAACACCCCTTCTATCAGTATATGCTGCATCTCCGCTAGGGGGCTCTGCCAACATAGTTGTAGTGGCCAAGGCTCTTGTCCTCTGTAGACAAGCTTGCAGGCAGCACGGACCTAATAAGGGACCACATATAGGCATCCAGAGCCAACCTTGTGCCCTCAAAGCAGAGACTTAGAGCCCAGAATTCCTCCCTGAAGGCAAGTGCTCTAACCACTAAGCTCTTCTCTGGTACTCATGCTTTCTCACTGGGGCAATGAATCTTAAATTCTTTTCTGCAGTGTGATACAGCCGCAGTGGGAAGGGTGGAGAGTACCCCCTGTGCACACCCAAAATGGCCTGGGGTGTGGTGGGAAAGGTGGCAGATTTGGGGTTGAATTGCCTCTGGCTGAGGGGGGAACTGAACCTGGGTCTCTGCCATGCTGGGGAAATGTTCCAACTACTAGGTATCATTAAAAAAGGGGACACCCATCTCCTCTTCTGGCTGGATTTTAGAAGAAAAGAATGAAACATGCTCAATTCTTTCATGAAATAGCATTGGTGTCTACTGACATGAAAGGC
Organism: Crocodylus porosus; assembly: GCF_001723895.1. Lineage (NCBI taxonomy): Eukaryota > Metazoa > Chordata > Crocodylia > Crocodylidae > Crocodylus > Crocodylus porosus. The sequence goes on along the minus strand of NW_017728948.1, from coordinate 12,457,940 downwards.
TGCAAGGCTGAGGATCCTAAGTAGCCAGAGCCATTTCTCTTCAGCCCTGGCAGACCTGCTGAGGGGTTAGGTGTAACGCATGCCCTTATGGTCAATATTTCTCACTGGTTGGCCCTAGGCAGTTGCATGCTCAGCATGGTGGTTGTTAGGATCACCATTACATACCACAGCAGCAGCCTAGGTGCCTAACCACAGAATCCAGGGCTCTTGATTCAATTCTAGGGCCCGAGCATTTAAAAAGTAGGTGTTGCAATTCCTACTTTTATGCATCAAAGTACTTCACTTAATCTGACTCTTGCATACAAACCCTTAGTCAAAGCTGTGAGTTCAGGAGCAATGGTCAAAAAATAGGTGAAACTTAAGTGATATTTCTTATAAAATGTCATTCCACTTGTTGCTTAAGTCATGTTAAAATGAAGCTATTGTGTCTACAACATTGCTCAAACTCAGGTCTTGGTGAAGAATTACCAACAGTTAGAGTATAAAATCTTTTCTACAGCATATTCACTAGACTGGGTGTGTCTGTGGGGGGGGTTTACTCTAGAGTAACTTACTCTACAGTAAACCTACCCTAGGCAGGTGTCTACATGTGCAGAGATGTAGGAGCAGATCTGCTGCTTCTGGCAGCAGTCTGCTCCCACCCCCTCTGGCCCTGCACTGGTCCTCTACAGCCGCCAGGGGGAGCTCTATGCTCCCCCTGTGTGCTAGCCCAAGGCCTGGCAAGGAGCACAGGGCCAGGAGACAGCTGTCTCCTGGCAGGAGCTAAGAGATTGCTCCCTGCCCCTGGGAGGTGCCTGCTGCTGGTGTGGGCTCTGCCACCAGGGCCCAAGAGGAAACAGTGTTCCCCTGCCCTGGCTACAGGAAGCTCCCAGCCCTGGCTCCCCTGGATGGAGAATCCGGGAGCTCACTGCTAGCTTCCCTGCTGGAGAATGGAGGCAGGGGGCTTGGACCTGCTCTTTTCTGCAGCTCTTTCCAAGCCCTGTGCCTCGATTGCCTGATTGGGCAAGGGGCTGGGATCCCCAGCCGCCTCCAGACTGCACATGCAGGCTTCCCTACATAGCCTAGGGCTGGCTGGGAACTGTCCTTATCAGGGGCAGGTCCCAGCTAGCTCCAGGCTGAGCAGGGAACTCTCCCCATGCAGGGAGCTCCCAGCCCCTGTTCTGCAGTTGGAGAGCAGGGGCTGGGAAATTATTGTTCCCAGCCTCCGCTCCATGATCGCAGAGTGGGGGCTGGGAGATGATTGTTTCCAGCCCCCACTCTGCAATCATAATTGCAAGCAGGGGCTGGGAATATGCAATCACAGAGCTGGGGGCTGAAAACAAGTTATCGCCCCAGCAATTGCGGAGCCGTATCTGGGAACTCCCTGCTTCTGGGGCAAGGGGACATTGTCTCCACCCAGGCTCTGATGGTGGAACCCACCCCAGCAGCAGACAGCTTCCAGGGACAGGGAGCAGTCTCCTACCTCTTGCTGCCTGGCAGCTGTCTACACATGCTGTATTGCACAGTAATTACTCCCAAGTAAATTTGCTACCTGTATTTACAGGTAGAAAATTTACTTAAAATGAAGCCAATTACTGTGCAGTGTCTGCACATGTAGATGGTGATGCTTACTGTGCAGTAATTTGCTATATCTCAAGGAAAGTGTCTCATCTAGACACACCCACTGTAACCACCACATGGAGATACATTGCCTTCTTTTGTTAATGTATCCATTAATTTCAACATGGCTAACTCTTACTCAGTGAGAATGTGTATTTATATTAGTTCAGCAAGACGGAGTCTGTAAGCTGAATACGAATAGCCCATGTCAAATACATGAAGTCATAGTCTTAAATAGGTGGCATGTCTTTAAAAAAACCTACAAACTCTAGACGCAAAGAGACTTCTACAAAGTTTGAGCTCTGGTTTGTCACCCTTTGTTTACCAGCAATTACTTTTTACTGGAATTCTGTACAGCACCCAGTGAAATCTAGTGCCTGAATCAAACACTGCAAGAGGACAGTTGTCCATTAGAACCACATTATGCTTGGACCTGTGGGAACGTGCAAGGACAAAACTGCAATATTTCTGTGATCATTAAAAAAAGTCTGTATTTTCCAAATGCTACCACAAAAATGCCTAAGATACTGAAGCCTTTACTCGTGGCAAAGGAAAAGCACAGTTGCCAAAGACAGTTTTGGAAAAAGGAGATAAGGCCCTTCCAGCCAGTCAGAGGAAGGTTGGGGAACTCCCCTCTTGTCAGCATGCAGGCAGAAAAGGATCTTGGAGCCATCACTGACTCCAAGATGAACATGGGCCAGCAGTGTGGGGAGGCAGTTAGGAAGGCCAACCGCACTTTGTCATGCATCCATAGATGCATTTCAAGCAGGTCAAAAGAGGTGATCTTCCCCCTCTATGCGGCACTGGTCAGGCTGCAGCTGGAGTACTGCGTCCAGTTCTGGGCACCACACTTCAAGAGGGATGTCGACAGCATGGAGAGGGTCCAGAGGAGGGCCACTTGCATGATCAGGGGAC
>NW_017728948.1:12447500-12455171 GCF_001723895.1 Crocodylus porosus | reverse complement strand
AAACTATGAAAGCAAGATCAAGCATTCAACATCCCTAACCTTAAAACTGCAACACCAGTAGGGCCTTGTCCTCTGTAGAAAGTTCCCCCTTCTCCCTATTGATATTTATGTATAACCCATGTTAAATAACCTTGCTATCCACTTCATCCTTGAGATCTGCCCCTCCACAGAGAAGATTTGAAAAGAATCTTGGTACCCTAAACAGGAGTCTTCTCTCTCTAAAAGAAGTTCTAGTGCCCAAGTCTAGAACGTGAGTTATTGTTAGACATTTAGTTTTCTCCATGTCACCTAGAAGAGTCAGGCTACTAACCTGAGCCAAATGTATCCCTAAATTATCTCGAGGGGCTTTGATCCATACTAATTCCTGATGCATGCACCGCTTTGGAATACCTTGGATAACCCAATAGAAGGACAATAGAAAACTAAATTTTATTCTTAAGACAACCTAATGTGAAACAAGGCTATTGATACACTAGAGAATTCATGGCATGGTCATTAAAATAATTCATTATTTTTATTATTAACTGCTCAAAGTGTGATATGAATTTATAGACACACAAAAATAGCTTTTAGTTTAAGACTCTGAGTCTGTAAACTGAGACACACACCTAATTTTGAGCCTAATTATTTCCATTGAACTTAATGTACCTTATCATGTGGTTTAAACTTAGGCATGTACATGAGCATTTGCAGAATCAAAGCCTAATTATGTATAAGTTCTGTCACATGAACATACTGATAAGACAAATGGTCTTTGAAATACATTGATAATGTTGGCTGCTTGGTGACTACATGTACACTGAAACAATATATACCTACACATCTGTACCCAATGAAGGCATCTTTAAAAGCTGTTCTTTGATCATGCAGTTTTGAAGGTAACCAGACATCCAGTTTCCCATCTTTTATGAGCTTTAAATACCTATTAGTGATCTATAAACCTTACTAAACCAAAATACCTGTATGCATTTTTGTATTGTATAGTATATATAACATATCTGGACAAAAAAATTGTAGTGAATAATTGCTGCAATGATTTTAGCTTTTTTCTGCTGACAGAAGATGTAAAAATATTTAATGAATTTAATTCTGTATTTTGAGTAAATGCTCTCTTTTGCTTTAAATGTAAATGCTTTAATCAAGGTTGGTTTGATGTTCAAAGTGCCACACAGGAGTTGTTTGTTGAGGCCCTCAAGCCCCCACGCTTATTTAGAGCCAGACTCCGTGGTTGGACTATATTTCCCATGATCTATTGTGGTCATGTTTACTGTGACACATCGTAAATATTCAACCTCAAGAGAGGTTGTAGAGTATCATGTGGAGAGTTCCACTGATTCCTTACAGGAAATACATATGGGCAGATTCAGGATTTTGGAAAAGTGAATGTGGGACCACTGACCTGCATTCCCTACCCCATCACTGCAGGCAGCAAGTTTTTTTTGAAAAGCAGGTAAGACTCGTCCCTCTCCCCTCTTTTCCCTCCATGCTCAGCTGCACATTCCCTCCACTCCTCTCACATTTCCCACTCTCCCACCCACTGCTCCCACGGTCTGCAGCCAAGCCAGAGGCAGCAGGGTTCCAAAACTGCCCTGCCCCACAGCAGCCAGGCTGCATGCGAAGCCAGACTTGACTAGAGACAGCAATGGCAGCAAGTGCATTCCGTTTCTCCACACTTGCTCCTGGGCTGGCAGGGAACACCTGTGGGGATCAAGCAGGGAGGGGGAACCCACCCGCTGCTGGTGCTGTCCATGGTGGAGCCCGCTTGCTCCTCCCTGCTTCTGCCCCTGGAGCAGCTGGAGACAGCAGCAGAGGTGGACAAGGGAGGGAAGGAGGAGGGAGAAGAAGTGCCCCTGAGGATGGAAAGGAAAGGAGGGCAGAATTCCTACTTGTTTCTGGAATGAAAAGAAAAATCCTTAGCTGTTTCTCCCATGGTGGGGTCAACTGAGAAGGAAGTGGATATGCACCACTGCATCCCCCACCCCCAGCTCCAGCTCTGTACATACTTATATTTATATTTTGCTCAAGTTTTTTTTTTTTACTTGGGTTGATCCAAACTATTTTGCATTGGTGTTTCTTCAAATTCAAAACTGATATTTTTTCCCAGCAAAACCAACATTTTCCCCACACATTTTCATTTTTTGCAGAAGCTACGCTTTCCCCAGTGATAACACTGCCAAAAAATTCCTGACCAGTCCTGCTTACAACAGACTGATCAGTTCTAAAAATCAAATGCACAAATGTCTGTAGAAAGAAAAAAAGGGGGGTTATAGTTATTAAATGCGAGTGAATGGCCATTGAATCCCTGTAGCCTGGATCAGGCCCTTCAGAGGACTTAGTTACAGGAATGTGAATTCAAGATGGACTCAGGACAGACATGGTACCTAGACAGACAGCTCAACCGAAACAACAGCATCATTGGGTCTGCCCTATAACAGAGCCTTAGGTGCACAGCTATCTTTAGCAGCAATAGCTTATGGACCTTTAAACTCTCAAAGACTGACACAGTTAGGTAAATAGAGCACACTCTTGGACTCAGGCACCTAAATTCCTCTGAAGTTTCATTTTAGACAGCTAAGTGCCTAAGGTGTCTGGCCCTTTTTATGTTAAATTTTTATGCAAGCATGAGATCCCAAGTGCTGAGGCTTTAAGGAGAGCACCGTATAAAATTTCAACAGTAGAGGAAGCTGCATCCTTGGGGCTGAATGTGCCTATCTCACTGATTCACACAGGGAAACACTAGGGGGCAGATATGATTAAACTTCCTAAAGGTATAGGAAAATGCTGTTGTCATTCCTCACCAGGATATGGGTCTTAGACACAGAGCACACCCGTTTCAGGAGGAAATGTATGTTTTTAACTGTGTGTTAGATAATCCATGGCAACCAACTCAAAATCCTAGTGTAGAATAGGCCACCGTAGTTTAAATGGTTTCCTCCACCCTTTCTACTAATATATACGTTCCCCCTATGCCCATCTCCTGAAGTAACGGCTTAGTCCAGGTGTGCAACAACACATATCCTCATAGCTCCAAATCAGACCTGAGTTTTCAAAGTCTCCATTTCAGAAGGAAAAATTGGGGACTCTAATAAATTCATTCCAAAAATAATGCAGAAAGCTAACAATAATAACCTATGCAGTCACTTCCAAGTCAGGAAATAAAGCAAGAAATAGGTCAAAATGGAAATGCTTGAAAATAAAAAAAGCCCCACAACTCCAATCTGGCCATATAATTTATATGTATTGGAAATCTTTCAGCTGACCAGATATGCTATAATTATAGTATAGGAATCTGATTAGGAATCTGGCATTTCACTTCTGAAAACATGCCCTAGGGTTCCTGAGCTGCCATAATTTTACTTGAGCAGTAATGGAATAAATACAATCTAGATACACATTGCTGTTCTTCAGCATAACTACTTCTTCAGGCAGATTTACCATAACGCACTCTGAACAGAAAAACTATGGCTCATTTACAAATGTAATTTCAATTGAGGATAGTTTTCCAATCTTCTTTCATTTGAGTCTCAATTGAACTTCTTCTCCTTTTTGATGGCATGATTAGACATTGTGAGAGCTGTTGCAGATTAGTCAAGCACAGAGAGAGTAAATTGGGAAGGATGTTTTATCAGTGCACGTCACAATATATGAAAGCAGATGTGTATGCTCTGAGCTGTTCCCTCAAATTACTGTTATGGAATAATTTAGCCCTTTTGATTCTCACAGATTACTGCTTCCACTGATCATGCTGTCAAAATCAAAGTGAGCACTTCATTCCGCTTTTATTCATGCCAGATCTATTTTGCTTTCATAATGAGCAGATATTACCACTGCACAAAGAGGATAAAGACATTCACAGTGATAGATAGGCGAGAGATTAAATGGGATCTTTATGACTTCTTCAGCCATCAGTTTTGACTGTGCGATAAGACGAGTCGAGTTGGGCACTGATTTGTTCTTTATTGGAGCCAATATTAGCATGAGCTTACCAGTGCACAGTCTGATAAAATCCATTTAAGGTGGAATCGGTATAACAATTCTTGAGTTATAAGAACTTCTCCTTGTGAAACTTACCTTCAGCAACTGATGCCTAGATAAAATACGCTCGTTTAGAACGAGTGCCCCTTACGTTTAGTGATGCTAATTAGCTGACAATGCAATGATGTGTGTGTCAAGTTTGGAGCACCTAACACTCCCTGGAATCACCGATTCAAACCTTTGTCCCTTCCAGATAGATACAGTGAGTGTCATGCAATTTACCTGTTCTGTTTAGGGGTGTTTAGATGAGACCTTAAAAACCAAAGCCCTATGTGATCTACAGAAATACTAATTATAGCCTGCCATTGTTTGTCCTAATTTGTTTGGCTACATTTTTCTTCCAGCCCCCTTATAGTTTCTGATTCCCACTGTAGAGATAGTTATTTTTTAAGGGATGGTGTCTGTGTATAGTATATGCATATGTACAGTTTGTAAAGCCATTTGGGATAGACGGCTCTATTTAAATGTAAATTATTACATCAGGGCATTGCACAAAGGCCTGTATGGAGGTCGACTGCCCACAGAAGGAAACCTCCAGTTAGGGACAAGAATATATCAACAATATTTTTATAATCTTCAATGCAAGACTTTTTAAAATATCTAAAACTGATAAAATGACAATCCCCCCCCCGCAAAAAAAGCTTGCATTTCTAGCAGTTCCAGACCAAAAAAATCAAGTTCAAGTTTTCTGTTTTTGTTTTCAAGAAGGACTTGGATTTTTCAATCACCCCTAATGTCACCCACAATGTTCATCAAATCTGCTAATATTCTGGTGTCACCTTTTTTCCTCATAAACAAATATTTTCATTGTAGCAAAAGGAGGGAAATGTCCATTTCTTACAGTTTGGTGTTTCCCATGCTGCCCCATCCTCTGTCAAAAATGAAAGAATAGTTCATATCTTCCTGGTCTGTTTGCTGTATCCTGTCACTCCCCTCCCTTCCCTGCAATGGCTGGAGGGCTTTGACTCTCTTTCTGCTGGGTCAAGGGTACAAAATGTCTAGATTTAGCAGGTGCATATAACTCTTACCTGGTGTAGAGGTGTGTTACATATAACTTCATTGGTTTAAAAGCAGACAACAGAAAAAGTGTGTTAGGAAAGAAGCCAGTGGAATATGAAGGTGATGAGACAAAATCCTGTGGCAATTAGTGAACTCAAGGATGCAGCAGTGACTGCAAAATGTTCAGCCCAAGTCTGGGGGAGGTAGGTTGGGAATTATCCCTACCTTTTTGGAGATTTCCAGGCTAAACCCCTATTACTGAGACCACAATCAATGTTTATTTCCTAAAATTCTTTATTGTAATTTACTTGGCAGAATATACACAGACCTATCATCAATGAACCTCACCAGACTTGCAGGTTCAATGTGGTTCATATTTTTGCAGAATTTTAATTATTTGTGTCAGTCTTTTCCAAACTGCCTAGCAAGTCTCATCTGAAAATCTCCTAATAATATCCTCTCTCTGGAGGTTCCCATTCCCTCTGCTTCTGGTTTTAACAATAATTAATGTGATTCTTTCCCTGGCATTTTGGCAAGTTGCCTCCTGGCCATAACCAGGAAATACAAAGAAAGCTGTACAAAACTGAAAAGTAACAGTAAAAAAAGGTTATCCAAACTTTTCTGACTCCTCTCACCTCCCAGAAAGTTTCCCATTCAAGTTTTAATTGAGTCTTGGGTTTTTGATTAAATTTCACCTAGCTCAATTTGCTCATCCCAAATAGAGGTTTCTATGAGGGCTGTGTGAAGCTTCAGTCCCCGATTCAATTTAGCAGGCATTTGACCTGATTCAGTGGCTGAATCTCTGAATCAAATCAGGAGACCCTTTAATCTGTCTGAATCAAATCGGAACCCTCCGAATTGATTCGGAAAGATTTGGACATAGACACAGCTTTACATGTTTTTTCTACATACCTCAAGTTAGCAGGTGGCTCGTGTATGCTGTGATGCTGGGGTGGATGGAGCGTCCCACAGGAGGGCGGTGGGCTCCCCAGCATGCTCAGCAGCAGACCCAGAAGTGGACCAGAAGCACTTCTGGTCCACTTCTGGGTCTGCCACAGAGTGCATAGGGAGGACCCCCTGCAGTCCCCCCAGCTCAGTGACTGGTATCTCCTGGGTCTGGGGGGCACCTGGGGTCCCCTTGCATCCAATCGCCAAGCGGGGAGGGGGGTCCCCCTGTGCACTCCCTGGCAGACCTGGAAGTAGACTGGAAGCACTTCTGGTCCAATTCCAGGTTCACTGCTGAGCACGTGGGGGGGCCCTGCACCACAGGGGTGCTCCATCCGCCCCATCATAAGTGTTCATGAGCCATGCCTGGTACCTTGAGGTATGTAGCAAAAACATTTAAAGCTGTGTCTATGGCCAAATCCCTGATTCTTCAAATCAGCATCGAATCTTCAGACTCAGATTTGGCTGAATCGAAATCAAATCCAAATCAATTAATCGAATCACTGTCCCCAATTCATGCTGAATCCGAATCAAGTATGGCCTGTTTTGCACACCCGTAGTTTCTATATTGGAAGCCTCATCACTTGGGTCCTTTGTATATTGACATATCTTATAAGAAGAGGCGCTATCACTAGGAGCAATGTGAAAACAATAACTAGACAGGCTGGATACACCCATGTCAAAAGGAGCCCTGCACACAAGGTCAGGCTGAATTTTACCACAGGTTAACATCCGAGTAAAATATTCAGGATATCAACAGGCATCATCAAAGGAAGTGTATCAGCTGTGCCAGGATGTGTCCCACAGCTGGCAGGGGTCAGACACCGATCCTGTGGAACAACTCTCAGGGTGACCCTGTGCTAGGGAAAAACCTGGGATTAACCTGTCTGCAGAGATGCACCCAAGTCCTGGTGTACATCTCTAAAAGTGATCTCTACATTTGTAGAGATGCACACCCAGGGAATCCCAAAGTGGCGGGAACCTGGGCAGGTGCTTGTGGGGCTTCACATGCTCAATCCGACATGCCCCAGGAATGGGAATTACTGTGATACACAGGATCTGGTCCCTGAAGCCCTGGGATTGCCTGCCAGGGTGACCAGAAAACACAGGAAGCTTCAGGCTGCCCATACTCTCCCACCTCAGAGCAAACAGATGTCAGCTGCAAAACAGCAATACAAAATCATACTGCCTATGTTGTGGCTACAAATGCTGCGCATTTGTGTTGCAAGAAGGGGCATGGATGTGTGTTTGCTTGGCCTTTGTACCGCCATAAAATTTTCATGTCAGCACAAAAGCGAGGGCTGTTTACTCCCTCCGAGCATTTGTGCTGACACAGAAGTAAAACTGGTTTTGATCATATTTGTATACCTTTCCCACAAACATTAAGCAACCTAATTTTGCTCATACAAACCTATTTCTATTTACTGGTCTCTGTGGCTTCCTCTACAAAGTTCTTTCATCTGCCCCATCCAAAAAGTTGATATCACTTAGTATGCACACCTACACCAAGAGTTTCAAATGAAAGTCAAACTTCCTTTTAAAAAATCAAACACTTTTGCAACTTTAAAGTTTGGATCTTCTCTGAAAACTTTCTCCCCCAACAGATCCTCTCCCTATGTACATGCACTGCCATATCTGCTGCCCTAACAGAAGTCGTTTTGCCCACATTAGCACTATGAAGCCAACACAGCT
>NW_017728948.1:12442003-12447400 GCF_001723895.1 Crocodylus porosus | reverse complement strand
TGGCTGTGTACTTTCTTGTTTATACAGATATAACTGCTTGCACTTTAGCTAAATTCTCTTCCAGCATAATTCCAATGAAGTCAGTGAAGATAAACTAGTAGAGAATACAGCCAGATGTAATCATGATGGACAATATCCTATGCCCATTGAAGTCGACAGAAAGACCTCAATTAAACTTCAGTGACTTCTGGATCAGGCCCCATTTCATTTTCAGTTAAATATTTGAATGTAAAATAGTGTACTGTTACATTCATATTCATGAGACTATGCATAAAGTCCTTGCCTCCTCCAATTTTCCCTGGTGGCTTTGATACCATATGCCACAAAGGCTATAAATGGGAAAACCAATTTAGGCAGGTTTCCTTCTGTCTCTAGCAACATTACTATGCCAACCTCTGTTCGATACAGTTAGATATGACGTCAGCCACCTAGACAGATGGACATAGAAATGTGACCCAATATGCTAGCTGCTTATACAGACACCTAAAAATGTAATGAGAAATAGGCATGGTTATTCCCATGCCAGTGGATATCTGATTTCAATGACTTATTTTCTGTGATCCTTTGCTTCCCTCAGTTGTGAGCTACCTTGGCATTTATTATCCATTTGAATTTGTGATGTGCAGTAATGCTTGAGCCTCTGTAAAATAAACCAAGAGCTTTGCCATTCAGTTGCAAGTATTCTTAAAACAACAAACATCTGTAATTGCCTAATGTTGCAGTTAGCAACTTAAGAACCATCCAGCAGAAATTCTTTTGTTCATCCTGCCATGTCCTTTTTCTTTCTAATGATAACTGTGGAAAGTTCAGAAAAAGCTGTCAGGGAACTAGGGTTCAAGATTAATTATAAGCTGTGGCGAGTATCTGATTCTGAACCCAAACTGGGAGCATGCTTGCATCCAAGAACAATTACATAATACTGCCACGTCAACTGAATTGGCTCCAGTTCCAACTGACTTTACTGGAAGGGGAAGGTAGTCGGGTTTTTCCAATATTTACATTCTACCTGTCAAGGAGATGTTCTGTGACGTGCTAGCACTCCCTAGTACTCCCAATGAAATCATGACTGCTGTGGATGCCCAGTATTTGGCCTTAAGACACGTAAGTAGACCCAGACCCATATTCAGCACAATATTTAAGTTCATACTAGGCATGACTACATGTGCATTTATACCAGCTTAAATTTACTGTGCAGTAATTTACTGCATAGTAAGTGGGAATAGGTCAGCATCTACACATGCAGGTGTTAAAGCACATTAACGCTGTATGTGGACTGACTTGGGACTAAAATTGGTCCTAAATCAGTCCACACACACAGTGTTACTGCCTGGTAAGGCGTCTACAGGTGCGTTACTGCGCATTAATTAATCAGGCGAAAATCGATACTTGCATGATGCAGGTATCAAATTTATGCTCAAGCTGGCATAATCCACCATATTTACTGCACAGTATTTATGTGCACGTGTAGACATGCACCCATATTACACAGTAATATATTTAAACATATGCTTAACTTTAAGCATGTTCCTAAGTCCTACCAAAATCAATAGACTTGCACATGCAGCTAAAATGTGAACACTTCCAAAAAAGTTTATAATTATTAATTCATTTTTAAATTAAATCAATCATCTTTGAGTATGTTCATTCCCCTTGGCCAGTTTTTCTAGGGAATGAGTTTACAGGCAGGAATTTCATGGAAATAGGAAATGGTTTTCATTTTTTATCTTAAATCTTAAATAACCAAAAGAAGTTCATAAATCTTAAATAGCCACAATTGTTGAGCAAATAAATCTGAATAAATGCATTTGAGAAAATAAGTAGTTGTTTATACACAACTCAAAAACAATAAAATAAACTTAACTAATAAATAGTTAATAATTCCAATTATTCATTGGAATTAGTCATCCTATGACACAACTTACTAATAGAAGCCTATTAAAATATAAACAATGGAAAAACACACAGACACAAAATATATTTTGGACCTAAGTTTCCAGAAGTGTTATACATTCATAATACCAAATTAAACCAATGGAAGCAGGAAATTCTTACATCCCTAAATTTCCAGCTCTACAAATTTATCTTGCTTTAAGCTTTATTACAAACTTGAAAGTCCAACCAGTTTTCTGGAAGCTCTGCTATGGTCCACAGGACTAGTTTTATGGAAACCTGGGTTGATTTATAGCTTTTGCCTCAGTATCATAATAAACCTCCACTTGAGACAAAACTGGATGAATTAGATAATTTTATAATGGCATGTTTCTGTTTGTCCATTTGAAAGGACACTGGGCATGCTATTAATTCAAAATAGCCTTACCGCACAGTAAAAATATTGTGCAGTAAGCCTACCCGAGAGCATGATTACATTGGGAGCAGATTTGCTCCCCCTCCCTGACCCCCCAGTGCTAGACTAGGGGCTAGCAAGGGGCACTGGGCTAGTCCCAGTGCGCCTGGGGCCATGAGATCTCTGCTGGCTGCAACACCAGCTGTCTCCTAGTCCCATGCACATTGGGAGGGGACCTGATGTGCAGGGGGATGGGAGAGAGTTCCTGCAGTGAGTAGAGCTGTCCTGGTCCTGTGCTCATCTGGACACACAGCTGCCAGCAAGTCCCCTGCTGGACAGTAGGGCATGGGGCTTTCCAGCTGCTGCCCTGTTTGGCATGGAGTGAGTGGGGGCTGGAAATCCAGCTCTCATCTGTCCCCTGGAGCAGCTCCATACCACACCATATCACATTGTGCCGCACAGAGTTGGCTGCTCTTGGGTGCGAGCAGGGGCTGGGAATCCAACCGTCACTTGTCCTCCAGAGCAGCCAGCTCTGTACAGCACACAGCTGCTCCAGAGGACAGGCAAGGGCTGGATTCCCAGCCCCCACTCGATCCCCAGAGCTGTTCCAGGGGACAGGCAATACCCAGCTCCAGGCAGTTCCAGCCCCTGCCCACTTCCCAAAGCAGCCAGCTCTACTCCAGGAGCTGAGACAGGAGGCAGAAAGCTCCCCAGTCCTGACACTGATTGGATCCTACCTCCAGCAGGGAGCCTGGGAGCTGAGCAGAGCCAGGACCAGGGTCAGAAAGCTTCCTGTTCCCTGTGGTCCCCTGCTGGCTAGGCTGACCAGGAGCAAATTTGCTCCTGGTCAGCATCTACATGCGTGTTACCGAGCAGTATCTATTGCACAGTTATTTAACTGCCTGTATTTACTGGTAGTAGCTAACTACACAGTAGACTAATTTACTCTGCAGTAAAGCATCTCTTGTAGACAACCCGCAGTTGTGTGCATCTACACATCCATTAATGCACTTTTGTTACTGCACATTAATATCAGTACCTCTAATGTAAGGTACTAACTGAATGCGCATTAATCTGCCTTAATGTGCAGTAGCAAAAACACATGCTTTTTTGCACCACTTAATGTGTATTAGCGTATTAGCATGGTTTTTGCCTTAACACTCAAATGCACAATAAAATAGGCTACTACATATTAAAGCACACGTATAGGCATGCCCACTGAAACATCACATAATACTCTGAATGTTATGAATACGGGCCAGATTGCTATTGATGGCAGAGGGCCCTTTGTCATGTAACTCCTTACTTATAGCATCATTAAGGTGTTAGCCACAAATGAACTCCTTGGGCACATCCAGAAGTGTGTGGAAGTTTGATTCCCTGAGGACAAGTAGCTACAGCACAACTTGCATTGCCACTACTGGTTTTTAGGTAATGACCACACCACACACACTTTGGTGTGTGGCAAGTTGCCCTGGGGAGGCTAGGGGAGGCTCGGGCCACCACTGGGCTGGCCCCAGAAGCCTTGCCTAGGGTCCTGGGGGCCTCCTCGTGTTATACCGGGGCTGCAGCCATGACAATTCTTGATCAGCTGCAGAGTGTGGCTCTGGGCAGCCCAGCTCCACTTTTTAGCAGTGTATACTGATGAAGTGTGCATTGCTCTGGGGTTTTTTTGCAGTTTTTTTTACCCCTGAATTTGTAAGGGTCAAAAAAACCCACTGAAAAAAAAATCTAGCATAGCACATGCTTAGGCAGTGTGTCCTTCAAGTGCAGAGGACACCGGATTGTGTGGTATATGGCACTGCAAATGTGCTCATCTGGGCGTGCCCCTTGTGTTCATTCATAAAGGGACAGGTCCTTCACACCCTAAATAGTTGGGGAAGGGTGACTCCTGCTCCATCTATGCCAACAGTGCTGACCCAGTGAACAGAGAAAAGCAAACTGCAGGTACTTTATCCTGCTGTATGTAGCAAGCATTTGTCCTGGGGTGGTTGCAATTCCCCCTGGTGGCTGCTCAGCCTTTGCAAACTCGTGACTCCCCTTGGGCAATCTCCTCTTCACTTGTCCACCACACCTTGATGTTATTATCTTTGAAGAAAAGGGAGACTGCCCCAGGGCTTCCCAAACCTAGTCTCACTCTAATGACTACAGGTGTTCATGGTTATTGCCTTAAGGGCCAATTATATGGGCTCCATCCTCCCCAGTATCCCACGCTTTGCAGGCGATATGCCAATATGTGCCTTTCCTGGGCTATGGCTTCCCAGCCCTAGTCCTCATCCGTCTTGCACTATGGGCTCCTTGTTCCACTTGGCCTCTGGGTGTGATCCCTGACCTTCAGTCTCCCTATACTCTGGCCTTGCTCCTTGGCTAGTTGAGACCTTTGGGCTCATTTGGCCCTTCTGATGACTGTCACTCCTGGGCTACAGGCCTCTGGGCTCTCTGGCCCTGCTGACACTCTGTCCTCTAGCCCCAAGTTCTGCTTCTCTATGGGCTCTGGACCCTCTGGCACCATGCTCTGCCCCTCTATGGAGTGCTGTGCCTTGTCTCTGCCCCCTTCTGGGGTATGGGATCACTTGCCCTTGTTCCCATGCCTATCTCTTCCAAGGCCTGCTTCTCCAGTCTGTGGGCTCACCTTCCCCTATTCCTAGGCCTGCCTTGTTCACAGACTCTGTGCCTCTTACCCAAGCTCAGCTGCTCTGCTAGGAGCCCCGCTGCCATGAGATCCTCTCGCTGTGGCCCTGAGGGCTAGACTCCCTGACCAGCTCAGGGCAGGGGTATATATGCCTCAAGCACAGCCTCCTCCTGGTCAAGTGACTTTCTAATTATTCCCTTTACACCTGCAGGCTGCTTTCCTGACTTTCTGGTTGTCATCTTTACCCTATACAGCGACTTGCAGTGGCATAAGGCTGTGCATCATGTGCCTGCTCACCATTATGCAGGTGAAAAGGCAGATTAGACTGATGTAAATGGGCTGTGTGTCCACACCCTGGTTCAATTCTAACTCTGTTGGGCAAATCAGTTAATCTGTGTCTCAGTTGCTCATCTTTAATTATCTTTCCTTTTTTCTACCCTTTATTTGTCTTGCCTCCTTTGATTGGAAATGCATCAGGGCA
>NW_017728948.1:12439481-12441903 GCF_001723895.1 Crocodylus porosus | reverse complement strand
AAATATAAAGTAGATTCATTAATACTGATGATCTTGTAGATAAAGCACAAGAATCAGGTTTAGGGCATCTGCTGTTGACTCTGTCCAGATTTTTTGTATACCATGAGGAAATCAGTGAGGCAAATATTTTCAAAATATGCTATTATATAAATCCAAGATTAACATCTTCTAAAAATATACTTCCCTTTTAGTCCATTTTCCCTTCTTTAAGACATGAATAATAATATTTATCTGACAGGCATGTTATGAAGATTAATTAATTCATGTTTACAATATGGATTTCAGATCTTCAGAAGGCGCATGCTAATAAGAGAACAAAATATTATGAGGAGAAAGATAGTCTTATAAAAAAATGGTGCAGTGAAGATAATGATTGCAGTAGGACTAGGATACCCAATGCTGGAAAGTATGCTAAAAGTAAAAAATGATGACAAGCAATGCGTTGTGCCAATGCTACATTGAATCAGCTTATATTAGATAGGCCTGGTATGTATGGTTAAAGCAAATCCAGTTGGAGGTCACTTCAAGAAATAACGATATATCTAGTAAGATAGTGACCACCAGTCTGTGAGTTCCTAAATCAGTGCCACCCAGCAAATTCCACAATAGTGGAGAGTAATGACAGGAAACTAACCATTTCCTGGCTTTCTTTCAGCACAACGGACAGCGAAACTACTGAAGGGGCCCTGCAGTGGCCATTAGGAGTTGGATGAAACTTCTTTAAAGCAGGCAGAAATGAGAGCCAATTTTCATTCAGGATTATTATGGGGAAAGAAAACACTTAAGTTTCTTTATGATCCATGTGGGTAGCTGAAACAATAGGAGTACCATCCTCAAACACAGGCACAGGGCAAAGTTTCATAATCAGAAGGTGTCATTGTGATGATCTAGTCTCACCTCTCACAGAATGTAATTAGTTACTGTTCGAGTTGGAATAGCTTGTTTTTACCAAGATACCTCATCTTGAATTTAAAAAGACTAGTGATGGAGAATCCATGACAGCCATTACTATGTTGTTCCAATGGTTAATTGTCTTCATTATTAAAGCCTTATTTCCAGGCTGAATCTTACTGACTTCAACTTATAGCCATTAGATCTTGGAATACCTTTGTCTGCTAGATTTAAGACCCTATTATCAATGTTTTGTTCTCCATGTAAATACTTTCAATCTGTGTTCAAGTCATCCCTAAATATTCTCTTTAATAAGTTAAGTAGCTTGAGCTCCTGTGGTCACTTACTATATGGCATGTTCTCCTGTCATTTAATAATTTCCTGACTCTTCTCTGAACCATCTCCAATTGGTAAACACCTTTCTTGAATTCTAGATACTAGAAATGGATACAGTATATATTATCCACTTTTTGCTACTCATATAACCTTCACACTTGAAAGTGCCCTAGTTAATACATCCAAGGTTTGCACTAGACTTTTTCCCACCACATTTTATAGTAAGAGCTCATACTGATCTGATTATCTACCATTGTGCCAATCCTTGACTTTCCATAAATTATTCTTCTGTTCTAGAAACATGACTTACGTTTTTTGTCCCTTATTATATGAGTTCACATCTGGCCATATTAAAACAAGTATTGTTTGTTTGCACCCATCCTACCAAGAGATCCAGTTTATTCTATATCAGCAACCCATCATCTCCATTGTTTACTACACCCCAACATCTCCAAATGTTATCAGTTATGATTTTATGCTTTTTTCCATATTACTTATAAAATAGTTATATATCATTGGCCCAAGACTCTATTCCTGTGGGATACTTCTAAAAACACAAAACCTTGATGATAATTTCCATTATGACTACATTTCATAGACATAGACTTTCATAGACATTAGGGCTGGAAGGGACCTCGGGAGATCATTGAGTCCAGCCATTTAAAGTTTTCTGATCAGCCATTTAAAGTTTTCAATCAAATTTAAGGTTGCCAATGTTATTTTTGTATCATAGTTTATTAATCATGTAATACAAGCCAAATATCTTACTGATCTCTCTCTCTCATACATACGCATATAAATACACATATATATAGTATCACGTTTATCAATTAAACTTGTAATCTTATAAAAAATATATTACATTAGTTTAAAAGGACCTATTTTCCATTAGCCCATACTGTTTATTTTTCTCTCCATAATTTTTTATTAATCAGGTCCCATAACAGCGACTGGATTATTTGCTACAGGATACATGTTAGATTGACACACTTATAACTTCCTGGGCCACCCTTTTTAAATAGTGTCAACAAACTATATTTTTTCTAGTCTTCTGGAACTTCCTGGCTCTTCAAAGAGCTATTGAAAATCAAAATTAACAATCGGGGGAACTTGGCAGCCACATTTTTAAAAAAATAGCTGCTACTTATCTGGACTTGATTTAGAAATATTTAACTACAATAGCTGCTGTTTAATA
>NW_017728948.1:12433132-12438246 GCF_001723895.1 Crocodylus porosus | reverse complement strand
GGGGTCATTTGACCCCAGTATTCTTTCCTGCCATGGCAGGGGGTCGGACTAGATGATCTGCTCAGGTCCCTTCCGACCCTAGAAACTATGAAACTGGAATGGAAGGCGTTTCATCATCATTTTATAATATATGATCATCTGGCTTTTTCCAAAATAAGGACCAGAAATATCTATTGAATGGTTCTGCCTCTTCTGCATTATTATAAGTCTAGCATTTCAACTAATAATATAAATAATACACTTGTTAGGGTTAGTTTTAGTCCTATTATGGGGGGGGATCCTTATTCTCCTTAAGGATGTACATTTTTCCTTGAGTAGAAGCTTAGCCACACAGTCAATGACACTGGGACCAATATTACAAACAGAGAGTCCATGATATTGTTTGGGAGAACTGAAGAGGTAAGGGGTTGTTTATTGCTGGCTTGCTTCCCTCCTCCCTCGACTCTTTTTCTTTTTCAGGTTTTTTGGTCAGTGGGTCTGTAAGAGAAAGACTAGACAAAGGAGGACAGAACACAATAATAAAGCACCAGGAGGAGGAGAACTGAGAGAATGGCCTCAGAAAAAAGGGAGACAAAAAAGGGCATTTGGGGGCCAAGTGCTGCCTAAAAGAAGAAGCTTGGAACTGTGAGCAAAGAATTGATCTCCTGCTATTTTATTCCTCCTGAATTCAGGGTAGTAGGGCTTCAGACAGTCTTTTATTGCTTGAAAAATACCTGACTCCGTCATCCTAACAGAAATCATCCAAGGCCAGGGAATCAGAAGGAGATCAGAAACTAAACTCCATAACTAGTTTCAAATTGAAAACAGTCACTGGGGAATATAAAACCATCCAGTAACTGGGAATGCTTGACCTCTGGAATTTGAGCAAGTTAAATAGCTGAGATAGTGGACAAGCTAATAACCTATTTAGATTTCTTTATGGCTAATAGCAGTACCATTAATTCCAGGACTGGTGTCTTACAAATTCAGTCTGTAGAAACTCCCATTAAAAGGTGCAGAGGTGAAGCCCATGATTTGTAGGCAATTGGTTTAGAGTGAAAGAGTTGTCCCACATCCAGAAACAAAAAACCTACCTAATAGTAGCTATATGATACTTTTCTGTAAAGGAGTGGCTGAAAACTGTCTTGAAATTTAAGGTCTCCAAGGAATCCTAGCTGCTAAAGTCCTTGTCCATCTTAAATAGAAACAGGTTCCTGTCCATTCTTGAATATTTCTAACAAATAGTACAATATTATTTTTGTATGGAAGGGAATGAAAGCAGGTGAACTCCCAAAGTGTATATTAATTTGACCAATGTTTCTGTACATGCAAGTAAGAAACAGCTAAAAGATTTAAGACTTTCTACTTGGGAATCATGTGTTACTCTTCAAGTCTATTGTACTGGTCTAACATCAGGTACTACGAACCCACCAATTAAACATCCACTTCATAATTTACCAGTTGCTAAGAGAAAAGAGGCCTCATAGGCCACTAAAGAATGTATCAGGGAGGCATAATTGAACTTTCAACCCGCCCTAAGGCCTCACCCACAGCTTTGAGCCTGACTGGTAGCATCATGCTCTTGGTAGCATGGAAAACTAAGTAGTAGGAGTCTTAACCATTACCATAAACAAAGGATATTATGAATGTTGTAGCAGAGGTAGTCTGGTCTTCAGATCTAACTCTTAAAAATATCCATGGGTCCAACCAACAAGGAAAAGGCTGACAAGGTTATAGGAACAAAGCAGGACATGGCTTACAGGAACTGAAAGGGAAAGCATTTGACAATTAATCCATTGCACTGCAGAGTCTAATGAAGAGGGAATTATATGATATGGCTTAGAATATTCTAGTGTGCTTGTTGTAGCTAAAGGCTTTTAGCCTGGGTAACATGGATCAGAACTAATCCTTCCCTGGAGTGGCATAACTTTGAGCTGCCCAACAAGTGCTTAAAACCAGTTTCAGGTGTTAATGTGTGGACAATCCAGATGTTAAGAGCTCCAGAAGCAGCCCCAAAATTGCCAAGTAATAAGGCCCTAAATGAGACCTGGAACGTGATAAAACCTTTGAACGTGAACTGATCTATTTACAATCTGCGATAGGCTGTCAATCCAAACCTGAACCTTATAAACTGTTTAGAAAGACAAGATGTTTCAGAGAAGCAATTTATCTTGGGCACACGGAGAAGGAGGTAGGTTTCTACTGTAAGAACAAGTACATTTAGGCCATACAGAACACTCATAGACATGAGTTCTGTAGAGATCTACTTCTCCTATGGAAAAATGAATGGTAGATTTGCCACCATTATATAACGACTGTCTAGTTGTGTGAGACAGAGAAACTATTTCAGTTGTCAATCAAATGTGATTAAGCATTTTCAAAGTCAAAAGCTTTTAGGACTCATCCTGTCTTGGCTTATCTGTTTCAAAACCCCACAGTTCTTACTGTTTATGGTTTGGAGACATAAGGGTACGGGGTACTTGAAAATGGGGTGGCTTCTTAAATAAAACTCTAAGTTCTCTGGAGATAAATTATCACACCTCCTGGCAGCAGTTAAATTTGTTGAACATTTTCATGTCCATATGTTTGAGAAAGTCTGTGATCAAGAAAGAACATGCAGTGAAGCAACGGCTCCTTAAGACTCAAGATTCCTAAAGAGAAACTCAGCATCAGGTGGTTGAGAAGGGTCCAGTGCTATGGCTTTCTCGCCTGCACAGAGGTCTAGGTACAAACCTGGTCTTTTCCAACTGCCTCATATGTAAGCTAATTGAAAACCATGCCCTTAACAGAAGTGCAAGGCATTTATTGTTCATGGGACTACAAATCTAAAGAAGAGATGCCTGTTCTCCTCTCTTCTCATGATTTGCAGAAGTACAGATGTTCCTGGTGCATCCACTTAGAGAATGGATACCAGGTTGCAGGAATGTAATCCAGGGCACCAAAAAGCTTCCCCAAAGAGATAGTCCTAATATCAGAACAGCATGTGGAAAATAAATTGGCAAATGTACCCACCATGGAGTGTAGCATTCTCTCAATACCAGAGAAAAAGTTTTTCAGCCAGGGTGGGAAAGCTTGAATGTATAGTTGACATATTGTAATATAGAAGGGGAAAAGTTGGGGGATGGTTTCAGCTGACCTCACTGCATATACCAAAAAAGAAGTTTCCAAAGTTTTGTCCTGATTTTAATACTGCCAGGCATTTTATGGTTGCAAAAACCTTAACCAAACTAACAGAACATTTCTAATTTAAATGCAGCCAGGATGTAAACATTTAGTGCAGGAAATCTGGATTGCAAAGAATGGTCTAGCTAAGAGAAGAAAATACTCCAGGTAGCTGATTCTTATAAGAGAACCACTGCTGTTGATGTGGTTAGCAATTTATCAGACAGGGTGCATCTCCACATGCAAATGCTCAGGGGTGGGTTTACTCTAGAGTAAATTACTCTAAAGTAAACTAACCGCAGGCAGGCATCTACACATGCAGGGACGTGGGACCAGATTTGCTGCTTACAGCAGCAGTCTGCTCCCACCCCCATTGGCCCTGCACCGGCCCTCTGCTAGCCCAGGGGCTTGCAGGGAGTTTGGGGCCAGGAGACAGCTGTCTCCTGGCAGGAGCTAGGACATTGCTCCCTGCCCCTGGGAGCTTCCTGGTGCTACTGGGGTGAGCTCTGCCACCAGAGCCCAAGGAGGGACAATGTCCCCCTGCCCCGGCAGCAGGGAGGTCCCAGTTCCTGCGCCATGATCACAATAATGGGACTGGGGATGAGAGATTTTTATCTGCCAGCTCAAGCTCCGCAGTTGCAGGGTCTGGGCTAGGAGATTTGAATCTCCCAGCCCCCGCTCCCTGATCGTGATTGCAAGGTGGGGGTTGGGAGCTCCCTGCTGCCAGGGCAGGGGAACATTGTCCCAGCCCAGGCTCCAGTGGTGTAGCCACCCTGGGAGCTCCCCTGAACAGTAAGCAATCCTCCACCCCGTGCTGCCTGGCTGGCCACGAGCACAGTTGCTCCAGGTTGGATGTCTACACGTGCTGTACTGTGCAGTAAGTAATCAGATGTAAAGTTGCCACTTGTATTTACAGGTAGCAAATTTACTCATGATTAGAGAAAATTACTTTACAGTGGGCATGTCTACGTGTTCATTAATGCACTGTAGTTACTTATATAACCAAGTACTTCTATAATAGTACTTATATAACCAAGTACTAAATCAATGCGCAGTAACTGGCACTGCTGTGCAGTAGCGCCGTGCAGAGCTTTTTAATGATACTAAACGTGTAGTAGACTCACACTACTGCACAGTAGCATATTAGCATGGGTTTTGCCCTGCATGCTACTGCACAGTTGAATTAGGCTACTGTGCAATTAGAGTCTCATGTAGATGTGCCAAGTAAGCATTTGCATGTGTAGATGGGGATGCTTACTGTGCAGTAATTAGCTCTAATTTCAAGTTAAACTTCTCATGTAGACATGCCCACAATGTAGCAATCAGTATTTGATGACAGCCATAGATTATTTCACAAAACTACCTGAAGTTTACCCTGCAATGAACCAAGAGGTCACAACAGGAGTGGAGAATCCAGTGAATTCATTATTCACAAGATTTGGGCTTCTATTATTCACATAATAATGGCAGAACTTTGGATTCAAAGTATTTCAGTAGACTTGAGAGATTTAAGGCATCCAAAAAAGCTGCATCACCCCAGCACAACCAGTTATCATGATAAGATACAAAGATTCAAGCGCACTTTGGGGGCCTGTCTATAACATCTCTGACCATGTAAAACATGACGCACCCACTCACTGCTGCTCCACACAGGACAAATGCCAAAAGACTGAAATATAACTGCAACTGAAGAGGTTCTGGGTTCAGCAGTCTTTCCTGCCCAAGTGCAGGGGGGCTGGACCTGATCTCAAAAGGTCCCTTCCAGCCCCTGACATCTATGAATTTATATATGTACCACTCAACACACCTCATCCTGAGAGTGACACTTGGGCACATACCAAACAGTACTTCGTGCAGATGGGAAGGGTGGCTTCCCACAGGTCCAGAAACTTGGCAGTAGGGAAGGGGCGGGGGAGTGGTACCATTGTTAATTCCCATAGTTCCCAGAGCTGCAGAAATGAACCCTGCCACTG
>NW_017728948.1:12422546-12433032 GCF_001723895.1 Crocodylus porosus | reverse complement strand
CACTTGGGCACATACCAAACATTACTTTGTGCAGATGGGAAGGGTGGCTTCCCACAGGTCCACAAACTTGGCAGTAGGGAAGGGGCGGGGGAGTGGTACCATTGTTAATTCCCATAGTTCCCAGAGCTGCAGAAATGAACCCTGCCACTGCTCCACCCCCACTGCCTCCTGCCAAATTTTTGGACCCATGAGGATATCTCTTTTCTTCACATAAATGCGCACTTCAGTTTTTCCCAAGTAGCTCGGGGGGTGGGAGAGAATACAGTAGTTCCTCATTGTGTATTTTTTTTAAAGATAGAGAAAGGATGCTAGGAGACTACAGTAGACATGCATTGGGAGACAAACCTGAATAAATGCAGTGGTATATAGGAAACAGGAACGTATAGGACTAAGCTGCAAATTACCCATATGGTCCATCTGAGGAATAGTACAAGATTTTAGCATGACTGAGAACGTTGTCGGGAAAGCTGAAACTGGAGGACTTCTGATGAGTTCTGTGTTTTAAAAAAATGGCCTGTATCTGTTGCTGCCAATAGATTTTACATAAATGCTTCTCAGAAGTTTACTGAAAGGGATCCCTCAGGATGATTGAAAGCAAACTGGGCAAAGCAAGAAAGACTCCAAAAATTATCTGAATAGGAGTAAAATTGTGTTGGGTTGGCAATGCAAAACTATCCTGTCACAAATAGGTGATTTAAATAGCTAAGACTGTGTTGTTTGTAATTTATTAAATTATAACATTTCTTACTATCCAGGATGAGTTAGATGTGTCATCATTTTAGAATTCATCAAGATAAAGGGCAGAATGAATGTGGAACATTGTGCAATAGTGTCATAACTCTTCCTGAAGGAGAGGAGAGGATAGTAACACCACATCTTATTAAGAATATGTACCAAGCCATTAAACCACCAATAGATAAGCACCTGGCATGGCTTTGGTAGAAGTTGAACCCTAAGTGCCATGGGGTTTCCCTGTGGGACTGATACAGCAAACACGGGGTCCAGGTAGTGATCCATCAAATGGTGCTTTGGCTGGGTGTTGGCGAATGAACCAGCACAAAGACTAGTGAAGTAGAGAGTCAAAATAGTAGAGAAGCAATGGGTGCAAACACAGAAGCACTTGTATTGGGACCCTGAGAGTGCCTCTTTTGGGCCAAGTGCTGCCTGAAAGAGACTTGGAGCTATGAGCAAGGAAACCGTCTCCTGTTGCTCGATTCCTCCTCAGTTCAAGGGAACAAGCCTTAATTTAAATAACTGTACTGATACCCGACTCCATCATTAGCTTTTTGTCATAACAGAAACAACGTCGTGAAAGGATAACGCTATAACTACAGGCAAGAATAGGCCTGGCTTACAACACTGACAGGTAGTGGCTGTTTTGGAGAAGCAGACATCACCAGACCAACTGCTGTCCTCCCCACCTCACAGTCCCTTCATCCAGTCAGAGCACCCAGAACGTCACCTCCACCATGCTCGCAGGCTGGACCCCATGTCCAAGAGTGACAATGGGAGATCGGATGTTGAATCCCAGCCTCTCCTGTGGCTGACCACTGCGCGGTAGCAACAGAAGCATCCCCATTCCAATGTCTTTTGGCCGCAAGGCATTTCAGCGCAAGAACAGATTAAATTTGTGCTGGAGTCCCCAATCAAATTGTGCGATCAATCTGCATTTGGGTGATTTTGCTGCAGTTTTGCATTTGGTAAATATTGGCGTAGTAATTGCCACAGTGTTGTGCCTCTCACAAAAGGCTGGGGTGACTGACAGCTCTTAAATGCTGTGTCTTTCAGGCCAAACATGATTCCTAGTCCTGAGCTGGGGAGCCTGTGCAGCCGCATTGTTTAGTGCACATTTGAATGACACGCCAGCAATGCTATAATCTCTCACGTTCCTTAATTCAGACTAATACCGTAGGCTTTAAGCTATGGAGGGAAAAAAGGGCTTTGTAAAGTAAAGGATGAAGTGTTTAAGACAATTAGAAAATGAAAGGAAGAAAATCAAGCATGCCTGATGTTAAATCCCCTGGCTGTAAAGTCCTTTTCTCTATAGTTTTTTTCTGGAAATAATTTATAGTGTAAAATATATTTCATGGCATACAAATTGATCTGTATTGAGCCCAATGGTTATTCCAGCAAGCCTGAGCAGAAAAAGAAAAAGTACCCATAACTGTATTGTTGGATTGCAATTTAAGATGTATGCTGTTTACGTGGTTAACAGCTGATAACTAAAAGCCTGACTCTGCACGGTGGTGATGATTCTTAATTCCCATTACAGTGGCTGCAACTACAGGGCATTCGACCCTGCACAGGATCAGGCCTCAGAGTGGTATAGAAATAGTTGCTTTGCCTGCACCTGTGACAAGCTTCACATATACAGTGATAATTCACACAATCACTGTAGTACCCCCATCCAAGACTCTAGACTGAAAGAGGATCTCTCTGCCCCTGGCTAACTCTTTTTAAATACTTTGATGAAGTTTCCACCTTAAGAAGTGTGGGGAAAAAAATAGAAAAGCAAATTGCAGAATGTAGACTGAAGTACTTGCAATCCTTGTGACAAATACTAATGTCTAAATCAGCAGCCCAATCCAGGCCCGGGCCGCTGATCATGTTCTTTGCTGAAATGTCACCTGTTCCTATCTAACGATTTGCATAATGCAAAGCTTCTCACTCGTAAAATACAGATTAAGAGGGGAAGCAAAGAGTCATTCTCGAACCATGGAGCCATTTCAAGAGGGGGGGGGAAAAAAACCATCTTTACTATTAACCCTATCACTGCCATAGGCTTTTTGTTTTTTGCTTTCAGTGATAGTTCTGAATAGGCAAGAACATTGCCAGGTAAAGCCAGCCTCTCCTTTTATAAAACTTGTTTTATTTTTGTTTGATGGTGTCATTCAATGTAGACATAGGAAAAATAGTAAAACATTAGGTTTTTTGCTCATAGGGCAGGACTGAAAGGGATTGAAGTCAACAGAAAGATTTCCAGTAACTTCGACAGGCTTATGGATAAGGTGGTTATTTTTAGTGAGTTCCTGGTTCATTTTCCTCCTTCTTTTTTTTTTTTTTTTTTTTTTGTGAGTGACAGAGGATGGTGTTATTTATTACAAATGCAAAGGTCTCCAAAAATGTCCTAAGACTCTGCTGGGGGGTATATTAGGAGCTTCTTTTGTCCAAGTCTCATGACAAAAACAAGAAGCCATCCAATTAAATTAAATTCAAAACTCATAAATGGAAATGCTTTGTCACACTCTGCAGGTTTAAGCTGTGGAACTCACTGGCACAGGAAGTCTTGAGGCCAAGAACTTTGCAAAGTTTGAAGGGAGATTTGGTATTTATATGGATAATAAAAATATCTGCAGTTGACAGGTTTTCTGTAGAAAAAAATAGTCAGGAAATTTATTCTAATGCTTCAAGGTTTCTGGCAATTCTATTTATTACTAATCAGGATGGGTTGTATATGCAGGGTTATGCCTTGTTATTCCAATATTAACCCATATCTGACAACTGCAGAGTTCTTACACTTTCCTCTGATGTCAGCCCCAGTTGGGACTCAGGATAGTGAACTAGGTATACCCCAAGTCTAACCCAGGCAAAAAAATCCCTGTGCTCCAGCTATTCCTGGTGTATCACATTTTTTTAGTCAGACAGGAAGCTTTTCAGGGCAGTGACTTTGTTTTCTTATGTTTTTTGCAAAGTTGTGTGCTCACTTATACTGTTGCCCAATAGACAGTGAGAATAATGTTAAGTCATGTCACTGAATGCAGCTGTGCCAGATCAGTGTTTGGAAAATCTAGATTAGAAAATATTCTCCAAAACCTCCCAGCCTACGTAATTTATGGCCCCGCTTCCTACAAGACCAACTTCTTGCCATGAACCCCACTGACAACTCAGATCAGATGACATGCTGATGCTGCCATGTCCTTATATTTGATTGTCTGGGGACTGGTTGTAGGGCATTTTCAGCAAAATGCTCTTTATTCTGGCATTCTGCTTTCCCCCACTGGGTTGACAGAGCCTGAGCCCATTAACCTTCAGGGAATGGTTCAAAGCTCATCTATTTTCTTAGGGTCCCACACTGCATGTTGCTGAGGGCTCCTTGATTTCAGTGGGAATGGAGGGATTTTAGTATGTTGTCCCAGACATTCGGTACTTTGCAAGAACGTTCATACACTTTCATTTATTTTTGGAGAAAATCTATACTTAATCAGTTGATACTGGTTACTTCATTTTTCTCTCCAGATTTGTGCATGGGCCCAGAGACAAAAGCATGGGAAAAAAATTAATACTGAAGTATATAAATGCAATCTTCAGGCAACAGCTGCAACCATTATGCTCACACATGGCATTACTCATAAGTAGTAGCTTACCTGTATGTGCAAAGGACTGGAAAGATGTGAGGTATTAAACTTAATTTTATATTACACAAACACTCTACGTTGGTATGTACAGCTAAGTCTGAACTGAAAAATAACCTGATTTTGTTAGAGGATTTAAGGTTAAAATGGATGGAAGGATAAAATGAGGGTTCCTGGAAAAGGCCACTATAACAAGAAAGTCTGTTCAGGTGATGCCTGACTATCTGAAAATGAGAGGCAGAATGAAACAGCTAAAAATGAAAAGAGTGAAAGTGCAGCTGAAGGGAAGAAAGTAAAAAAGAACCTTGAAGTGACAGGGGGCACGTCTACACGCAGTAAGCGTTTTTTAGGCTAGCGTCTACATGTATAGACGTTAAAGCACAGTAATGCTGTGTGTCAACTGACTTGGGAATAAACTTAGTCCCAAGTCAGTCCACACACACGATGTTACTTGGCAGTAAGGCGTCTACACGTGCATTACTGTGCAGTAACTAATCAGGTGTAAAATTGATACTTGCATGATGCAGGTATTAAATTTTTGCCCAGGTTGGCATAAGTCACCATAGTTACTGTGCAGTACAGGCGTACACATATAGACGTGCACCCAAACTATGCAGTAATTTTCAGCTACTGCACAGTAATCTAAATTACTGCACAGTAAATGTGCACATGTAGACGCACCCAGTTAGAGAATTTCACATAACCTAAACTGTAGATCACAATAGGGGTTAAATACACAACATTCATTTTTCTTCTTCTCAGCTTCTTTCTCCACATTTTAAAATAGAGTCTTCTTTTAAAATATTCTCTGACGTTAGGAGCAGCAACCTAGGTTTGGCAAACAGAAGTAACTTATAAGTTGACATGTGATCCCAGCAGCTACTGAAGCAGTGGAGACTTGCTCTCACTGTCTTCCAGCCCCACAAAATATAATTCCTTCTGACATATAAATATGTCTTTCAATGCCTCTCCTTTCACATTCTCATAGAATGACTAGTCTTATTGTATAAATACAATTCTAATGATCTAGAGCTGGATCAACAGGCATCAATCCTATATCATCAATTATGTTTACTAAGGAGGCTAAATTACCCAATTGAAGGATCTCTTCCAGTAAATCTTCAGCTTTCCCCTCTACAGTTTCATACTATAGGCATGGGCATGATGCATTAATACCCTATTCATTTACATTGCTTTTATACAGGGCATGTGTACAGAGCCTCCCACTACACAGTTGTTACTGTGCAGTCATTTAGTATTTGCATGACCAACTACTAAATGACCACACAGTAACCAGCATTACTACGCAGTAGTGTCCCAGCATGGTTGCTTAGCGATGCTTCCTGTTCAGTAGCTTGTTTCTACTGCACAGCAGTGTTGCATTGTGGCTCATGCCTGGCAACGCTACCACGAAGTAGTGACAAGCTACCATGCAGAAAGCATCTCATGCAGACGTGGCCACAGCCATGTAAATTGCATCAGGATCTGGAGTAAACAGATGCCCAGTTATCCCTGTATAGCTGCTGCAGCAGGCATCATTACTGTACCTTGCCACAAGATGGAGTGCATATAATAGCCTTTTTGCATTGGGCAAATAACTAACCTGAGATAACCATAATCATATGACACTGTCACCAGCATTACTTACACCAGTTTATTTTTACTGCTGCTTTTTCCTTGCATAACTCTACACCAGATTCTATTATGTTTCATTGCCCTAGGGCTACACAATATGCTTCCACTCTGTTTTTACACTCGTGTGAATGTAACATGTGTTTAAAGCCTTATGTTCTTATAATTATCCCTCCCTGAGCTACTCTGAAGAACTCTTACCATTTTTCATGTTGATGTAGATATTTGTGCCCTACCCATTGTACAGCTGAAACCAAGCTAGCTGCAGTGGTATCCATATAATTATGGATAATTATAAATATAATAACTATATGGATACCTTGAGTGAAGTGTATAGCTTTCCCTCTCAGCATTCAGAATGCAGCTCATTTGTGCCCAACATAGATATAATATGCAATTAACTATATTCCTGACTCATCAAGTGAAATCCTAGCCCCACTGAAGTCAATAATAATCCTCCCACTGACTTCAGCAAGTCAAGAGGTTTCAATTCAGCAAAGCACCCAACTACATGCCTAAAGTCAACTGTTGAACTAAGACCTTTAGCAGATCATTTTCTTGTTACGCCTCCAAGATACAACTCATTAGATAATTTTTTTTCCACCACCGCATTCCATAAATACATTCACATTAGGGGTGCAGTGATAGAGATTTTTGGGGTTGATTTTTAACAAGCCATCTCGGCTTATACTAATCCGATTCTGATATGCAGCTGGGCAGTGTGGAGAGCAGTGTCCAGCTGGTAAGTCTGTTGTGGGGGAGGGGGAAGGAAGGGGCGTGTGTTGGGGGCAGATCAAGGCCCCTGCGGTGACGGAAGGAGTGGGGTGGGGGCAGGTGTTGCCCAACCAGGGTGGGGTAGGCCATGGGACTGAGCCACAGTTCATCTGGGAGACATGGTGGGGTGGGCAGCTCCTGCTGCTATTCTTACCCTGGGCAGACCCATGTAGACGCTAGCCTGGGCAGGCATGTGGGGCATGTGCCCCTGGATCTGTGTGGGGCAAGGGTGGACTGCCATTGAAGGCAGGGGCTGGGGCTATGCTGGGCTCTTCCTGGTAGGGGGTGGGCTGGGCTGCACTCAGGGCAGGTAGTAGTGGTGCTGGGAGGGGGGCTCTGGTGAATTTTGGGGTTGCTGCAGCCCCCACCCCATAGCCCCCTCTCTGAGCTGCTGCCACCTGTCCTGAGCACAGCTTGGCTCAGCCCCCCCACCTAGAAGAGTCAACTGCAGCCTCAGCCCCAGCTGCCATCACCCCATGCTCAGATCCAGGGGCTCATGTCCCCCATGCATTCCTGGGGTGCATGTAGTGGCGGGAACCAACCCCCCACACCCTCCAGATGAGCTGCAGCTGTCCCATGCCCTGCCCTGCCCCACTCCACCCCACCCTGGCTGAGCAGCACCTGCTCCTGCCCAAGGCCCAGCCCCAGCTGCAATCACCCCATGCTCAGATCCAGGGGCTCATGTCCCCCATGCATTCCTGGGGTGCATGTAGTGGTGGGAACCAACCCCCCACACCCTCCAGATGAGCTGCAGCTGTCCCATGCCCTGCCCTGCCCCACTCCACCCCACCCTGGCTGAGCAGCACCTGCTCCTGCCCAAGGCCCAGCCCCAGCACCACTCTCTCCTTCACCACAGGGGCCTTGATCTGCCCCCATCCACACTCCTTCCTTCCCCCCACCCCTTCCCCCACAACAGACTTACAGCCAGACCAAGCTGTTCTGCTCACTGCTGAGCTGGGCTCCTCACTGCCTGCATGCCGCACTGTGGCTGCATGCATGCACAAGACATTTATCGACCACATTATCAGCCACATCACCCAAAAAAGTTGATTGCCAATACTCTCAGTTTTCCTCATATCAGTGCCAATCTGATATAGGACCAATGAATCAGTGCACATCTAATTCACACCTAAACTTTATTCTGCTAACATCTCCAGGCTTTTCTTGACGTTACTACATCCCCAAACCTTTCATCCTTTAATGGTTATGTTCAGATTATTATGTATGCACATTTATCCAAGTTAAACATCCTTTTACCCACGCAGCCTATGCAAAATAATAATAAGAAACTTATTAGCGATGCTCAGGTTTGAGCTCAGTAAAGAGTGCGCTCCTTATTTTTCCCTGTGGAGAATTCCATTAATCTTCAGAGGAAAGATGAAGACACAGAAAGAGAATGAAACAGGTTACAAGGTCAACTGGTATTATCTGGAATATTAAATAATTCTAGCATCACAACTCTTTGGTTATAATTCTGTTCAAAAGAAAAGACATGATAGAATCAGTTCGTCTATTTCCTTTCTTTTCTTTTCTTTTTTTTTTGGTAACAATTGATCAAGAAAAGTGAATGATGTTCCCCTCCAGTTCTGTCCCTCCATGTCTCCTGAGAGTGTTTGCTTTGCAGATCTTTGCAGCTGAGATTAGGGTCCTCTGCATTTCTAATCAGAGGATGCATTTGTCAGTTTGTGAGTGGACTAATGTGATAGATAAACAAGACTATTTACTTTCCCTGTTCATTCAGAAGAATGGAACCACATTTCCATAATACTATTTAAAGATCATCTTCTAAATTACAATTACCTAAAAGTTATAGCTACTCTGTTAAAATTTCAGAAGAGCCTTCCCTCACATCTCTTAAATTTCCAGGTACACAGTGCTTTGCATCAGATAAGGTTTTCAGGTATGAAGGAGGTACAAGAATAACAACTGTGAAAGATTTGACAAAAATCTCCGACTGAAGTTTAAAATGTCTCTAACCAAACTTACTATATGACTTATGTTAAATTAGCCACCTTCAAATTACTCAGTGAAGAACTAATTTCTAGACCTCCGGTGTGGTGTTTAATTAATAAACAGTAAAAAAAATTCTTCATGAAGCTGAAAAATAAAAATAAAAATGCTGCCCTCAATCTGCACTTGGAGAAGCAGCCAGTCAGGGTTTGCTTTATACATCTGAGGTCCACCTCTTTTCCTTCCTGCCTTAATTATTCATCCTCATTATCCAATTAGAGGTATACATTTCTTGCAAAGGCACAATTGATTCTTCTATGATTTAGGGACTTATAACTTGGCCATCAACATTGGCTTGACAATGAAACCTCTTGTTCACAATTTTGTGAACAACAAACAATTTTTCCCTAGAAAATTGCAATTATTCAGTTTTCTTCATAGGTGCTTGACTGACAGATCTAGAAGCATGGAAGTGCTCCCTGTAACTACATGCAAAGTTACCTCATTATCTTCCTTTCATATCCCTCCTTACTTCCCTTCACCAGGATGCCTACAGAACACCCTGGCAATGGTTAGACAGCTGCTGTGCTAATGCCAGGGGTGGAGCTCTCTATGTTAAGGAAAGCTATGCATCCCTGCAAGCTGATATTGGTGACCAGGGTGAATGACTGGAGACCCTCTGGGTTAAAATCCATGGGGAACATGGCACAGGGGATACAATGGTGGGAGTCTACTATAGGCTTCCCACCCAAAGTCAAGAGCTTCACCAGGAGTTCACCTGGGAACTGGCTGAGGCTGCATGCTCCAGGACCATGGTTGTCACGGGTGAGTTCAATTACCCGGACATCTCGTGGGAGGATCACTCAGCAAAATCTGAGCAGCCGCAAAGCTTCCTCTCGTGTGTGGATGACCTCTACCTGACTCAAGAAGTCTATTGGCCAACAAGAGGTAAAGCGCTGCTCAACCTAGTACTGGCTACTGGGGATGACCTAATCGGTGACCTAGTGATCGATGGGAAGCTGGGTGACAGCGACCACGAGCTGATCACCTTCACCATCCGCCGTAAAGCTGGCAAGTCAGTCAGCAACACGGAAGTCCTTGACTTCAGGAAATCCAACTCTGACAAGCTCAGGAGGCTTGTCAGTCAGGCCCTCAGGGACCATGACCCCAAGGAGAGGGGAGTTCAAAAAGAGTGGTTGCTCCTCAAGGGAGCGATCCTCAATGCACAAGCTAATTCTATTCCATCTCGAAGGAAAGGCAGCAAGAGGGCACAGCAGCCCCCCTGGCTCTCCAGGGATCTAGCAGACCTCCTGAGGCTAAAAAGAAAGGCCTACAAAGGATGGAGGATGGGATTCACCTCCAAAGAGGATTATTCTGCTCCTGCAGGGAGCAAACCAGGAAAGCCAAGACTGCAACTGAACTCCAACTAGCTTCGAGCATCAAGGACAATAAAAAGTCCTTTTTCAGATATGTGGGGAACCGGAGGAAAAGCAAGGACAACATTGGACCCCTGCTGGACTAGATGGGACAACTGACAACTGACGCCCAGGAAAACGCCAACCTATTAAAGGGGTACTTTGCATCAGTCTTTCATCAGTCCCATGGGAAGCCCATGCCCACCACGGGAGACGGTCCGGGTGAGGGAGAACCCCTGCCCTCCATTAATGCTGACCTCGTGAAGGAATAATTTGAGAAGCTGGATACCTTCAAGTCAGCTGGCCCTGACAACCTGCACCCCAGGGTACTCAAGGAGCTGGCGAGCGTCATAGCCCAGCCCC
>NW_017728948.1:12396611-12422146 GCF_001723895.1 Crocodylus porosus | reverse complement strand
AGGTGGTTCAAGCACCTACATTGAACACCTTCAAGAGCAAATTGGATGCTTATCTTGCTGGGATCCTATGACCCCAGCTGACTTCCTGCTCTTTGGGTGGGGGGCTGGACTCAATGATCTTCTGAGATCCCTTCCAGCCCTAATGTCTATGAAATCTATGAAATCACTTCCAGTCTGTTGGCCAACCTCATCTCATTGTTCCTTTGTAATCCAGCACCATCAAGCTGTATCGATTTACTGCTTCTTGTCATATAGCTAGATTACAAGCTCTTTGGGCAAGTATCAGAATATTTGTACAGCATCTAACAAACCGCATCTTATACTTCACAACAAATAATAAATAATGCATTCTCCTTAAAGAAAAACAATAACTAGGAACTATGAAGAGAGTCTGATTCTTACACATTTTCTACCTGGCTTAACAGACAAGGAGCTTGATAAAGTTTTCTGTGGTTTCCAAAATCAAGTCAAACCTTTTGAGATTCCAGTTCCACAATGAACTGGAAGCACCCATTGCAAAATAACCTTTTAAATATGTGGGAAATAATGGATACATTTCTGGATTACAATTATTTAGAATATATCATTAGAATGTATCATTTCTAAACAGTTAGGAAAAATGGCTATAATTGAAAATATGACTATATAGGAATGCTACCTTCTCATGTACCTTCTCTCTACAAATGTTTAGAATAATATCTGCTTACACTGGCCTGTTCCAGTAAAGCACAAATTTAACTTTTAGCTTTGCTGAGCAAGAACAAATTGAAAGCTAACAATATACCTAATTACCTTTTTGAACTGGGTCTTAACTTTTTATTTACCTCTGAGAGCTGTTGCAACAAAAGAAGAGGGCAAAATTCTCCTCAAATTAGCACCTATGCCAAATCCCACTGAAGTCAATGGGAGTCTTTTCCATGACCTGAATGGATTTTGGAGCAACCCCAATCCTACAGTCTGTGACCTCCAGAGACCTCAGCAGGCTGTGGGGGAGCATCAAGTTACTTGAACTCCAGCCTGAAGACATGTGGATTCTCGAGCTGTTGTACAGTGTCTGTGCTGACAGAGGTTGGCCCAGTGCCTGCTGGGCCAGTGGACCAAGATCAGGCACTATGACCACAGGCACTGGAGAAGGTGAGGAAGCACAAAGTGGACATGGCCCAAAGTAGGCATAAAACTGCCACAATTTTTGTGAAATTCACAGCAGAAAAAACACTAACAGTAAGGCCTTCTTTCTTTAAAAAATGCTTTTCCTCCTTTCTTGGCACAAAGGGTACTTTTGATTTCCTAGAGTGCATCACAGTTCACTTAGTTAAGGGAGTTCAGGTTCCCACACCCCTGGATTTATGATAATAGTTCCTGGAAGTACTTCAGAAATACCAGTAACTAGGGTTCACTTCTGGCCCTGTGGCAGTTTCACAAATCTTTCCTTCCTTTTTCCAGCACACAGGTAGGGGAAGGGGCCACCTGGACCATCAAGTCCAGTTTCTTTTGTTTGCAGGTTACCATTTCCCCAAGATTCCTCAAAATAGTCACTTCAGACTCTTACCTATAACCACAATGCACAAAACTGGAAACACCAGGAACTCTGTGCAACTTGTCACAGGTAATGGCAAGGAAGACAAGAGCACTGTTCATACCCAGGCCCTCTCTCACTGATAATAACACTCTTTCACTGTGGTTTTTTTGCCATGAATCAGTTGCTCTAGGGACAATCCTATACATCTTAATGTTGGATCCCGGACTCCAGTCAGTCTGAATTGTGAAGAGCCCAGAAATTGCAGAGATGTGCATCTGAGGTTCTACTTCCAACCAAGAGAAAGAAGCCCCTTTCCATATCAAGATAAATATTTAGTGTGTCCATCCCCTTGTATTTAGGTATCGAACCATAAATCCAGGTTCAGTTTTTAATTTCAAAACCCATATCCCAAAGTGCAGGTGTGTTCAAATCTGTTTTGTTCTGAGCCAATACCTATAGCAAATCCTTTCCTATATACACCAGTACACCTGCTGACATCCTCCCATAAAAGAAGGGTACACACAGGATGTGTCTACATGTGCATTTACGCTGGTTTAAATTTACTGCACAGTAAATTACTGTGCAGCAAACAGGAATATGCCAGCATCTACACACGCAAGCATTAAAGTGCATTAACGCTGTGTGTGGACTGACTTGGACGCCCAGCATTACTGTACAGTAAGGCGTCTACCTGTAGGTTATTGCACAGTAACTAATAGGGCATAAATTTGATACCTGTAAGTCGGCATAAATTGCTATATTTGCTGCACAGTATGGGAGTGCATATGTAGACACAAGCCCATACTGCACAGTAATTTTGGTTACCGCGCAGTAAATGCACACGGTGGATGCGCCTACTGACTATAGTTCTCAAACTTCTAGTATAACCTGGACCTCAGGACTTGCCTTTGACACATGTAAAATTCATCTATGGTCAGTGGACTTTATCAGCAGCTCCCTAACCTGCCAGGCAGTGGCAGAATGGGGAGAAGACTAGAGTGGATTACAGAAGTACTACCCAATTAGCCACAAAGGTTAGGGCAGGTCTCTGATCCAGAATATATGGGAATATTTGAGAGGGACAAGAGTAAAAACATTTAAGAGTGTAAGTGCCATACTGGTTCAGATCAATGGTCCGTCTAACCAGTATCCTGCCTCTGAGAGTGGCAGGGGTGGATACTTTAAGGGACATGGTTGTAAGGTATGGTAGGATCAAGCTTCCCTCAGCTTCCTCCCTCCATGCCCTCAGCAGCGAATAGAAGGAAGTGACTCAACTGGAAAAAGCAATGAGAGAGGATTTAGGAAAAAAGGAAAAGAGAAAGATGAGGAAGAAGTGTAAGGGGGAAGGGATCCCTTAGATGCTGTCCAGAGAAGGAATGGAAGGAGGGGAAGAACGGGGAGAGTAAGGCCTGACTCAGTGGGAGAGAACTGAGCAAGGAAGCAAGGCCTTCCTTGGCACACAACAACCCTCACCTGGTGTAGGAAAAAGGGAAATGCTAGGAAGAGGAGGAAGGACTTCACTCACCTCCCGGGCTGAGAGGGACTGGGGAATGCTCAGCAAGGAGGTGGTTAATAGACCGCACTTGGCTGCCTTACCAGGAATGGCAGTGACACCTGACTGGGAACTTGGGGAAGGAGTTGGCGGCTTATTAAAGCTGCCGGACCCCGGCTGAACCCCACGACTACACGCTAGGATTGCTGCTTGCCCCTTGATAACTCACAGCTGCTGATAAAGTCCACTGGTAATGGCTTTTTGCTAATGAGAAAAGTGCCACTGATTATGACAAATAGCCTTGGACCAACAGGCTAAGCTGCTACATAGGCTCCCAATTGTCAGTCTGGGTGATTTTTGCATTTCATTATTTCTTTCCTGACGTCCTGGCTCCTTCTATCCTTAACATACTCCCAGAGCCGTGTGTCACAATTTTAATAACACTTCTTTATCTCAATTTTTTCCCCCTCTCTCCATGGGAGCTGGAAACAAAAGGCTGTTACAGAAATAATGTTTAACCTCGCTTGTGTGCGCAGCAAAAGAAACCCCACAGCTATTGTTCAGGAATTAAAAAGGCATAAATAGGCACATAGAGCCAATTCAACCCTTAAAGACAGACTTTTTAAAATTCCTATTATTACTATTATTTTAAACCCTTTCATATATAGTTTCAAGGCTTGCCACCTTCCCATTCTCTTCTCCTATGACACAGGTATAACATGTATCCATGAAAAGAGAACTAAAACTCAGTGGACATGACACTGCTTCACTGTTTTGAATGGCTTCTAATAATAGCAATTATCATTTTACAAAGAGGTAGAGAAGCCCCTCAAGGATGCAGAGTGAATCTGGCTGTTGTCTTTGTAAATGGCTAAAAATTGTCTGGTGTCACTAAAACAACTGAGTGTCAGCGTCTGTTGTGTGGGTATAGCCAAGAGCAAAACCAGGCCCCACGAATACAATAGAAGAATGTGTCAAAAAGCTGGTTTTCGACATTTATTCTTTAAGGTTGTAAAACTACGGTGAATGCCAGAAGTTCATGAAGTTCTCACTTGACTGCATATAGTTAGGATTCAACAGAACAACTTCCTTCTCACAGGAACAGTGATACTATATACGGTACCCAAAATGCAAAAAGGCAAATTCTGCCATAGGTTATAGACATGGACAGATCCAGACTTTACCAAAGGGGAATGCTGCCCCTCAGACAATGGAGGGACATGGGGGCATGGTGTGGCTGAAGGTTTTACATCAGCGGACTCATTAGCAAGCACACAAAGTGGAGGCGACTTGCTTACCACCATAGAAGCCCCTGTCTTCAGCTGAGGTGGGCATGAAGGGAGCCTCAGAGCCACTCCTGCCCTGCCACAGTTGGGGGCTATGGGTAGCAGCTGCATGGGATACCAGACTCAAGTGGGGACAGCAGTGGCATGCCATTTCTTCCTTCCAGTGCCTACTCCCTGCACAGCCATCGTTTCCCCAGTGTCCCCTGCTGGCTGAGAGCAGGACCAGGAAAAGGAAGCCAGCTCACTGCTGCCACTGTCCCTGCCTGAGCCCCATGCAGCCACACGTGGAGCAGGGCAGGAGCGGCTCTGGGCCTCCCTCTGAAGCCCCCTGGGTAAGCTGGGTACAATGATGGCAGAACAGGAGTGTAGCCACATCATTGCACCTGACTGGATCTATCCCAGCTAGAGAGACACAATTTCCAATCTGCTCTCAGTAGACCTTGGTGCATGCTGTCCTCCCAGTACTGGTTCAGCAGAGCATAATAACTACTCATGGTAATACTGTCCTGTAATGAGGAAAAGGAGCTAAAAGCATGACAGAAGGTTATCCTGGCACGGCAGTAGGGAGGGCATAGGGTGTACAAGTCACTATGTTGGTCTTACGATGCTACATGATCATGTCTAGGAAGATGATATTTTCAACCAGCTGAAATCTGGTTCACCATGAAGAGCCATCAGACAGCCCAGGCTGAAGCCTGCAGGTGAGCCAGGAAGCAGAGTGTGCTTCAACTTCCATCTGTCGAGTGGATCTGTGGCCACAGTGGCAAGGCTTGCCGCTCACACATCGGGCTCTTCTCTCACACCACTGCCAAGCACCATTGGCTGACTGACTTTGCCGCATTTCCTTTCATCTGTCAAGATGTTGGACAGCCACATAATAGTAATCTCCAAATGAATTCAAAGTCAGCAACCCACAAAATTGTTCACATGAGTTTAAAAGGACGGAACAGACAAAGAGGTGGGGGACAAAAAAGCATCATATTTATTTTATAGCTGGTAAATGAAGGCATAAAAGGATTTAAGTGACTTGCTCACAGTCACACAGGAAGTCTGTAGAAGAGCCAGAAACTGAGTCTTGCTCCATGGCCTAGCCCTGTACTGTATTTGTAAGGACTATTTATGTGCCAAAGGATACCATTTCTTTTTTGGTTTGTACATCACTTCAAAAAAATAAAATAACATCTGGCTTTTGACTATTCCAGATGAACTAAACCAGTTATATTAGACTGAGCTGAGTTAGAAGGTGCATAACAACATGGTGACAGATGGCATGCAAAGGTAAAACAGGAGTGAATTTAAGGCTCCTTTTTCATGTAATGGCATATAATGATATAAAATCGGATAAAATGTTGTTGATTTTATCCTGTTTTCTTTAATCTTTAGAAATAGGATATAGAAATTCAAGTCTGGTCTCCCTGATTTTCCAGAGCCCTCAAATGTGGATTGTAAGCTTTCCCATTATTGCGTGGCAGGAGCGATGGATCCTCAATTAAAAAATGTCCTCCAAGTATTTAAAAAAAAACTTGAGTTAGAAAACTGTTAACAGAAACAAATAAAAACATGGTGTTAGATGATTTGGATAAAAATAAAACTTCCCCTATCAACTAGTCAGGGTATGTTCATCTCATATGTCAAATATCCTCAAGCTCACCAGTTGTCCATAACTTGTCCAGGAAAAGTTTGAAAGATGAGAACCAGTTTTGTAATGTTATGATAATAAGGAAAACAATGCTGTTTTCCGGAAAAAGAGACTCTTGAGTCTCCTTTCTAGGGTTCCAGGTCCTACCCAAAGCTCATTGAATGAGCTCAGTGAACAAATTTTAGTTCCCCCACCACCATTTTGAAATGCTGGACACAATACACAAAACACTGTGGGCGTTTTAATTAGACTGGCTCCCGAGTGCTGCTCTAATTAAAGTGCCTCCCCTCCAATCCCGGAGCACATGGTGCTCTCTATGTCCCTGCAGCAAATCAACACTGATCCCAACACCTGAGTATCCTTAACAATCTCTTAAAAGTCACACTGAACATTTTTGACAAGAGTAATGGTTAATGGGACTGTGCCCATACATAAAGATAAGCACCAGCATTTTTGCTAACTGTTAACAGACTATCACTCACAACATGTCCCTACCACTTATGTGGAAGTTTTAAAGAGCACTGCTAAGAAACATGCTTTGTCTACCTGCTCCGGTCCCCTAAGCATCAAAACCCAAAACAAGATAGCCAAGCCAATCTGCGAGTGCCCCGACCACTGCTCTCAAGCTCCCTTTTACTAGCAGCTTTACCACCTCCCGTCTAAGTCTGGCATACCCAAGAATAGTATCGCAAATCAAATCTTACTCCCACTACTACCCACCCTATTGTCCCATGCTCATAACTTTCTGAAAATATTCTTCTAGCACTTAGGCTTCCATATATTGCTGTAAGCAACAGTTTTTTAAAAGCTTAAAGGTAATTTTTTCACCAATTTTGAACTATGCAAAAGTGACACTTTTGTGAAGTATATAACAGCTTCCTCCATTGTTGGTCCACAGAGACTACGGACACACCTCTGACGCTAGCCAGTGAACTCAGGGGCTC
The DNA here is from genome assembly GCF_001723895.1 of Crocodylus porosus. NCBI lineage: Eukaryota > Metazoa > Chordata > Crocodylia > Crocodylidae > Crocodylus > Crocodylus porosus. The sequence goes on along the minus strand of NW_017728948.1, from coordinate 12,415,266 downwards.
ATCCTGTACCTCTCAAGTGAGCAGGAGTCTGGCCATTCACTTCAGAACTGGGGCCTTAATCTTTGAGCTCAGGTGGCAGAGGTCTGTCTCTTGGTGCTGAAGGCTCTGGGTTCTCACCTTTCTGATAGCTCTGTTGTTAAACAAGGAAGAAAATCACATTTTCCGCACAGTAAACTCAAAAATTGCTAACTCCTAGGGCCTGACCTAAAAGCCACCAAGTCAATGGGCTTTGGATCAGCCCTGTAAACCATAAGCGTAATCAAGGACCGCTTGCTCTTGGGCTGGTGCTGGGAGTATTTGCATGACAATGACAGCAACTGTTAAAATGAAACAAGCACATGCACATGCACACACATAATTTTTCAGAGCATTAACTCAACCTCAAAAGAGGGAGAAAATCGTGAACAACATCCTCTCCTCCGCTCCCCTGCAAACCCCAGGACATAGGATCTTTCCGGGACTTCTGTGGATTGTGTGCTAAATGAGAATCCAGACCTTGACACCCAAGTACAAACTTTCTTTCTGAGGTTTATTTCATTTTGTGCAACTTACTCAATGAGTTACCCCATGGTGTAGAATCTAGGTGACTTGAAGGAAAAAAACCCCTGTCGTTGCCGTTCAGCTAACTGTCTGTCTTTCACTTCAAAGTGTTGTATTTTTTCATCTTTTCCTGAATGTCTGGAAAATGCCTAGTAAGTATGGGTGCTGCTGTAAACACTTATAACAGCAGCAGCAGAGGACCAGATTCTGCCAATTGTACTCATGTTGAGTTTCAATAAAGTCAATGAACCAATAAAATCTTGCAAAGTGGTAGAAATATCCAAGTATTAGACAGCCAGAAACAACATATATGTATTTGTTATATATATATATATTTACATATATATAAAAGAGGAAGAAACCAAACCAATCCCTTGTCTAAAATGCCTTTCTTTTATATATATATATATATATATATATATATAAATATGCATGCTATTCACCAAGTAACAGTAACTACAGAAATCCCAATGCTTGATTTTCTTGCCTCTTGATCTTATACAAAAGATTGCATGTATATAAGGGAAGGCAGATTTTTATATATTTTTGGCATGCTGCGAGTTATTTATTCTGGCCTTTGTGGTGAAAGTCCTTTTGAAAATTCAGAGTTGGTTTGAAACCAGATGTGATAGAACTATGAGGGCATCGCTTTAAAGAAATATTTACATATTTAGCTCTATTGGCCATTTATACTATTATTTAAAGGGGTCACAGAAAAGGGCAGTGCTTATTAAAACAGAGCGCGAGAGCAAGAGTGAGAGAGAGAGAGAGAGGTAAGAAACTCATAATGGGATTTTTCATGTGGAACGATCATCTTATCTAATACGTCTGAAAATGTAATCCATTACTACTAATTACCATGCTGGCATTGAAATACAGGATCACACTTCCTCCAGGTCCAGATAGGGGCCAAATCTCTCTCTTCATTGTTCTTTGAATCCCACCTAGACTCCCTCCCGTTCTATTTTTCCAAGAAGAAATTCAGGCCTTCGGACATTAGTGAAGAAGGGCCCGGGGTCTCCCTATCGTCCTAAAGCAGAAGCTAAACAATATTAGCCAATCATTTTTGATAGATGAAGCATGGAAATTAGTTCCAGAGTTTAACTGATAACTGAAACCACACAGTTACATTCCATTATGGCAGCCTTAATTGATGAGCTCATTAAGCCCATTATTAGAGAAATTGATTTCAAATAGGCACTTAAAACTGGCTGGCAAAAGAAAAAGGTGAAGAGATACCGTACAATGCGAAGAAAGTAACTAAAATACATAATGAAGCAAGTAATTTTATAGGTTTGTTTAATGAAAGCCTCAAGAGCATATTAGTTGCTGTGTGGATTTTAAACACTCATTTTATGTACTAATAAAGCTCCTGTAGATCACATCCATTATGGGAGTTTTGAATGCCTCCAATCTTTAATGCAGCTCTGCTACTAATTAATTAATTAACCCCAGCTGAAGCAATCAATTAGTCATGCAGAATCGACACTTTAAAGGTCTACCAGGTATTGTTGGGTAGCAGCAAAGAACTGTGAAGGCAACTTCTTTTTTTTTTAATTATTATTGCTCTTATTATTTTGCTTCAGCATAACAAAAAACAAATGGGACTAAAATTTAAAAGCTACATAAGAGGCACAGTGGAAAGGGCAATTAACATTCTGACCTTAGATTATTTCAAAGGATAAAGCAAGAGAACTACATGGAGCATTTTAAAGAGGGTTTGAAATGACAGACACACAAGGTATTCAGTTAATTTTTGATGCATGCCATCTCAGACCAGGCATGCAGCTCGGCATGGGCTGCTGCAAGTTGTTGGTCAGTTGTATGAGAAAGTATGCAGTAAGTTGTATTAGGAGAATAATAAATTGCAAAAAGGGAAATCTTAGTTTATATGTTGTATCTTTGTGGGTAGGGAGAATGGGGGGGTGTGGTTATAAAAGCCTCTGAATTAACCCCATCAACACCATTTTGCGTGTTCCTTTTGTTTCCCCTGGTCTGTTAAGACGTGAAGCCTGTATCCAAAGGGCATCACATAGATGCCCCTTCATTAAACAAAGTACACCAGCCATGACCAATTAACCTCAGTTGTAACATGAGACTGCTTCCTGCTTGAACTTAAAAGGAGTCCCTCACGGTCCCCTCTCCAGCAGCAATTAGAGAAAAGCAAGAGAGATTTCTGGGTGGAGAGAGTTTTAGAAAGTCATTTTAAGCAATGGATGTGTTTGCTTTCTTCCTTATTTTTCTCCTGCTCCCCTCTCCCTTTCTATCTTCATTATAATTGCTTAGCTTGAACTTAACTGGTTGAGCTGTTTGCAGGCTGCCGTTGTGGAGCCAAGGATTGCACCTCAGTTAGTAGCATGAGTATGGCAGGGCCAGGGGGGCACCAGCCCCATGTGCTAATTTAAAGGGGGTATCAGCACAGCAACTCCTCAGGAGCCTATAAAGCAGCAGCACCATGGCAGCAGCAGTAGCTTGACCCCTCACGCTCCCCTGCTTTCTGGTGCATGATATGATGCCTTCTCCACTCAGTCCCCAGCTTTCACACACCTTAGGCCAGGGCGCCAAAATCCTTAGTTGTGCCTCTGGCCTTGGTGAAAGATATATCTGTGGTGCAGTGGTCGGCATAGCTGACTTCCCAGGCAAGGCCCTGGTGAGATCTCATCTGAAACACCATATGCAATTCTGGGTGGTCACCCATGTTCAAGAAAAATTAATTCAAAAAGAACTAGAACAAATAAGGGCTGCTAGAAGAATGGGGTGTTTCTCTTATGGAGAAGAAACTTAAAAACACAACTTTGCTGCCAACAGACGCACCACTGAGAAACGTTCTGGCTACTCGTGCCCAAGCCCAGGTATTCTGCAGCATAGAGAGCTTGAAGGGGAGACAGTACGGATATGTCAGAACAGAATCAGGCTCACTTAGTCTAGCAAAAGGAAGGCTGAGAGTTGATATGATTCTCTGTGTAAATCCAGCAAAGAGGTAAACAGCCAACTGAAAGAGCTATTTAAGCAACGGGACAGTATTGGCCTATGAACAAAGGGGTAGGAATAAAATAATATTTAAATACTATTCAGGGTGTTCAAGAAGAGATTTAGGAGAGTCACTGGATTTCATCTGGTATGGATTATGAGTGCCTTTGATTTAAGCGTCAACTCTACCAGTGCTGAGTTCCTCACTCTCCCATTCAGTTCACTGGGAGCTGAGGATGCTCAACACTTTTCAGGAAGTGAAAAGAACCCTGCACCAGGATTAGGTCTTTATTGTATGTCATGTTTCTTCTTTTCAAATAGCAGTTGGTAGATGGTGGTAATCAGCCCTGTGCACAAGGTCAGAGGTGATCTACGGTTGCTGCCACAATTACAATTGTAATTGTGTGGCTACTCCTGGGAGCAGCCTTTTATTCGCCCCCTTTCAAGTTGGCACCCAGGGAGGTTCAAGAGCTCCTGGTTGGTGCCAGTGATATACTGGCACGACACTTGCTACAGTACTGGTGGTAATGACAGTCTTCTTTGCTTACTTTGGATCAGTATTTCATCCTTTTTTCAATGGAAAGATTAGAGCGAGTGTGATGAAGTTTAGTTGCCTACACTTTAGAGATGCCTCCACTTTCTGAAATTCATTCAAGATAGATGATATTTTCTGGAAGAACATTTCTAAGAGACCGACAAAGAAGAACCAAGAAAACATATATGTACAGATGTGCAGATTGTTACGGCAAGAGCAGCTTCCAGGTGCTGAAACCAAACACATTTCCAACCCATCACATAGGAAACAGAAGAATCATACAGCAAAAAAGCTAGACTTGACAATATCAACTTATGCCATGCAAGTGTGACACTGCCGCTCCAAAATGCTCTCCATTTTTGTGTTTGGAATGTCCAATGAAAAATGTTGCCATTTGCTTCGCCAAAACTTTGCCTCTAAATTATTTTTACAAAGATAAATTTACATTTTGAATATCTTTAATGTTGGGATGTTACTGCCATGATGCTCTAGGACAGCGATTCCCAATGCGGTGCCCGCAGACACCATGGCACCCTCCTAAGGTTTATTCAGATGCCCGCACGCATTTTCACAATCAGTAAAAATCATTATTCCAACAAAAAATGCTGTCACTGCTAAGTGAACTCAGGCTGTACACAACGGCCGCCAAAATGAGACTAAGTCAGTCTGACACACGCAGCGATGGAGTGGCGCTTACTACTCCCTCCCCAGATTAAACTATGTGCATGCGCATATCCAGGATTCTAAAATCTAGACTTTAATACTCATATCGGCGCCTGCTGCTTTTTCTTTTAAATTTGACTGTGCCCTTGGGCACATAAACATTGGGAACCCCTGCTCTAGGAGATATGCAAAAGGCAAGAATTCTTATGGGTAGTATCTTTTATTGGACCCACTACATGGTTGGTATAGAAATGGGCAAGCTTTAAGGTGTCACAGTGAGGCCTTGGGGAAGGGAACTGTGACCCCCGAAAGCTTGCTTATGTCTGTATCAACCATACCACTGGTCCAATGAAAGATAACATCGACAAGGATCCTTGCCTCTTTTCTGCAAAAGCCACTACTGATATTTAAAAAGGGGCCCTTTCCATTTGTAAAGTGTCCATATTTCTATGCTCCAACAAGAAACTGGGTCTAAGATGTATATACAATACCCCTTAAGATAAGACCTGAAAAAGACTGCATTGCATTCAGAACTTCATCTAAATCCGTCCAGGCCTTATTAGACAGTTGGTCTAATAAAAAGGATAACACACAAAAATCCTTGCCTCTTGAATACTTTCTGAACCATTATGGCTACAATGTCATTCCACCTCTACGTAATGCTCTGAATATAGACGTGAAATATCAGGTAAAAAGAACGAAGTCCTGTTTGTGGGAAGAGGAAGTGAAAAGAAGGCAAGAGTTACCATAATAAGGTTAAAGACTTGGTTAGGTTCATTATCTCTATGTCTTGCTGGTACCTTGGGGGAGCAGCACAAAAGAAACTAGGATTGCAAATAAATTAGAGATAATAGAGCATGAAAACACAGATGATGAGCAGGAAGAGGACTAATGGTAAGTCTTAAGAGTCAAGTTAAGGACCCTTTATAGAAGGTTGATATGGGCTCATTGACAGCCACGAATTCAGATTGAGATTCAGGGGTGTGAACCCAAAGAGATCAGAACTGATGGAAATATTCACCTGAACCCAATGACATGAAACTCCCGAGTACCTTCCAGATCTACAAACTTAAGATACTGTAGCCACAAGCTGCCAATAGCCGTCTATCTGTGTTGGAAGAGGTGATATATTGCTGTAAACACAGAAGACTCAAGCCAAGAGGCGGTGAGCCTGACTCTGATCTCTTAGGCTAAGTATAGACAGTCAAAAAGCCCAACGTGGGATCAATTCAATCTACACAGGTTTCTCTAAGCACAGTAGATTGAACTGATACCAAACATAACATGTTTAGTCTTCAGTTGGGAAAATCAGACAGAAGCCTGCACTGGACTTTGCCAAAAGGTAGAGGTCATTAAAGATCACCTCCCAGCTCTGATTGGCTGGCTAGAACATGCACCCAACTGCATGCCGTCCCCTGCAGGTGGGGAAAATAGTCCCCTTCCCCAGCTAGCCCTGAGCAGAGCATCTGCCCATGTAGTAGGGAAGTCCGAGGTCTGAGGGGCATTTCCCCGAGCCATCCTAGGATCTCCACAAGCCCTGGTCTGCCCAGCTGTAGGGGAGTGGTGATTTCCCCTACATGCAGTTGGGCCAGCATATCACTGATGCACAGGGGGAGGAGAAGCTCCCTCACCCTGGCCTTGGTCCCCTCAGGGGTTTTCCTGCTCCCACCCAGCCAGGCAGGCTCTATAGAAAGATGGAGTGGGCCCTGCTGCCTGGCACAAGTCCTCAGGCCTGCCCGCTGCATCCTCCCAGCTGCCACTTGTGCCAGGCTCCAGCAGGATGTGCCAGGCAGCCCAAGGACCTTGCTCCAGAGGGCAGGGATGGGAGTGCTCCCTAAAAAGCAGAATCAGGCCCTGCCATCAGGCACAAGCCCCCAGGGCCACCTAGTGCATTGCCCAGAGCCAGGCACCAGTGGCAGCTGGCAGGACGCATAGTAGCAGGGCTGGGCTGTGCTCTGCTTGCAGGGAGGTAGGGAGTGGAACTTGCCCCCCTTCCCGCATGACAGCCCCCTCAAGGCAGACCCCAGTGGAGGGCCCAGGGCTGGGACAGGGGTCCATTCCTGCCCCTCCCCACCGTGGTGCCTGACAGGTGGGGCTGGCAGGGCACCAGTGAGCCTCTAGCTGGGCCAGGCTGCACTGGGCTGGGCTGGGCTGGAGGCTTGCCAGGGTGTGGGAAGCCCCCTGCAATGGCCCTCCTCATGGCAGACCCCAGCAGGAGGGCCAGGGCCATGGAGGCATTTCCACCTGTCTCTGTTGCCCCCAGTACCTGACAAGTGGGGTGGGCAGAGGGCAGGGCTCCAGTGAACTCCAAACAGGGCCATGCTGACCGGGGGGAAGCCCCTCTGCTGCAGCCCCTCACCAGCAGACCCCAGCAGGGAGGGCCCAGGGCAGGGGTCCATTCCCCCCTGCCCACCCCCAGCACTGGGGTCTAGTTTCTGAAGAAAGCCTTGAAATTGGAGACACACACACTGACACCTCTCAGCATTAGCTAGTATACCACATGCCTAGGGTCCGTGGGGCTGGGGTCCATGGTCTAGGAGATGGGAGGGGGTGGGGCAGGGTGGGGGAGGCCAGGCAGACCCTGTAGTACCTGCAGTCTCTGCTGGAGCTCTGGTCAGGGAGCAAGGGGGTGGGACCAACTCTGCTCTCTGGAGCAGACAGCCCAGCCCAAAGAGCATGCCGGGATGCTGGGGGAGTCTGGTTTAACTTGAACCAGGAAGGGGTCTGAAACAGATGTTACATAAACTGCTTTAACCCAGACCAATTAAGTCTGATACTACATTCAACCAGATTTATCTTAAACCAGTTTCGACCATTTTGAAACTGGTTTATGTGCACTGAACTTACATTCTGTTACAGGTTTAAACCAGTTTCTGATCACTTATACCGGTTTGTGTGTAATGTCTGTCCCAATCCAGGCTGCTTGCTCGCTTGCCGGAACTGAGCCCAGTCCTGGCTCCGTGAGTGCTGTGCTGGAGCCGTGAGCTGTGTTCCAGCATGCCTGCCCACAAAGGCTTAGGTCACCTAACCTGAGTCAGGAGGGGATCTGGGACAGAAGTTCCATAGACTGCTTTAAACTAAATCAGTTAAGTCTGATACTAGATCCAACCAGGTTTATCTTAAACTGTTTTTGGCTATTTTGAAGTGGTTTACGTGCACTGAACTTCTTTTCTGAACCAGTTTCTGATCACTTATCCTGGTTTATGTGTAATTTCTGTCCCTAGCCTTAGGATTTATACCCAACTCTGATCTCTTATGAGTAACTGTGATAAGAATTACCTTTAAGAAACACCAAACAAAACAAGAACAGCAGTAGGTCCTGTCCTGTCAGCTCCTAGGACCAAACCTTGCTCTCAGCCACAAGTTGAATAACCACTACTTGAAATACCATGGGAGCATCTACATGCGACACTACTGCCCAGTGATTACTGCACATCTATTTAGTACTTGTATAAACAAGTACTAAATAAATACACTGTAACCTGAGTTCCTGCACAGTAGTGCTGACAAACGCCTTTTTTGTGAAGTTGCTTCTCAGTAGCCTAATACTACTGTGCAGTAGTGTCGCATCACGCTTTTTGTCATGCAGTGCTACTGTGCAGTAGTACTGGGCTACTGTGCAGTCAACGTCTCATGTAGACACACCCTGCATCTCCTCCGTTTAAAAATGTATCTTCACCAGCTCTCCCACTTTCTGAAAACTGATCCACTTCTAATTCCTTATTTAACACATTGCAGAGAAGTAGAAGAAACTATTACAGCTTGAAAGGAGTGCTTTAAAGCCAAATAACATAACAGGGAGGGAATCACAGGCCACAGTCCTGCATTCACGTAATTACCCTTTATTACCCTCTTTGGGCAGGGAACAAGGAGATGTCTGAGCATCTCAAGAGAGTGATCCTATTTCTATAATGGGGGCACTAATGCCCGCCCCCCCCAAAGGGTTATAGAATTGCTCCTATACTTTAGTTGGGTAACTCAGAGTTGGTCACGAGCTGCACTTCGGTCGCCCACTAGGTGAAAGAGACTTCTGCCGAGATGATGTGTAAATATGTACGTTGCTGCTAAGCCTGTATGGCTCGTGTCAGTATGATCTCACAAGGAGCACCTATAGAAGTGCCTCGGAAGAAAATAAATAAATAAATCTTAGGATGGAGCTGGCATTCATCCATGAAGATTTAGAAACCTAATTTATAAACATTTGGTAAATATGAATTAATTCTGACATGGTGGATTCTGTGCTGAATTAAGTAATCAGACTTCCAGCCTATAATGCACTTGGACAATAGGTAAATTAGTCTTTCATTAAATAACCATGAAGGAAAATGCATAATCTGCAGCAATGCTCAGAGGAAAAATTATGCTTATTTAAAATAAAAACAGAATTGCTAGCAAATTTGTGGAAAGTCTTTTTTGGTGGGGGATGGTTTTTCGGGGTTTTTTAATTTAAAAAAAGCGGGGGGGGAAACAGTGTTATGGCCTCTATCATGAGATTTCCAGCTGAGCATATTAACTAAAAACCTAGGGTTTAATTGAAAATGGAAGATGGACAAACTGTGACTCTCATTGCAGTCATTTGTCTCTGTACCGCTTGTTTGCAAACAGCAGGCAAAGAGTGCACACTTTTTACATCTGATTAATGCTAATGAAAGCTGTGATTAAAACATCCTTGGATTCTTCTGTCACAAAGCACAATTTCAAATTGTGAATTATCCTTCAAAACAGCACGAGTGGTGCTGTCGGACATTAGCATAGCAGCAAACCTTATTTACACAAGCACAAATGTTGTGTAAATTGGCCTTTAAGTGGGTTTTAAGTGGCAATCACTTGGTAGGTGTTTTCAGAACTGCAAAATAAAAAAAATAGTTATAGTGCAATATTTTACAAATGAATACTTTTAATGGGCCTATTTTCAATTGAATTGACTATTAAAACAATGAAGGCAGAAAATGACAACAGTTATTTAATCTGGGACGCAGTATAAATACTGGAACATTTTTGAATTGTTCAGCATCTTGTAGCAGAAAGTATTTGTGAAAGTCAAGGCAATAGTTATTAATCCTGAGCTGCCTTTTTCTTTATACTGCATGCAGCCATACGTGCTGGGCAAATGCGCATCTGAAGAGAAGCTGGATTTCAAACTTGGTAGGTTTTTTTCATTAGTCATATAATATGGAATAGACTGGCTTATTAGACACTGTGCAGTGTGGTCCTGATCCTCTTTCCATCACCATCATCGGTAAAACAACAAAGTTTAGATGCATTTGTCTCAAATTTTGTTTCATCTGCATCTGGACTATCTGAGGACCCTGTCACCTTATCTATTTGTAAAATGCCAACCACACTGTTTCCACTCAATAAATATTTATTGTGCTGTTCATTAGGAAATAATGAACACCAAATTATTTTGCTTATTGGTTGCTATTTTTATGTGGTTGTGTTAGAAGTGTGCCCTAGAGAGGCCAGTCTAAATCCTAACCCCACTGAGCTAGGTGCTGTACAAATGTATCGTATGAGAAGGTCCTTGTCTTGAAAAGTGTACACCAAATACTCTATTATCCATATACTCAATACACATCTGCAAGTCTATTTTTATGTCATGCTCCTTACTGTGTTATGTAAACAGCAAATATTTATATACTAACATGCTTCTCCCTTATACAAAAGGGCCTATTTGACTTACACAGCAATAGTACTTTGCACGTGATTTTTAGCATTATGATTATTAAGTCATGTCCCATTTAGGTGCATATGTCCCTTGTGCTAGCAAGTTGCTCAAAGGCAAATTTCCACCTACCATACAAGGGCAAAAGTTGTCTCATTAACATAAGGGAAGGCTCCCAAGAGCCTCCCTTCGCTCAAAGAAATAACCACGCAACACAATGGCTCCAGTGTAAATGTATCCCCTTTTCCCCACTGCCAGCAGCAAGAGAGAAGAACTGTCTGTTTAGTGCATAAAGAATGCAAAAATTTTATAAGCCATCATGGCCACACTCCAGTTATTCTGAAATGAAATGGCCCACAAATGACTGTGTGAAGCCTTAGCGAGGAAGGATGGTTTCGTGGCCTGGTACCTAGTCTAGGCCCTTGAAGATCTCCTTTCAATTCCCAGCGTTGCTTCAACTATCCTGTGTGATACTGGGAAAGTCACTAGGGCTATCACACTGCAATCCAGGGGTGTGATTACAACTCATGTAGAAACACTGAAGGTAGCCTTAGAGTAGCTGGCTGCATACCAAGAGCAGCTTAGACCTGTAACAAGGGTAGCATAACCTGCCTAGGACTCAAGATAAGAACTCAACAGATGAAGCTCACATCACCACAACTGTACTGCTATCAATACCCAAGTTTACCAGCAGCTTGAATATGCTGACACTAGCTGCAAGGCATTGATATGACTTAAGTTGCCATGGCCCTCAGTTCTCCATCTGTAAAATGGGGATAACGGTTTTACTTTGCATCAAGGGGGAGTTGTGAGACGAGACATACTGAAGATCATGAGGTGTGCACATACTGGGGACTGCACACATACCTAAGAGAAGCAGAACTCGCTGTAATTTAAAGCAGCCACATGAATTGTTCAAAGCTTTTCTGCAGGCTGGGAGGAACCAGTCAGGGATGTATTCTCTGGCATTTTGAAACCAATGATGGTGGATGCCAGAGAGGGTATGACTAGGGATAGATCACTCCAGATATAACCTGTCTATATAGTCTCCCTCTAAAGCATCCATTCCTGTTGCTGTTGGAGATGGGATACTGGACTAGACAGACCATGGTCAGGTCAAGTATGGCACTTATATTCCCAAAAGCATAAGGGTGGGCTGCATCTCTTGAAATGACACTCAGAAATGATCAAGCTAAATAGGAAGGGAAAGGGCAGACTCCACCTTCTGAAGCCTGTAAGGCCCAACCAGGTTGAAATATTTTAGAAACCAGCTTGATGACATATTAAACTATGCCTGTCATTGCCCTTCCAGCTCATCTGATAGACACTAATGGCTCCAAGCAACACACCTGTTTAGCATGATTATTGTTTTCATTTTTTAAATGTACTCCCTTGCTCAGTTAGTTACACTCACCTTCATTATGCATATCTCTTTGGAAAATCACAGCCTTCAGACTGACATATGAGACACCTCAAGACAGCTGAAAAGCAGTTCATTATGTGAATACATCACATATACTGGTAACACAAATTGCAGTAACAATTCTTAATGCAACTAATAATGTGTTAAAAGTCTCTGCTGTTTTGTGGTTATCTGACTTGTTTAAGATACCAACCTGGGGTTTAATCACTTCTAAATTGGAAGTTTTAACAGATTTAGTCTTCATTAAAAATATATATATTCTTTGGTTATGCATTTTTTTCTGAGCCCCCCCTGCATTTATAAAGCAAAGTGAAAAGTGCTGTTGAATTACATTATTCAAAATGATCTCCTAACTGCACTGAATATAGATTGCAATGCACTTTCCTGGTCAATGACAGCTATGGGTGTTTATGTTATAGTGCCCAAAAGAAAAAAAAATGTGGAGTAGATTTTTCTTGATGTCCACATTGGCTAAAAGCTGTTGCCATTTGTTACACAGGCACAGGCAACAGAATAAATCTACCTCTAAGAGATAACCATTTCAACATCCTAGAGGACTCTTACCCATCTAGCTGTTAAAACACAGGCCTGTATGCTATCAGTCTATCATTTTCAAAAATTTTTGATCATAGCTCCTAGTATAGGGGTCAGCAACCCCCGGCATACCCATTAAAGCATGCAACACAAACACATTTTGCTTGGCATGTGTGCCTCAGGGCAGACAGTGGGAAGCAAGCTCAGGCTGCGCTGCCATAACAAGGACTGGGCCCCTTGTAGCTCCCCTATTGTCTACCCAGAGGCGTGCACGCACCCACCCCTGGAAACAAGCCAGGCTGGGGCTCTGCAGACCGTGGTGCAGCTGTTCGCAGCCTCCCCACCACCTGCTGTAAAGCAGCCCAAGATGTATGGCAGGCGATTGGGGCCTGTCCAAAGCCCAGGCCAGCTACAGAAAGTGGCCAGGAGGTGCAAGTGAACCAGGGTCTGCAGGGCCTCAGCCCAGCTTGTTGTCAGCAGCAGGTGCACACGCACCTCTGGGTGGACAGCAGGGAAAGGGCCGGGGCTACAGTGCCAGGATAAAGGTCAGGGCCCTCACGACTCCCCTGCCATCTACCCCAGCACACCCACATACTTCTATCTCTTCCAAGTAGAGATTGTGGGTATCTTTGGCACTCTCCCCAAAAAAGTTTGCCAACTCCTGTTCTAGCATATTGTATCTAAGTCAAAGGTGTCAAACTCATTTTGAGGAACAAAATCTAGTTTAAATTGTGTTCTAAGGGTCAGAGTAGAGCCACATATCCTATCTCATTTAAAGCGGATCTTCCATGGATATCAAAGGAAGGTCTGCACAAACATCACAGAAAGGGTATGGCCTTTATATAGCACCTACGTTTTCAGTTACTGGATGAGATTTTCAAAGTCACTTAAGTGACTTAGGAGCACAAAGGCAATCCATAAATTTGTCAAGTATTTTTTAAATCCCTACCCATTACCATTATGTATTATTCACTACTTTATTTAGTGCAGTTCTCTTTTTGGGGGTCTGGGGGCAGGGAATGGATTATCCTCTTTGAAGAGCTGTGTGACCATTTTCCATCTGGAGAAGAGTCTTTGGAGGCAAAGCTTTACAGGGAGCAAATAAGGAAGGAGGAGAAGGGAGGGAAGCATTCCCAGACTGGGCCTTAGGTCAAAGCCATCAAGTTCTAGCCCAGTACGTGAAGCCAAGGATGTCACGACTCCCTCTAGCTGCCCATACTATGAGGAACTGCACCCAAGAATACGTGATGGAGAATGTTTTAGAAAGCATCACAGACAAAATGATATGCATCCAGATAAGCACAGCAACAGAGGCTGGCCAGAAGGAGAAATGTGCCAAAGGCTGCATGAGACAGCAGATTTGGGGATTTAACAAAAACCCTTTGGATGTCTGAAAAGCGCTGTGCCAATAAGTAGGTTGTGCTGACTCTTCTTCACCACCACCACTGGATTCAAGAGATGACATCCCCCAATGAAGTAAGGAGTTGACACTTAATGACTCGTTCTTGCATGGGATCTGCAGAGACAACAAGCTGCTTCAAATGGACTTGGATCCTGTTTTCAAGGTTTTTTTTCCAATTAAAAGGACCACATAGCCTCCTTGGGAAAAAAAAAGAACACTTTTATTCTGCATAAACCTTAGGACAGCACAGGCTGAAAAATGACCTCAGATGGGTCACGCCTAGCTTGAATGAGTTACTGATCCTAAGTAACCATGCTGCAGCTACCAGAAGACCCATTCTGAGGGTCCTTCTACACATGCAGGTAAGGGTGTGATGAGATCTAACGCACAATCCACACAACTGCGCCTCCTGCAATGCCACATGCGCAGAAGGCATGCTTGTGCAGATTGTGCATTATATCCCATTACATCTTATTGTCAGTGGCAGGGGGAGCCCAGTCCTGAGCTCCCCCCGCACCAGCAAGAAACATGCTTCTTCCTGACATCCAATACAGAGGCAAAAAACAAATCTGGGGTCTTCCACAAAGGTACCCTTTTCTAGTCAGAAGTCTGGCATGCAATTCTTTTCTGTAGATCAGGTATTATTGCATATGGGATAAAGAAAAATATATACACACAGCCATGCCATGTTGAAGTAGGAAGATGAAGTTCCCTCAAATGTTACCCATCTCCTACAACAGGGATCTCTCCAACACATCACATTACTATAAGTCAAACCCAACAGGTATTAATCCTGCTCTTTTGTCACCTGGGACCTAAGCCTGACATGCTTCTTTGACATCTTCACCCTCCATCTCACCCTTAGGAGCACATTTCAGGGTAACCTTACATGCTTATCAAGCCTCATGGGTAAATTAAAAGGCAGGGTAAAGTAGATAATGGCCCAGAAAGACTACTCAAAAATCAATGGCTCAGCAGAGCCGCTCTGCCACTGGGAAGAGGATTCTCACTAGTCTCAGCCCATTTCCTAGCAACAAATGACCCTTGCTTGGTCTCCTTGTCAACAGTCATAACTGAGAAGCCAAGGAGCAAATAGGCCAGAAGATGGAACCATAGAAGTGTGCTGCGCAAACCGGGGCCAAGGCAGCTGGGTAGGGCAAAATGCATGACACTGTGCTGATGTCCAGGGTCTGTCTGCACTGTGCATAAGTAAAAGACTTCCACTTCCAAGTTTGTCTATCAAACACATTACACAAACATTACATTCCCTTAAAAAATAAAAAAATAAAAACTCAATGCCTGAGTTATAGACTCCTCAATGATAATAGTAATGGAAACATTTATATACACCTGTAATGGAATTGCTGCAGTAATCCTACACTGTTTATAGTACTGATATTTTAAATAATACAGTCTAGATATTTTCCGTTTCCCTTTTTCTCACACCGCTGTACACACTTTACATCCTTTCAGTGACAAACACTGAGAAAAGTGTGCCAATAAATTATTTCTTCATTGAATCCTTTTAGCGGAGAAAAAAACCTATGCATGCACACACCAGTTTGATACTGGATAGTTAATCAGTTGCATTATTATTACCACCCACCTCATCCTGTTAAAAAGCCAGATTTTTCTACCATTTGTGCTGCTTTTAATCCATAGGAAGTCAATTTTCCACTCATATATTAGTTTATTTTATATTTTCAAATTGATTCTACTATACATTGATTTCCTGTTGTGTGTATTGTATCCTGAGCTAGGATTATACGTTTAGTAGAAGTGGATATTCCTGCCACATAAAGGTTGCTTCAGCTCTATAGGACCCTTATCTTGAAAAGGGAGAGTCCAATTTTATTGAAACAGCTAAAATCCCACTTAATTGAATTTTTTTTTTCTAAGATGTACAAGCTTAGAGACTTTTGGTTTCCAATTCAACTTCAGCCTCGCGGTGTTTAAATTTCCAAACCTATAAAGACCTTTATGAAAAAGAACTTACAAATATTGTATTTCTGATATGGTGAATTACTGTAGAAGCTCAAGGTAAGAAGCAGTGAAATATCAATACTTTGTAGAACATCTTTTGATCATGCTGGCTTTTCATGGCCTGTTTAACACATTCCTATGGAAAAAGATCATGTTTGAACCTACATTTTACAATGTTAGAGCCTTGAAATGCAACAGAGGAGAATTAAAACCGTGCACTGGAACAGAAAGGAACATGCTACCTGACAACACCCAGTGCAAGGAGATGAGCCAACTCAAAGTCCCAGACTCAGGGTACAATCTTTGGCCCCAGTGACGTCAATGTGAGCTCTGCTGTTGAGTCAAGCCTTCACCTTCCACTTCTAATGCAATGTTGCCCAGGGGTGCATTACTTTTCGGATGATGTGCATTCTTAAGACAGCTCCACAATTCTTTGGAAAAAATATTCTAGACATTTATTAGTTTCCTGTGACCTACTAGGGCCACACGGTGGCATAAACACCAAGATGTTTGCTGCAGAGCTCATTAGGCAGCTGTGCAGTAAACATCTTACGTAGATGCACCCAGAGTGCAAAAGGGTCACAGAATCTAGCCCAAGTTTTCCAGTCTGTGTTTAGACTTATATAAAAGAGGGCACAGCCCAGATCCCGCTAATTGTATAACCAAGGGCTAGATAACTGCCTTGGAGGATAAAATGTAATCCTCCTTCATGCTGATGAACTATGGGACAAGAGGGCATCGAGACTCTTCCACCTCCCCAGTGCCCAAGCAACATGGCAGGATCATTCCATTGGGATTGAGAGAAAACCAGGAGAGAGGACCAGTTACAGAGGGTGTGATCTGTAGTTACCTTACTCCTGGCCTGACTTGCATAAAGCTGCAGTTAACAGTAAGTGCCAACAGTAGGACCACCATAGGAAGACCTTCAGCTCATCCATCTCAGCACCCTGTGGTCTGACCAGAGTCTTTCTGAAAAGGATTCATTGAGCAGTCTCTGTTCCCCTTTCCTGCAGAATCCCTACAGCCACTGGGTTTAGCATCTTAATTTTCCCTATAAATAACTACTTTACCTTTTGAAAAAAAAGGAGACCAGTACAGTACCCCAGAGATTTCTCATTTTCTTAGGGTAATTTTCTCATTTCCTTCTACGACCAGGTGACACATCACCTGAACAAGGGATAAGAGGTGGATAACACATATCTGGATTTCAAACAATCCTTTGACTTGGTCTCCAATGATGTCCTCATGGTAAAATTGGGGAACTGCAACCTCAGCAACGTGATGACCCAATGGCTGGGGAACTGGCTCCGTGGTCAGACCCACTGAGTGACAATCAATAGAACCATGTCAACATGGCACACGGTGACCAGTGGCATCCCCCAGGGCTCAGTATTCAGACCAGTACTCTTTAATATATTCATAAATGATCATAAATTCAGGTGTCAGAAGTGGACTGGCTAAGTTCGCAGATGACACCAAATTATGGGGAAGCGCGGTCACACTAGAGGATAGGGTGGCAATTCAGGCCGACCCGGACAGGCTCGCAAGGTGGGCAGACCAAAACCTGATGACATTCAACACAGAGAAATGCAAGGTGCTCCACCTGGGGAGAAAGAACCCACATCATACTTGTAGGCTCATCAGTGCTACACTCACTAGCATCACGACCGAAAGAGACTTGGGGGTCACGACTGACCATAAGATGAACATGAGCCACCAATGCAATGCCACAGCTGGCAAAGCAAATGAAACTCTTGGCTTGCACCTACTGATGCATCTCAAGCAAGACCCAACAAGTCATCCTCCCACTTTACTCAGCCTTAATGAGGCTGCAGCTGGAGTACGGCATCCAATTCTGGGCTCCATGCTTTAGAAAAGATGCGGAGAAGCTTGACAGAGTCCAGAGGAGAGCCACACATATGATTAGAGGTCAAGAGAGCAGGCCTTATGAAGAGAGCCTGAGAGAGATGGGACTCTTCAGCCTGGAGAAGAGAAGTCTCAGGGTGGGGTTTGGTGGCAGCCCATAAATATATAAGGGGTGTGCATCAGGAACTGGGAAAATATCTGTTCACCAGGGCACCCCATGGGAAGACAAGGTCTAATGGTCACAAATTGCTGGAAGACCATTTTAGACTGGACCTAAAGAAAAAAACTTCATTACCATACGAATTCCTAGAGTCTGGAATAGACTCCCCCCAGAAGTGGTGCAAGCACCTACTTTGGGCACTTTCAAGAAACTCCTAGGTGCTTATCTTCCTGGGGTGATCTGACCCCAGCTGACTTCCTGCCCCTTGGGGCGAGGGGCTGAACCCAACGATCTCGCAAGGTCCCTTGCAGCCCTAATGTCTATGAAATCTATGAAATGTAGGAATTCTGCTCCCATGGGAGTCTATGGAAGTTTTGCCACAGATGACAAAAAGAAAAAAGCAGGGACATCTGTGATTAAACATGGCATGGCATGCTCTGAGTACGGCATACTTCCGTTCAGTATACAGATTCCACTCAGCTGACTCGGCTGTTCTGGGAGGTCTGTCCATTTCCTGCCCCTCAGACATTTTATGCTTTCTCGCTTTACCACCAGCAGTCGGTCCTTCCTTCAGCTGGTTTCTCTGCTCCAGGCACATACTCTTGGCTCAACAGCCTCTCTCATTGTCAGCCATGTTTTGCCTTCTTCATTTTTTCCCTCTTCTGGTCTCTGCATCCAAATTCAAATCTTCCTCTTGCCTTCCCACTTCTCCATCTGCTTCTAAAATGTCTTCCTCTCTTCATCGTTACGTTCCCACTCATTTCAACCCTACTTCCTTGAATTATTCAAACAAAAATAAAGCCATCAGAAACCCATCCAGCTATTGGAGTAGCCTTGTGACCATCTAATTCCCTCCTCGCTCACAGTCCATTCTTTTAGTATTTATTTCCCTTGCATACACCTTTATTATTATT
>NW_017728948.1:12322093-12396511 GCF_001723895.1 Crocodylus porosus | reverse complement strand
GATTCCACTCAGCTGACTCGGCTGTTCTGGGAGGTCTGTCCATTTCCTGCCCCTCAGACATTTTATGCTTTCTCGCTTTACCACCAGCAGTCGGTCCTTCCTTCAGCTGGTTTCTCTGCTCCAGGCACATACTCTTGGCTCAACAGCCTCTCTCATTGTCAGCCATGTTTTGCCTTCTTCATTTTTTCCCTCTTCTGGTCTCTGCATCCAAATTCAAATCTTCCTCTTGCCTTCCCACTTCTCCATCTGCTTCTAAAATGTCTTCCTCTCTTCATCGTTACGTTCCCACTC
Source organism: Crocodylus porosus (assembly GCF_001723895.1). Classification (NCBI taxonomy): domain Eukaryota; kingdom Metazoa; phylum Chordata; order Crocodylia; family Crocodylidae; genus Crocodylus; species Crocodylus porosus. The sequence continues at coordinate 12,396,220 of NW_017728948.1, read as the reverse complement.
ATTTCAACCCTACTTCCTTGAATTATTCAAACAAAAATAAAGCCATCAGAAACCCATCCAGCTATTGGAGTAGCCTTGTGACCATCTAATTCCCTCCTCGCTCACAGTCCATTCTTTTAGTATTTATTTCCCTTGCATACACCTTTATTATTATTCGGATTGTGCACTCTGGACCAGGGACCATCATTTCTAACATGTGCAATGACCATCACCTTCCAGACACTCCCATGCTGTTAATTAGGAGTCACAGTGATAACACCGAGGGGTATATTTTATTTTCAGTGTGCCTTACATGTGGGTAGGGAAGATATCGGGACTTAATAGAAATTATTTTCTCTTTCCAGATGCATGTTTCTGCAGAAGCAGGATTTTTCTTAAATGAATTTGTACCTTCTCATATACATGAGGCTTCCCCTCACTCTCCCCTAAATGCCAGGCAAATAAAAAAAAAATTCCTAAATCTGCTGCAATGTAGAACGGCTCTTTTAAAAATGTCACCGTGTTCATTTTCAGCATTCCCTCCTGCATGGTTATCTTATTGCTCTTTACATTTGCTACCTTGTTAAGCCCCCATTGTGGTAAATAAAACATGAAGAGAAATAGAGAAAAATGTAAGGCGTTTATTTACTCTCATTTTTTGGATATATTTCTCTAGATGAATGCTTCTCCCTTTAATGAAACCCTTGACTGCTCCAGTGGTGAATGTGATTTAAGTACAGTGGAGACAGCTATGATTCACAAACCCTGTTCTACTCCAGCACTGACCGTTATCTGATGCCTCTTCATGCACAGTTGCCCAAATGACAGTTTAATGGCTCACTGTAAAGGCTAGTTATTTTGTATCTCTATCCAGCGAAAATGGCTAATGGTGATAAGGAAAGGAAAAAACAAAGCAATTGTTCAGATCTTCAGACTCATCCAAGCTACTTAGCACGTGCTGAGAGGCTTCAATTAATTATTTCTTCAGTCCAGTGAAGCACTCCAAAATGATTTTAAAACTCACCAGCTGCACTAAGAGTCTATGTTAACAGGGTGCATGAAACTGAAATTGCACATAAGCAGAACTAACAGATTTTTATTAGGGGATATGCCAGTTGTACCTAGATTTAGCCAAATAAACAACCTGAAAATATCTCAGCCTGATAAAAACTTCATGGGGAGGGGTATTGGGAGGAATGAAGAGAAAAGCGTCGGAGGAAAATGTGAGAAAATTGCTTGGGACATCTATTCCAGGAGACAAAGAGATTAGTGTCATCATTAGGATGTTCCCTCTGAATTGTGTTTGCGCGCTCATCTACATTTCTGCAGAATTAGAAATGAACAGAGAGCAACACATCTTAGGAGAGAATTAACATCTCTAAAAAGCCCCAGTTTAGCACATTATTTGAATGCACCTCATTTTAAGCATGTGAATAGTCCTCTGAAGACTCTTCTCTGTGCCGGCGCGGTGCTTTACACAATGGCGTCCCAATTGGAAATAGGGCCTTTGGGAACTGCCACCTTCTAAATAATGACTACTGCCACTGACGTCAAACAGGCTACTCATGTGCCTAATGTTAGACATGCTTGAAAGTACCTGGCTGAACCAGGGACTAAGTTAGAGGAAATCAACAACCATATTTGTAGTCAGGACCTGTTTCTGGCCTATGTCTAGGCAACCCACAGACTATGCGTGATAACGTAAGTAAGTGTTCTCATGGGTTTAACTGAATCAGAAGGGTGTGAAAATGTTTAGCCAAATTTATAATGAATATTATTGACAATGAACTCTTTGGCAGCTATATACTGCATCACCTGTTACCACTAAAATAGACACTTTATGCCCCAAAGTGTCCAGCCTGAGTTTAAGTCTGACAAGAATCTCTCTCAAATAACAAGTACAAACAAATAAGACATCAACATTATATTCATGATGGTGTCAAGGTGCACTTAAGCTATTGTAAGTGTAATTTACCCCAGCTGGAAAAAGTCTAGGCTTCTGAATATCAGGGCTGACAATAAAGCTAAACATTCTCCCCTCTTATTCAGTACCAGACATGGGATGTGCTGTTCCTTTGGGAGAAGAATTTGGTCAATAATTTTTTTTCTTCTGTTGCTTAAATATGTTGTTAAATTATAAAGAGCCAAATTGACCAAGTAAAAAATGCATATCCATATGTCCTGGTATTCACTAGTTCATTTGCATATGCCACCTATACATGCATTTGTATATGCCACCTACACATTAAAAATGCGAATTGTGCCAGCTTGGAAAAAATATCCATTTGCAGATGCAATTACCTGATGCAAGTTCAGGTATTTAACACACCTGTATTTCTGCGTGCTCACTCTTGACACACAAACCTTCACCTCCATTCTATAAAAATGTGCCCCTTCATATCATTTTCTAACTATACAAGAACGTACAAAATGCACACACTTTTATATTTCATCCCCATATACAGGTCAGACAAAAACATGTAAGCATTTTCTCTTTCACAAGTCTACCTCCTGTATCAGGGCTACTGGCAAATTGTCCTAAGCACTACAGCCATTTTTGAGTGGTAGAAAATTTTGGGATGTCCACGTTCCCATATTTGGCAGTTTGCGTGGCAATAGACAGGCCAATTTGTAAACATTTGCCTAAAATTAGCCATCTCAATCCATAGTCAACTACATGGCTGTTTGGAGAAGTCAGGTGCTAATGAAATAAACAGGGATCCTGGTTTTCTCTGATTAAAAAAAAAAACACCTGGTTTTGGTTTTAAAAAAAGGAAACCCAAATCCACATTTTTCCATGCTTTATATAGATATATATCTGTATGTGTGTGTGTGCATCTGTGTGTGTGTATACACACACAGATATATATATATGTATGTATGCTAGTGGTGTTTCATTTAAATCATGGAAAAATGTGGATTTGGGGTTACTTTCTTTAAACAAAAATTGGGGACTATTTTAAATCAGAGAAAACTAGGATCACTGGTAATAACCTACCTCAATATAAAACTTATAACCAGGGATCCTGGTTTTCCCTGATAAAAAACATTGCAAATTCTCTGATTAAAAGCCCCAAACCTGTAATTAAAATTAAATGCTGCTATAGATATAGGTATCAACTGAGCACAATGTTTTATTGATATATTTACAATTTTAAAGCAATTTGGAAGCACACTAGTGCCTCAGTCACTATAATAAAATAAATTCTAATACCTATACATTTAGGTATTTGATTTGGGGCTTTTAATCATGGAAAATCAGAGCTCCCCCTGCCCCCCTAGCTCACAGAATGCAAGTCCAGGCCCCTCACTCCCAAGTCACAGCCCCCCAGCCCTGCTGGTGCACCTCACTCCCCAACCACAGCCCTCCAAGCCCTGCTGTTGCCACTTGCCACCCCATCCACAGCCCCCTGCCCCCCGCCCCTGCCAAAGGGGTTCCCCAGCTGCCAGATCTATGGGGCAGGGACCCCAATCTGCAGCCCCTTGCCCCCCACAGCAGGGCCCAAGCCCCGGCTGCCACACATGGGAGCTGCTGCGGCAGAGTAGAGCATGGAGCCTGGTTCCTCCCCTCCACTCCCCCCTGGCATGAGCAGCATGGCCAGAGCAGAGCCCATGGGGTGGCGGGTTCAGGCTGCCTGCTGTGGGCTTGGGTGGAGGGGCAGCTCTCCATCGCTGTGTGCACTCCTGGGGAGGCAGGGGGGACCTGTGCCCCCCAGATCTGTGTGCAGGGTGGGGGCAGGGGTGGGTTGCCCCCTGTGGGCTCAGGCTCCCCAACCTGCTGCCCTCCCCTGGGGCCTCTACAGCCCAGGGTAGGACCCGTTGCAGCAGGACAGAGCAAGGGTGGGTGGGGAAGCTCCTTGCTGCTGCGAGCTCTGCACTGCCCTGGCAACACACCCCCTGCCCACCCCACAGCAGTGAAAGGCACAACCCTGCATCGCTGCTCCCACTGCTGCCAGGTGGGCAGGGGATACCTCGCCTGGGTGGCATGGGACTAGCAGTGGCAAGGAGCTTCCCCACCCAGCCCTGCCACACTGGGTCTCACCCGCTAGACTGCAGAGGCCCTGGGGGAAGGCAGCAGGGTGGGGAGCCCAAGCCCTCAGCAGGCAGCCTGCACCCACTCCCACCCCTGCCCCACACACAGATCTGAGGGGCACGGGCTCCCCATGTCTCCACAAGGAGTATGTGCAGCAGCAGGGAGCCATCCCAGCACACCCCCTGGATGAGCCGCCTGCAGCCCTGTCCCACTCCCCAGTGGGGCCCTGCAGACATGCATTCTGGCCCCGGGCCCCAAGCCCCATGTATCACCCAACTGCCTCAGCCCTGGCCAACTTGCTCCCCTCCTATGGGTGCCTCAATCCCTCCTACCCCCTCCCCTGCCAGACTTACCTGCAGGAGCTTCTCTCCAGGCTGCCTGGTGGCCATGTGCATGTACATGCACATGGTGCCCCCTGCCTGACCACCCTCTCCCCACTCCCCACAGCCCCTTGCAGGCTGAAACACCGCCAGCCTGCAGAGAGCTCTTTGCAAAACTGCAAAATCGGCATGTTTCTCCATTAAAATGAAAAAACCATGTTTTCCTCAGGTAAAAGGGGAATTCTATGGGTTTTTTCCATTTTTCCATAGGAAATGGGAAACCCAGATCCCTGCTCATAACAACACCCAGATATGGAGTTGCATACCTAAATTTAAGCACTCAGATCTGAGAGTGGAGTCCAGCACGAGTTTTGCTTTCTAGCACTGAGAAGGCATATCACCGGGATCCAAGATAGCTTTTCTTTCTCAGCTGATAGAAGAAAATAAACACTGTTCATCTGTCATTTCCACTTCATGCAACAGTCTACCATGCTTCTTCTCCATCTCTCTATACTACTATAGCGTAGTATGATACAGGCGTGATAACTCTGTCTTGTTACCTGTGAAGCAGGCAGCTATCAATGTCAATCGAACTGCCTATGCTACTGTTATCTCAGAAACACAAAACATGTATAATACTGCTGTGTATGCTAATGTGTGCGTAAGTATGTAGATGCTGGTCTGGATATGTCTGTGTCTACACAAAAACCTGATATATATAGCTGTTTTATTCCCCATATGTTTATTACTTGCTGTCTGTTACATGTATCACACAGAAAGTATACTCTTACTACTTTTCTTGATAATTTGCATATCATTTTTCAGGTTTAAAGATTAAACTCAATGAGAGATTTTCACATTCCCCAAAGCTACTGTCCTCTTGTACAAAGCTAGCCATTATGGTCAGTATGCAATATTAATTACCAGAAATTGCAGCTCTTGAATTAATGGGATAATTGATAATACCTGCATACAAAAATTTCCCATCAAGATGTTTTTGAGATTCAGTTAATTAGCCACGTGTCTGGGAGAGCAGGCATTACCCATTCACCTTAATACTCTTCAGTCAAGATTTTTCAGAGACCTCTGTTCTTTAGCTTTAAGGGATGATTAGTACAGGAAAAGCAAAGGAAGGAACAGTGTGAGCGGGGTTGTCACTAGGGAATAAGTAGCCCTTTGTCCTGTCATGAACTATCCTAACAAAACATTCAAATAGGATTTAATCACTCCAGTGGTCAGAATGCAGTGCTCTTAGGGTTAGATACCTCCATAAATCATGTATAGCTTGGAGATTAGGGTGACTTAAAATTGTTCACAGCTTATACTCCACCACATATAACAGACTGAAATGCAGAGCCTTTTACTGCAGCCACTCTGAATCCTAACTTTCAGTTTTGAAAACAGAGCAAACCACAGAAAAAGGGTCACGAGAGCTTGCCTTTTAAACACCCTGGCTACATTCCAGTCTTCTGGCACCCAAAAAGAGACCATTTGATTGCTGATCTGAAAACTCATTGTTGATTACTTCCTAGTCAAAACAAGAAAATTCCTGGTATATAGTACTTCATTTTGTTTCATGTATTGTTGCAATGCAAAGACAAATTTCCTGCCTAAAAACAGGCTTGAGCCAAAAATTTCTGACCAGAATATGGAGCTCACCAAATCAGACCAAGTCTCTTTATTTATATCAAAGGATTTCTTATAAACATAGCAGGTAGCTACAAAATGCTGTCACACTCACATCCTTCAACCGTGTTGAAAGGAATGGTATTTTATAGACTTTTAATCTATGGCTGCAACGGGACTGTTTGTGGTGGACTTTATCATGCGGACACTAATTTCCTGGGAACTGGATTTTGACCACCACATTTGCTTTGATAGGCCACTTATATCATGATAACAATGTCTGCAATGTCATGCAAGCTAAGGATTTTTTTCCAAAAGCTGAATCACTCCACCTTTTTTGTAAGATATCCAAGCTCATCTTAAAGACCCGAAACCATAGTGAGCCCCTGGTATAGTTATTCCAACATTTGATCACACTAATTGTTAGGCAGTTGCATTTTATTTCAATGCTAAATTTCTCAAACTTCAATTGCTAGCCAGTGCATCCTGTTATATCCTTGTCAGCAAGGATTAGAAGTCCACCCACTCTTATCAAATACCTTCTCCATAAGTAAATACCTATACCCAGCGATCAAGTCATCCCTCAATCTTCTCTTCCATATGCTTAGAGGAGCACCTTACATCATAAATTTACTAAGCCTACATAGTAAGCCTGACATGATAATCCTAGTTTTCCAACTCTAGCACGTTAGTGATGTGCCAGGGGAGCATGGGGTGGGGGGAGGGACACTCACCCCACCATATTTAATGTTCGTTGATAAACATTGATGAACACTGAAATTTATACAAAGGGAGGAAGGGAAGTAAAGGAGAGGAAAATCCAGGCCAAAGGCAGGGGGTGCCATGCAGTACACATAGGGTGGTGGGAGCAGCTCCAGCAGCTGCACCTTCCATTACATGTCAGGCAGGACACAGGAGCTGCTTCTGCAGTCTATGTGATGGGGCTGGGGGGAAGCTGGAGGACCAGGGCTTGGGAACCATCCCTGCACCATCAGGACTGCAGGCCAAGCTCTAATGAACCCAAACTAGCCCTGCACCATCAGGTGGACCCCCAGTGGCACAGGGGAGGTCCAGGCAAGCCAGAGCTTGGTGCACAGCTCCAATGGTATAGGACCAATCTAGGCATGCCAGAGCCTGATGCAAGGCCCCAATGGCACAGGGCCAGTACAGGCATGTCAGAGGTTGGCTTGCAGCCCTGATGGTACATGGACAGTCCAGGCCATCAGGGGCCAAGCTCTGGCAAATCCAGAGCAGCCCTGCACCATGGGGCCAGAGGCCAAGCTCCAAAAACCTGGACCAGCCCCTGTGCCATCGGGACAGCGGCTGAAGTCCAGCAATGCACAAGGAGCGGGCACATGCTGCGAAAGCCACAGGGTCCCCTGCCACCCATAGCCATTGAGGCACATGTGTCCCTCATGCACACACGACCTACCCCACACACACCCACCTACCCCCCACAGCCACATAACCACTCGCAGTACACACACCCTTCCTCATACTCACACCCCAACCCACACACCCACTCCCCGCCCATGTATTAAGATAACTTTCTTGTTAAGATATTTAATGCATGTATGAATCATGCAATCACAGTTTTCTACATGTGTAGCTCTTTTAGAATAATTTCCATCTGCAATTACATAGACACATGACACTAAAAGTAGCTCTAGTATAGACATCAAAACTCCTTTGTCTCTTGAGTAGCTACCCTGAAACCCGCTGCATATCACCAGAGCCTCTACATTGTGCCCCCCACCTCCCGCCATCAACAGTCACCAGTCAGCTATGCCCAGCATCCTTTTTGTGACTCTTCTCTGGACTCATTTGCCCCTTCCTGAAGTGGATTCTCAAGGCACCTGAGCCTCAACAACAGAATTCCAGGGGTCAATGATATGGACTTAGAGATGACTAAGATTCATGTCACTAGCACTACAAAACTCATATTAAACCTGTAATTCCCAGTCAGAATGTGTTTCTGTAAAAACTTAATAGAAATTTATTTAATTCCTGATTAATGGACAGACAGACAGAAATAATAAAAACTAGCAGCCTAGCCAGAAAGAAAATAATCAATGCTAGAAACACAGTATATTCTAAATGATTATAAATTATAGAAAGGTTTGACATTTAAAGACAAAAAAGCAAAACAGAATGCAAGTCTACTTGTCTCTTCTCATGTGTTAATACTCTCAAGTATAAGTAAGAATAGTATTGCTCAAAGTTGCAGTTCTTTTGCAAGTTGTACACTCAAGAATTGCAAGACTGAACCTTCGTGACGCATTTAAACTGCTCTTTCATATGACTACTGCTTTGAAACTATGTTTTTCAAAAGTTATAAAAATAACCTTATTTTCTGACGTAATATTTTTGCAGAATATCTGAAGGTCCCATTTTCAAATGCTGTCTTCTAATTTGGGATACCCAATTGCATCCACAGCTGTTTGCATGAAGACTTGCTACGTTTGGAAAGATTTGTTCCAAGTAACTCATTTGCCTATCTGAAGTACAAACATAGTAACTATGTATGCAAATGACTGGTTGTTCAAAATAATAATATGTCAAAATTAAGTACAAGGTTTTACTTGCCCATAATATTGACCCCCGATATTTTTTATCCTAAAAAATGCTCAGACTCAGGAACAATGGTATAAAGTGATGTAATCCATGAGCTTCAATGGAGGTACATCTGCTTATAGTAGATGAATATATAGTCTACATATTCTACAAAAAAAAAATAGCCCCACTTAAATTCAAAGCCACTTCTGACCTAGAAACCTTTTAAGCTTTCCTGTTAAGCTGCACTGCTCCTCAGTCTTCTCTCATTTGTACCCATTTTAGACCGGTTTATAGTTGCAGTGAAATTATTCTTCATTATGTCAGTTTAACATATAGGAAAATTAGGCCCACAGCATTTATTAAAGTATCACTGGCATCTGTATGTGCTACGTTAACAGGAAGAATCTGTGACAGGATAACATACCAGGGGCAGAAACGTGCATCAGGACTGATTATTTTCATATTCTTTTACATCATTATTCCATTAATTTCAGCTGAATTGTTCCTTACGTGCAAGAGTGGAAGTGGAAAGAGTGAACCCAGAATATTCTAGTGATTTTCCACAATATAATTCTCACTAATTGTGTTCTTTGTTCGTTATACTTGAATTTACAGTGAGCACAAAAATAACTTAGAGCACAGATGGCCACATCCTTAGCAGGTGATAATTTGCACAGCTTTGTTGACTGCATTTTGCATCAATATATTCAAGTGCCGAAGGTTTACAAACTGTGTTTAATAGTAATGATACTTCTTTAACAAAAACAAAATTAAAGAAATACTAATATTTCCCCTAAATCTTCATTTCGCAGCATCAAAATTGAGTTCTGTTTTCTTTTCAATAACAAAAAGCCTGGGTATACTGTATTGTACACTTCTGTTCATATTATGAATTACATGTCACATACTGCAAGGCTATACCCGCAACTGAAAGAGTGAAGGCTGATAAAATCTACTCCAGGTTTTTCAATGTCAGGACACTTATCAGTCTGCAAAATGCAAGAGTAAGATTTAGAGGTTATAAAAAACTGAATGGTGGATAAATATAGCCTAGGCTAGTTCAAAGGTCCATGAGGATAATAGTACTACCATGATAATGGTGTTGTGCCCAGTTCTGGCACTTGATATGTACTGATCTCACATAGCCTATATGTTAATGAATTAGGACCTAGACAGAGGTGCCTTCAAATCAGGGACTACAATGCCTAACTTTTAGGCATCTGATCCCTGCAGTAAATTCAAATGTCCAAATTTAGGCACATCTAAGGGGCGATTCATAAAACCAGCAAGCAGACTGGGGAGCTGGTTGAGATAACCAATAGGAACATCTACATGAGACACTACTGTGCAGTTGCATCTGGAAGAAAACGGGTGAGGACACTATGTGCAGTAACACCGGTTACTGCGCAGTCATTTAGTACTTGGTTATGCAAATACTAAATGACAGTGCAGCAACGACTGAGAACAGGTGTGCCTGAACTTCTATCCCTTTTCTGGGGCTTAGTGAGCGAGTCAAGGCTCCCTGCAGACCTCTCTGTCTCCTTAGGATCAAGAGCCCAGAGACTCGTTTGAACGTAGACACTTTTAAAGAAAGAAAGAAGATCACTTTTTGCTTTCAAGACAGGGTGATGTTGATGCTGTCCTGTCTACCTTATTATGCCATATCTTAGCAGTCAGAACACTTGGCCAGGAAATGGCAGATAAAAAGGCAGAAAATCCATCTCTTCCGGGAAAGTGTCCCAACTCTGTCACTCGACAACAGTCACACTCTTGCTCATTTCCCTTCTGGTCTCCTGAATCATGCATTCCTTTCCATGCGATGGCTTAGCTTCAATAAGATGGGTGGAGGATAACTACCTGCTTAGCCCAGCATACAGTCTGGTAGTTATGGGATTGTTCTGGGAGTGGGAGCAATGAGTATGAACCACAGGGTGAGGCCCGGATGTCTCACTTCCTGAGCGAATACTCCATGACCTTTGTTAGATCAAAGATCAGCAGGGGTACCAACACCACCTCCTACTGCATTTTAAAAACCAAGCAGCTGCAGCTGGGTCATGCGAGAGGCCCGATCCTGCCAGTGTGCGTTAGGCTCACTGGACCGAGTCCTTTAGAGGCCCCAGACCTCCTTCTACCTAGACTTGGGTGGGAGCCAAAGATTCAGGTACTCACGTCGAGGCAGTTCTGAGCACATGCAGAGGCAGAAAGGCAAAAGCTCAGACAACCTTGAAGAGGGGACAGTATTAGGGGTAGGCTTCCACTGGGCAGGGTTTTTTTTAATAGTTTTGTTGCCTAAAGTCAGTCACTGCCATGCTTTAGGCACCTAAGTCCTTCTATGGATCTTGCCATACCTACAAGTAGCTTCAATCATATGTGTTTGCTTGTGAAGGTTTAGGACCTTGTTTTTACAACCCATGGATGGGGTCCATTTTACAGAGGGGGAAAACGGAGGCTTAAACAAGTAAAGGCTGACTGTATTACCCAGATTACATTATCCCTTCACCTGACTCAGTGCCTTACTTAAGGAGTGAAGCATCCAACAGATAAGCCATTGTCTTGTGACATTTTTTGAGAACATAGTGCTCTGTAGAAAGAGGGAGGGGGTATAACACCATTGCATTCAATTTGGAAATGCTCCTAATGCATAACCAAAAGGTACATTTTTGGCACCTGAACCTGACCCTTCTTGCTATCTGAGAGTTTTGGCAGAGTTGTGTTCTGTTAGAGTGCATACCTCAAGCTACATTTCACTCTTGGTTATCCTTTAGAGACAGTAGGATTCAATACCTGCAAAGAAGTGTGGCCTGAAATCATTAGGAAGCCCCTCTCTGAAGTCTGCTAATATCTGCAGTAGACAAAAAGAAAAGCCATTTGTCTCAAATAGGCAGCTGAAAGTCTCAAATGGCTTTGTTCATTACTAGGAACGAAGCTCGCAATAAAAACACGAGCTTCGTTCTAACCCCTCTCCCCCATGACCCTAGGTTAAGCAGTGGGTCTCAACCTTTCCACACTTAGGGCACCCCTCCATATCTTTCTGAACTGAGTGGCAACCCATTTCAAAAACGAACTTATTAATTACAGTGCTTACCTCTTTGCAGAGGGGGTGGGCAGTGGGGGTGAGGGCATGCCAGGCAAGCATGAGCCTGAGCCTGTTTTAACTTCTAATATCCTCGCATCTGGCTTATCATACCTGGAGGTGCCCTTCAAAGGATCTCATGGTACCCCACGGTGCCCCATCACCCTGGCTGAGAATCACTGCCCTACAGCCTAGGGCCTGCACAAACCAAGGGGGAGGGGAAGGAAGTTAATATCACCACAAAAATAAAAACCACAAAAACACTAAGCAAAGTTCAGCTCCTGAAAAGGAAGAAGTGCCAGAGAGTCTATGAGATCCAGGCGGGACCTGTTATTACTGTTGCGTTTCATGGAAACTGCTCACATACCATGGTTATAGGTGCATGCATAAAACCCTAAGACAGATGAAGACCAATACATTACACCCTCAACTGATGGAAACCCACATCACTCAACTGGACGATGCTCATTTACTCTAGGTGAGGATCTGGCCCAGAAAGTCCTGAATCTTTCACACACAGAAAGATGAGTGTTGCAGCTGAAAACATGGCACTTTATCCAGCTCCGCAGGGGCGTAAGGATCTCATATTCCTCCTCCACCGCAAGACTGTGTTTCTTTTCATTAACACGAACAGAACATGCATATGGCTACCACACGAGAAGGATCAATAATATTTGTTAGCCTAAGTCTTTTGAGGGATCTTACCTAAATAAAGGAAACATTATGCTGTCTTTCCATCTGGATTCTTTAGAATATCTGACATTAAAAATTCCCCCCCACTCCATGCTGCTCTGTGTATCTGTTTGAGCAGGTAGAATATATACACTCTACCAGGCAATTCACATAGCCATTTTAATAGCAGAATGTAATTCCTCAGCACTCGAAAAATGAAAGTGAAAGGTCTATGAATTATTACAAACCCACTCAATCTCTTCTGGCCATGCAGCAGTGCCCTGAACTGTAAAGGCTTTTTTTCTTGTGTTTAAGTTACCATGGAAGATGAAATAGTCACACAGATGTACTGGCCAGTAGAAACTGTTATTGCTAGCTGTGTACCATCTATAAATACTTTTTTTTCTGATTTATAACCTATCTCTGCTTTATAAATGGAAAGAAAAAAAAAAGAACCCAGAATTTATATTTTTTGACACAACTTTTTCAGGTGAAAAGTTTGCTTTTTCCAAAATAATATTTTTGGCTCTTAAACCTATTTTGTGAAAACATATCAGATTATTCGCTAGGCGGCTGTTTGGAAACAAAACTCATTTCTGTTACAGTGAAGTTGTTTTCTACTACATGAGTATCTCCCAGCCCATCTTGGCTCTGGACCATATTGTTTTGTGGCTTGTTATCTCACTGTCTTTCTCAAGGATTACTGTAAGGCTGGGAGTGTAAACTAAATGCCGACTGAATTTCTTTCCTAAAGTCCATTTTCTGACTCTCTGAAGCACCTCCTCCACAAGCACAAAAGTTTCTCTTTCAGTGGGTAGGTTTTTTTTTTATGTTAGAACAAAGAATATTGCACATGTGAACTTCAAAAGAAAAGAGCTGGGCAGGAGATGAAAGTGCATGGGTAGGGTCCTGCATGGAGACACTGGAGACCTAGGTGCAATCCTGGCTCAGACATGGACTTCCTGCAAGGTGTTAGGTTAATCATTTAACTTGTCTTCTGCCTCCACTCCCTGTATGTGAAATGGGGGCAGTGAAGATAAAAAAAATATTCAAAAAAAATAAACAGTCCCATGAGAAATATTCATGGTTGTGAGGCACTTGGATTCAGATTCAATGGTGAAAAGAGAGAAAAAGATACAGCCATCGAGTCACTCAGGTGGTCACTGAAGCAAAGTTTGCATGCGAATCAGCATGGTGTCTGCACCTGCTCAGATACCTCTACTCTGAAACTTTCCATTTCCACTTGTGAGCTTGAAGTGCATTGGGCAGAGAGAAGGATGAAAGCCTACAGGTCTAGAGTTTTTCCTATGCCCATTATCCACTCAGGACGCAGAGACTGGGCAGAATGGGGCCCACTGCTGCTTCCAGATCCTTGGGCCAGCCCTTTTCTGGGGTCCTTGTCTACTATGTTCTATACAGCAGCTTCTGTGAGGCACTGTCATATATGTTTCTGGCTATGGTCCTTATTGAAACATTCCCCAGTAGCAAATAGCTAAGCAACAGCAATCTGGCCACCTTCCCTCTTGCTCCAATTCCATGGGTTGTACACAGGTAGGAGATGCCATACAAACTGGCCATACTTCCTTCATATAAGAAGGGAGAATCCATTCTGGTTGGTTGGTGGATAGATCAAGGCAGGAGATTCAGAGCACAGAAGGGAACCTGAGTCACTAACACTCGGCGTTGGTCGTGTGACTAGGCTTTACACTTAGCTTCCGTTAAGAGTAAGTAGGGTTGCCAACCCTCCCAGACTGGCTGGGCATCTGCTGGAATCAGCATCCATCTCCCGGCGACTACTGAAAGCAATCCAAGAGACTGATATCATGAATGGGTTAAACAGCACAATTAATGACATTACATCATGTTGGGGAAAAGAAAAGTCTCCCAGAATAGCTTCAGTGAGAGTTGGCAACCCTAAGCACTACACTAGCCTTGGACCACAACAGTCTTAAGCACTGAGACACACAGGAGTTCACAGGACAGCAAGCTACTCTTCCTTCATCTTCTATTCATTTCTGTCTATCGAAAGTGGATATTTACCATCCTGCGAAGCTCATGCAATTCAAAAGAAACTGAGACTTCCCTAAAACAGCATGGTTTAAATCACAGACGTTCCATGGATAAAATAACTCAAGCCATCTGATGCCATTCAAGTTTATCCATATCGGCTAAGCTATAAATAGATGCCAGTCTCAAGGAGGTCTACCCTTATTTCACCAGGCATTGGTTCCCAGTCAAACTTTGCAATGAAGCATGTGCTTAACATTTTCACCTTGTTTGATTAAAGTATTTGCATTATAACTTATTTAGGGTTAAAAAAGTATTAGGAACTTAACACTCCACATTGGTTTTGGTCTGTGAATTTTTGAATCATCTAGAGAATATGAGCTCCTTGATGAAAAGTACTATTTTGTGTTATGAACCAGAAAATAATGGCCTATCAGACTATAGAAAGTGGTCTAAAGCATCTATCTTTAATCTTCTTGTGTAAGTGTTCTAGACACTGTAATTTCCAATAACAATAATGGAATAAATACCTCATTAACCCCTTTAAAGCTTCCAACACCATGACAATATCTAAATGAACTGTCAGTGGAACAGGCATTGTTCAGTAAGACAGTAGACCAGAAAGTTAATATTGAGCTATATCCTCAATGAGGAAACTGAAATGTATTCTCATTCTCAACAACCTGATGGCTTATATATTGTCAGTAAAGTATAAGGAGAAATCCAAAGCAAACAGCCTTATGGGTTCATAAATCATTTCACCTTTGAAATCAGCTTTGAAACGAGATAAAACAGCACTTACTAAATTTTGGAAGGGAATGTTTGTTTAGACAGAGTTTAAGTCACAGAAGAGCCACTGCTTGAACTTCATATTTATGCATTTCTGATCCATAAACCTATTGATATTGCACTATTCTTGTCATAAATTAATGCTCTGACAGGCTAATACCCATTGCTGTGCTGAATGTCATGGATATTTATTGAATGGGAAGTAAAAGTGTAATATCTAGTTTGAACAGAATATTCACATAACAATAAAAAGTATAGATTTGGCTTTAGGGAACAATTCACAGAGCTTGAATGCATCAAAAAGGAAAGTAGGCAACTTGTTCAAAAATATGAAGAATTTAATTATTAAACACGTTTATATGGTAGAAGTGTCTAGATCAAATCCAAAGCCCGTGGGTGAAAAAATGAGCATGCTTTTGTACAGGACAGTGGACATCCTATTGACTTAAACAACATGATAATCACCACTGCAGTAAATGCACCACAAGAGAGAAAGAGAATAGAGGAGAATGGAGAAAAGAAAAAGAACCGTTCCTTGTTTTTGAATCCAGACAAACACCTCACTCATAGGAATGTATCATTCAATCCATTAGCAAATCCTATAGTTCCCCTTTCTCTGGAACTAGTTCAATTCCTTTGGGGTGATATTGCTTTAGCTGGAGATGAATTTGTCCTTTGAACTGCAAGATGTCAAGGTTTAGTTCAAACAATGATGATGCTCAGGTAGCTGCATACAGATGGAGTGGGCAGAGTATCAAAAATGAATTACGCCACCCGAATGTAAGGGAATGATGCTTCCCCGTGCACCAACACCAAGCATGCATCCCTTGAATGAAATACCAAGTGACTGAAAATATTTAGGCAAAGGTTTTCAAGCCTACCTAGAAGAGGACACGCAATTCACAATTAAGCCCATGTGAAATGGACCCACAAAAGTCTACTGGGCTTTGCAAATTCAGCTTTGTAAGCCCCTGAGTGATTTTTCATGTTGAAGTTGTGCACAAGGGTGAGATTTTAAAAACTATCCAAGAGCACAAATGCAGAAGTATCCTGGAAGGGCTGCCCTTGAGACCTTGGCACTTGAGAGAGTTCACTTGGGCAATGAGCTCACCAACTTTAGCAGCACAGGAAAAGCGGGGTGAGAAGCTCACTGCATGAAAGGAGCTGTGATCACACCTCCTGAACCACCCCCAACTCCCTAAGCAACTTAAGATCACAAATCCGACTGAAAACCAATATGCCTGTATTTGGACAGTATCCAACCTTAAAAATCAATCGATTAGAAGAAAACTAGCATTCAACTCTTTCTGAAAATCAGGTTATCAGACAAAAGCAGACTCATAAGCCTCTGTGGACCAGCCACTCGAAAAGAGCTGTAGAGCACAGTCTGAACCATAATGGGTTACAACTGACCAGGGTTTGCATGGGACTGCACATCCCTGGCAGATGTTCTGGAAAGCCTATGTCCCAAACCTCATATACAGTATAGTTTCTAATCAATCCTTAATGAGGGTGTGATACTTTCTTCCTTCTATAGTCAACCAGCAACTTTGGGTTGGAGTATAGGATTGCAATCCTGCTTCTTTTCTTCCCTTTTGTGCCACATGGACTATGGCTAGGGACATTAGTACAGCATCATCTTTGTGCCCAGGGCAGTACAGGTGCTGTCAGCCATTATTGTTAGACTAGTTCTGAGAGGGGGCAGTTTCCATCCTGGCCCTGAATATTTAATTTGCTGTATTTTTCAAAACCTTTTATGTATTACACATTAATTTCCACTGCTTTGCCATCATCACTAAGGCAATTGGTCACTCAGCTGGGCTTATTTATGCGCTTAGATAGAAGCACAGCAGCACGCAAAGTTTATATTTCATGCTCTCTTTCATTGCTTGCCTAGAACAGACTTCCCTGGCTGTTAAAACATGGGACCTGATTCTTATTCTGATGTGACTCCAATGAAATCAACTGAAGCTCCTAAATGTTCAGCACATTTAAAGATCAAGCCATGTGTACAGAGCCCTAAAGAGGCAAGTGCAGACCCTCACTTTAGGGATGTTATTTTTAAATCTTGGCTCAACAAGGCTGTTACAAGGGCTAGCTTGCCTACACTGGGTGCACTGTGTTTGGCTCCATGAAGCTGGGTAACACGCTACACACATGATGTGTAAACTTTAGTTCTTAATTGAATAAGCTGTAACATCAGTACCGAAAAATAATGCAATTTACATCCCATCACAGCAATATCTTGACAATCAAGAAGCCTTTTTTTTGGTGTAGAATTTCTCTTTTTAAATCCCTACCAGACATTTCAAGTTGATTTTTTGCAGAGCCAATGTGAGAAGTGATGCCATCACTTTCAGATGAATGAAAAGCTTCATGAAAGGATCCAATCCAAGGCAGCTTGTTTTCTGCCGCACATTTTCTGTCGTCCAAGGGTTCCAACTGCTCCAAGCTTTTCAGCAGTTATGCAAGCACCAAGAGAGCAACAAGTTCATAATTTCTACTTGTTTATCAATGGTAAAAAAGGGTTTCTTAGGACAGGGCTGAGTGTGTTAGTAATAGCTCATTACATAGTAATAGTACCCCTGCGCCGAGCTCACTCAATGTCTGTATAGATGGGGCACTTCAGTTGGGCTTTTTGGGCACTTTTATCTGATTGAATCAGCTATTAGATAAAAGCACCAAAAAGCTCTGCTGAAGCACGTGATCTATACAGATGCTGTGGAGCCAGATTACATTAATGTGCTGCCTCTTCTGGTAAAGCGGTGTTTGGTTTGGGTTTTTTTCATGTCTGTCAGCAGTCACTGAACAAGCCACAAACACAAAGTCAATGCTGCACCCTCCTAAATGACACAGTTGCAGTCACAGGCACTCTGGGAGGTCTGTTTGCCCAGGCTCAAGGGACATTTAGACAGAAAGTCGCTAACCATTTATGCATTTGGAAATCCCCTCCAAAGATCTCATCGAAGCGGAACAATTCACGCTACCTCCAGGACAAGCCACATAGAGGTTTGCCCACAGTCACTACAGAATGTAGTGAGAGGTTTTATCTTTGACTTGTCTCAGACAAATGCGCCCACATTGTCTATAAAAAATGATGGATCTCAAGAATAAAGATGAAAAAGTTTTATGAATTTCTGAGATTTGATTTCTTTCCTCTGGGCCAGCATATGAAAACCCCTGACTCATTTAACTTGAAATATTAGTCAGAACCAAGTGGTCATGGCTAAAACTAACTCCTTGCACCCCTGCTAACATTTAGTTGATGTTTATTGCTATGTAGATGCAAATGCAGGGTAAGCAAAACAGCTCAGAAATATAAGAACCCATTTTTTCCTTCCTCTGCATGACCTAGTTCAAAACCCAACTAAATTTCTTCTGAAGGCTGACCATAGAGTCTGAATTCAGGGCCTGATTATACCTCTCAGTTATACCAGTCACAACCAGCAACAACCCTAGCAAAGGTTATGCAGGAAGTTACTGCTTATGATAATCCTTTAAGTCATACAGTAACATGAATGCATTTATTTTCTATGGGCAAACATAGAGACATCCCAATGAAAACTGCTACTTAGAGGCACCTGTTCTGCAAGGTTCTGAGCACTCTGATGCTGAGGGATATGCTTGCATTCAACAAAGTTTTAAGACCCAGATGCAAGAAAAGACACAGTCTGAAACATGACTGACTTGAACTTTAGAGCCAAAACCCCCTATGACTGCCTGACTTTGGATATGCCAAAATTTACCAGGTGCCTCCTTGTTTGACCTGAAAATTCACTAAGCACCTGAGGTCAGATTTTATTTGATCTGTTAGGTGCATAAGTTGATGAAAATACCTAAGTGTGATTCTATCCCATGTTACTTGAATCTCTAAAAACAGTTAATGCAAAAGGTGGGTCCTTTTCTCCACTTCTTTTTTGTGACACAATCTCAAGGGTAAGATGATGGTGCAGTACCAAAAGTAGACACATTAATTAATTTTCAGGACTTGGACAGTGTGGAACAAATTGCACTTAGGCCTAAGTCCACTTTAAAGCCCAATAGGTGGAACAGAATCTGGCCCCTAGAGCTCTATTACTGCACATGCCCAGAATAGTCAGAGGGGTTAAGAGCAGACTGTCAAAAAGCCCGAGGCTGAATTAATTCAGTCTTTGAAGGTTAGTCTAAGTTACAGTGGTTGAACCAATAAACAGAGGAACACACACTCACTTTTCATTCAAGAATGCAGCCACATGCCTGTAGTGACTCAAGGCAAAAGCTGGCGGGGGAGTAGGGGTGCTAGAGATGCCTGCCAGCCATTGCCAAAGGGGAGGGAAGACAGAAGCCCTCCAAAACTTTTCCCCACCGCCTACTGGAGTGGAGGGGGCATGGCCAGGCCCCAGCTTGTGCTCTGCCTGGGCAGGGGCAGGCAGTGGGGGGGAAGGTAGTGGCATTGAATTCATAAAAGCTTGAACAAGATTAGTTCTTTCTCTGAAAAACTATAAACCAAAGAACTGTAAACACAGCATGGGCTGTGTGTTCACCTATTCTTCCTGCTGCCTCCGATGTCTCTGGGATTTGCAGTTCAGAATCAGATCAGCAGGACTCTGCAGGGCTGGTCATTACTTCCTCTTCCTTCTTCCAGGAACTTCTAGGATTTGTAGTCCACAGTCACAGGCAGCACTAAGTAACCAGGGCAGGGAATGGCGGCTCTGTACTTAGAGAAGGTAAATTTAACTCCTCTCCCTGGCCCCAGACCCTAGCCAGGGTTTGCCTGGGGGACCAGTGAGCCAGCCCTCTCTGCCCCAGCTAGGAAACAGAGGGGTGGGGCCAGCCCTGTTCTTTGGAGCAGACAGCACAGCACAGCCCAGGACTGCAAGGCATGCTGGGGCACTTTGATTTAACTTGAACCAGGGAGGGGTCTGCGACAGAAGTTTCATAAACTGGTTTGACCCAAATCGGTTAAGTCTGATACTACATTCAAACAGGTTTATCTTAAATTAGTTTCAGCCATTTTGAAACTGGTTTATGTGCACTGAACTTCTGCTCTGTTATGGGTTTAAACCAGTTTCTCATGACTCAAACAGATTTATGTGTCCCTAGCCAGGGACAACTAGCCAACACCACATGTACCCAAATCCAGCTCCCTTTTATAGAGGTAAGTGGCATTTCAGGTTCCTTGCACAAACCTGAGGACCTCCAAAAGGGCATATAATACTTTGTGGAAGCTCCATGTTCTAGTCCCTGTCTCACCCAGAGGAGAGTGAAACCTACATCTGCTACTGAACAAGTGTCCTTGCTGATAGTAAAGCCTAAGTATGGACCTAAGCTAAGAGCATCTTCATCTCATCCTGTTGAAAGTTGTCCACTGGGCAGCAGCAGAGGGAAGAGACATGTAGCTAAGAGGACAGCACACCAGGAATGTGGCTCAGTAGGGCAGGCACTGCCTTGGAAAGGAGAGATGACCTAGCCGTCAATGGGGCACAGGCTATTTTACCCACTTTATCCAAGGGTTAATAATGTAAAATGCAGAAACATTACAAGTGGCAGAAGTGGGAGCCAAAACCCATGGCTCTGCCCAGTTCACTAGACTACATGCCATCTAACTTATGCCCTGTGAGCAAGTCCTCTAACCACTAAGCAACTGAGCTGAAAAGTGGAAAGACACTCTCCTCACAGCCAAATCCTAAGAGGATTCAAACCCAATTCTCCTACCTTCTATGCAATTGCCTTAACCACCAGACAGTAAGCTACAACAGATTAGGGCCAATTCCTTCTACAAGAATAGTTTCTTCATTTTCCATTGAATAGACATTGGATAAAAACAAAATTAAGGGTGGGAACAACCAAGATTTTTCCCACTCCCTGCTGAGCCATTAGGGTACAGCAATGTCCCTTCTCACACAATTTTTTCTGGCTCTATGAATCTTAAATGTATTTCTGCACAGCAGTACATGTTAAAAAGGAGAGATAAGAGATCTCAGCCTGTATCTTGGAGGGTGGACACCTTTCTGTGATATGAGAGATGGGTTTGAATCACCTGAGGCTGAGGTGGAAGTTGGAACCAGATTTCCCACTTCTTGAGCAAATGCCTTAGCCTCTAGAGTACTGTTATATAAGAGATGGACACCACAACCTCCTCTTTCTTTTCTTTTAAAAGTTAAAAAGAGAGCCCAGGGCAGTTCTTTGAAAGAATAGTTAAGTGCTCACCCTCAGGAGAGGAGTCTGGTCTCTGGATATGTAGATGTTTGCTGTCACCTAATATTAGGAACTTAAAGCATTGTATGAGCCCGTATGACTAAGTCTTGTGTTTAGATTTCTATTCCGGGGGCAGTCATCTGAATTAGAGATGAAGAAGGGCCCACAACCTCTATGGACTCTAATCCAAAATATTTTGCTAGATCATAGCACTTTGGTGGGATTCATCCCCTCAGTAGCAGAAATCAATATGTGAGAAATGTTCAGAATAAGCAAATCTGGTGCCAGTGAGAAGCAAGAGGAAGACAACACTGAGTGATAGGACCTGGTAGGCAGACTGGCTTGGAGATTCAAGTGGGATTAAAGCAGTACATACACTCTACACTAGTTTTGTGCACAAATCAATCTCACCCCTAATTCCACATCTGAAAAATCTTGGCTATTCATTTCTTGGTTCTCCTCAGTATGCCTTCTGACTGCATTGTTTCCCCAGTTTTATAGTGACTTATTCATATGAGCAAATTTCCCATGGGGGCTGTGATGTAGGTACTTGAAACTTCCTTAATTGTTCAATTAGATTAGCCTCTTTTTTCGGCTTGTATGATGTTTGCCCCTGTATACAGCAGAAGGCTTGTGCAATGCTCATACCCCACCTAAGTTCCAAATATTGTAAAATTCATCAGCAGAAATTATTGGGTCCACTCTACTGCCAGATGAATAACATATAAAGTGCATAGAGCTGCCCATAACTGTTACTTCATTCTCCCTCTCTATTCCACTCTCCATCTTCACCTTTCATATATCTGTAGACTGTTGGCATTTACCAATCCCATATGCATCATCAGTAAGGCCTGTATTTTTCTCCTTTCTCTGGTATGACTGGGTGTTGTTAGGCCTATGCATTAATGCATTGGCCATCATGTTCCTAACTCTCTCAGGTACCGTTGAAAATCCCTAATGACAGGTTTGTACAGTACCTTGCAACATGAGGCCTAAATCACAGATACAAATAACACTTAATGATACAAATTAAGTGAGTTAATTAAGGGAAGCATTTTTAATGAATAAACTCTTAGTGTCTGTGCTCTTCTCTTTGAGTCCATAATGGCATTCATAGGAAACACACAGACCCTTAGACATTTCATAGATTTCCTAGATGTTAGGGCTGGAAGGGACCTCGGGAGATCATCGAGTCCAGCCCCCTACCCCAAGGGCAGGAAGTCAGCTGGGGTCAAAGGATCCAAGCAAGATAAGCGTCCAAACGCTTCTTAAAGGAGTCCAGAGTAGGTGCTTGCACCACTTCTGGAGGGAGTCTATTCCAGGCCTTGGGGGCTCAGACAGTAAAGAAGTTTTTCCTATGTGCAACCTAAAACGGTCTTGGAGGAGTTTCCTTGTCACAAACTCCTCCGAGACCTTGTACTATGCTGAAGCTTGTGTGAAATGACATATGCCCACATCCTTGTACCTAAAGAGTCTATACTGAAAACAAAGGCATGCTAAGTGGAAGTGAGGGTTCCTAGCACAGCACCTGTTGGTAGGGCTGGAACCATGGTCTGTAACACAAGATCATGAGAACACTTTTTCCAGACTTCATTATTTGTAATAGATACACTTTTTGCCTGAATTCTGTGACCTGGTCAATAAGCAATTAGTATTTTATGACAAAGTGCAAGTGGCAGTGTTAATAGAGGTTTGTAGGTACATGCACACATGAGAGCTGAGGATAATTTTTATGACTCCAGTAGAACTGTGTGTAACAAACAGAAGTCAATTTTTATGACCATAATGATTGTATCCTCTCAATGCCTGTAGAAAATAGCCTTACTCAAATCAGTTAATTAGTATCAAAGTGCACTTGCTCACAGACTGTTCAGCTGTTATATCAAGTACTTGGGAATCTTTCAAAGGGGGACCTGCTTAACATATTTTATAAAAGAAAAAAAAAAGAGCAGCCAATCAAAAGATAAAGCATAAAGTTCCAGTTTAAAGTACATTTTGAAATACTTTATTATTTTACAATTTCATAAGTCATTAGTTTCAAAATTTATAATAAAAATGAAAATATTAAAAAGAGTCTTTTAAACATGAGGATGATAATAAATGGTTTTGGTTATTGCAACAGCACCAAGTACTTTCTCTGAACATTTCAAACGCTTGTGATTTTGGTATTAACATTTCTATTGCCTCCATCTTGCCTCTCAGCATTGCTCTCAAAACAAATGAGCTAACACTCCTTACAGCAGTGTTATCATATTCTGCTCTTTTATTATTTCACTTGCTAAATGTTTTCTTTCCTAAGACTCTCAAGCTGATTTAATACCCTTCTGCTTAGCCTCTACCTTATGCACAGAGGTACAAGTCTTTTGCATCAATTTAAAGCCAAAGTGATGAATGGAATTTAATGATCTTTTTTGTACAGTTCTGTATAACACTAAACAATGGCCAATGCATTCATTCATGATCAGTTTTTTGCCTTGTTTTTAATTAGCTTCCTATCTGGAGGGGTGGTGTGAAAAATTGCACTCTGGACCTTAGTACATCTTTCTTTTATAAAATGTATGTACAACAAATAAAAAGCACATTTTAACCTACCTGCTACCTATTACGTTAAATGTCATTACTACTAAAGACTGGCAGCTCAGCTAACAAACGCCCTCATTATTTTATTCCAGGTCTAGTTTAGGTATAGTCAATCAAATCACGCTAGATTTATGTCAGATGCTAACAAAATACAGTATAAATAGAGCCATTGAGTACAATTCAGTGATTCTGTGTTTATTCAGCTCTAAGCTATGAAGCTAAAGTGGATACCATTTATAACCAAGACATGCATTCTTCATGACCATAAGAGTTAGCAGGCCATAGCTAGAGCACTTTTAAGCCTGAGAGAATATAAAGTGTTCCTATGAGCGGACTCAATTTTTTTTAAGTATACAAATTAATAACTTATATAAAGATAGAAAACACTACCATGGCTATATATCAAATTTTTCTGATTGGGAAAGTTGTTTGATGGATCTAAAATAACCTAATTTGCAATGTAGGCCTCATTATTAATGGTCAGTGATTTTAGTACTTTCCAAAGGTGACTTTCTAAGGGAAGGTCTTTAGGAGTATGGCTGCAGAATGCTATGCTTCCATTCACATGGCATATTGCAAAGCTGTCTTGCCTTGTTCAGAAGGCTTTGAATATCTGAGATTGCTTTCAATCTCAGCAAATCAGGTTTGTCCATGGCACGTTACTGAAGCCCCATTCACCTTGACAAACCGTACATGCTCGTCACCTCCATGTTCACCACCTTCAACAGTTTTGTCTACCTGTGTCTTGTACAGAAGATTTATTCCAGAGGTGTACGGTTATTTGGGTTGGAGGGTCACTTAATGTATTTGGTGAGCTGGGGCCCACATGTCCAGGCACACACACTCACCCTCACACACACCCACACAAGATCCCTGGAGCCGGCTGAGGCTGGTGCCAGGGCAGCAGTAGGAGCAGGAGCATGTGCCCGCCAGGGGCTGTAGCATCTTATCTCCACTCCATGCTGCCTGGCTTGGCTGACACTGGCAGACAGGAATCATGCTGTGCCAGGGGTGGGGCCCTGGTGTTCACAGCCCCAGGGAGCAAGGCTGGTCATAACTCCTGGCCTCCCCCCTCACCCACTGTGCATACCCCAGCTGGGGGGAATAGGTTGGGAGAGGGGGTCAGTTCCCCCCCTTGCCTGCCATGTGGTAGTGGGCAGGTGGAGCTCCGGCCTCTATTGGTGTGATGGGGGACACTGGGAGGAAGCAGCCTTGCCTACCTGCCCACCTACTGTTTTGGGGCCAGGCTCCATCTCCTAGGGTGCCAGGCAGGCAGGACTGCTTCCACCCAGCATCCTCAGCTGTGCCAACAGAGGCCAAAGCCATTGCTGCCGCTTGTGGACCTGCCAGTTGATTCTGTCTGGCCCATGGGTAGGTGGCAGATCTGGCTCCAACGTCTGCTGGCACCACAGGCTGGATATAAACACCTGCTGGGCTGGATACGGCCCACAGCCTGTATTTTGCCCACCTCTGATTTAGTCTGTCTGGTAGGACAGGCTGTGGAAGGGCTACATGGTTCTGCCAAACCTCAAGATTTCCTGGATATGGGAGACAACCACTGTTTGATAAGCTAGGATCTCAGCATTATGATACAGTGATAAGTCATCATTCTTCGATAAAGTGAATATAAAAATTAAAAATGCACATAACGATATATTGTTCCTTGAAACCATGCTGTTGGGTATACTGGGAAATACAATGTGTTAGAAAACATTGGGAAATACAATGTGCTGGAAGAATCAGTGGGCCTACTTTGAAACTTGATGCAAGCCACTGCAAAAGTAGCGGTCTTAAAAGAATACTATCAGTTTATAGCAACATTCCCAGAATATAACATTCTGTTATCATTCCCAGGAGAAAACATTCCCAGAAAATATAGGAGACATTCCTAGAATGAACAATAGTGATGACCATATGAACTCAGATATCACCTTTGAGTCTTTAGCCAGCAGCCACACTTTGTTCCAAAACAGATGGGCCTGGAAGGTTTTGACACTTGACAGTTTACTGAGCTTACATGACTTGGCCGGAAGGAAGTTATTACTGTTACAGGCATGATAGATAGCTGTATGACAGCTGCACTGTCTGTGGGGTAGCATATACCATATGTCACTTTTGCCTTGGTTCCTTCCTTCTTCCCATCACCTTGTGCTCAGCTTAGACTCCAGAGCTACTGGTATTCTGTGGTGACTACAGCACAAGCAACTTTTTGACTACTATGTTGTCCCATATATGCTTGTGCATTACTGTGAAAAATATTTCCTCAACAGACATAGCCTGGAAGATCATTAGAAATTAGGCAATCTCCTAACAAGATTAAAATTGCCATTCGAGCACTTCCAAGTACTCAGCACACAAGACATTAAGTCTCACAACAAACTTAGGAGGAGTGTTATCATGATGTTAAAAAATGGGGGACAAAATAATTTGTCAAAACACCTCAACAAAACACATGGATGAAAACAGCAGAAGGACACAACTGCCAGAGGTCAAGTTCTTTTGATTTCACCCCCCAATCTTACCTTGGAAATATGCTTCCTTTCCTGTACTACATAGTTCTTTGGCACCAGAGGACAGTCACAGCCCCAACCGAGCCTCCAGCACCAAACAATATGTTGGGAAGAGTGAAAAGAATTCTCACTGTATAAACTGGTGCTATACGGAACAACCTACATGAGACTCATGCCTTATGGAAAGACATTATTGTAGATTAACAACCTCTTATTTGTGAATATCAACACCCAAGGATTAAAAAAAAAGTCTCTTGGCTTATTTAGAGGCGAGACAATGATCCCTCCTGCTTCCCAATGACTAAGTCAGAGCAGGTGTCAATAGAAATGAAGATTTTGAGAAAGAGAAGGACAGGAAAGATGGTGCTTTTATTTTATTTATTTACTTTGCCATGGATTGACCTGTTAAAATAATGGCAATGCAGCATTGAAATGATCCTAGGTCTCTGTCAGACAAATCATGGCTCAACCTATTTTCTTTCAGTTACATCAGAAAGTATGAACTTGCAACCCTGGCCCTAGCTCTTTTAATCGTGCACTGACAGGGCAAGAATAATTCACAGGTTGAGCTAATCAAAGGTGAAAAGGGAGAATCAGTAAATGTCGTATCCTTTTGCCACTTTCATCAATCCGACTAACTGAATTTGAGCTAAAGCTTGGCAAATTTTCTGCAAAGGGAAATTAATATGTAACACATCTGAGGCCTAGTGCAGGCCTGAAAAATTGGAAAGCCTGCGTTATAGCAGAGGGCCATTATTGAGGGAGAGAATGGCCAAAGCCTCAATAATCAGAAAGGAGCTTCTGTGTATCTCTCTGCTGTGATGGCACTCTGACCTACCAGCCCTGCACCTGAGTAGAAATCCTTCTCCTTCTCCTTTTCAATTTTTCCCCATCAGGAATATATTCTATTGCCCATTTCTGTTGCCCACACATGATTGAATCAATTCAATTACCTTGGAAAAGTTGATACATATTCAGGCCATGAAGATGCTCAGGATAGAAGGAGAGGAAGAGAGACAAAGAAATCCGTATTTACCCAATAATAAGTTTCATTTGGAGAAGGTTTGAAAACAATTCTCCCTCGCATTTGTCCCTGTCAGATCACATTATTCACAAATGAAGTTTACAAAATATCAATTCAATTTCAATAAGGGAGCCTGAATCTCAACACACGAGGGCTGAATTTACCAAATCATAACACTTGAGGGGACCCTGGTGGCTTCCAAATATTTTCCAGTCAGAGGTAATCAAAAGCAGACCGCTGAATACTAATACATTCAATTTCACCCCTTTTGTTCGCATCTGTTCCCTTATAATACTATTTTCTACACTTCCAAATCACTGATGATGGCAGTCTGAAAAAAAAAGGAAGGGGGGCTATCACAGAGGCTAGACAGTTTTGTGAAAAACACTCTGAAATATCTACAAGATCCTCCTTTTTTAAAATCAATTTGTTAACGAGTAAACTAGGGAGCAGTGGCGCAGAAAAAAAAACACAGCTCCCCCCACGTCACCCCCAAGTGTTTTCTAATCACATTCTAAGCACAGAGTATGCTTTCAACGTGAGCCGACTACATTAAAATTTGGTAACTAGACAACACCTGTCACTTCCTCCTCAATCTATCCCTAGTTATTGCAGCAGTGAAGAGGAATATAAGACATGCTACCAATGAATAAGCCACATCCTTCTGGCCCCAGACCTAGTGATTAGTATGACCCCATGTAGGTGAGCAGGACACATCAGCCAGGTATATAAGACTACTTTCTCTTCCCCCTCAGAATACAGAACATGCCCAACTTTGGATCCTGTCTCCAGTCAGGACCCAACTCTGGTGCTTTAGAGAATGATGACAAACCCTGGAAGCTAATGTACAGAAAAATAAAAGCTAAATTGTTTCAAAGCATATGTTGGAAGGCATTCAAGGGGTCTGGAAAGTTTCACTAAGCCCTGAGTGAGAGAAAGATTAGTGTGCAGGGAGCAAGAAACACAGTCGAATACACATAATCAATAAAGACTACTTCATGTGCATGAAGGTTTCATCTGCATGAACTACATGTAGTACATGTCTGAGTTCTGCAGGTGATCCCTTCTAGGCATTAAAAAAGTCTATAGCGGGGCATAGCAGTATGTCCCAAGTATGCTAGAAAATAACATATTAGAAATATAGTCTAGTTCATTGGTACTATTTTTGGTACAGCTCTCCCTGAACTTTAGTTCCTTAGTTATGAACCTAAAGCTGTAGCTATATGCCAGTTTTAGCATGCCAGGCAGCAGTTCCTATAAGACACACAGTGCTCCTTTGTACGGGCCACCTATTTCATCGGAAACTGTGTGATGGCCTCTGTGTACCGACATAAGCAAGCTAATTAGAAAGGGACAGAGGGCTATGTGAAATTTCATTGGGTGTTTCGTTTTGACACTGTTTTGACTCATTTCAAGCTCGAAACAGTGAACTCGAAATGAAACAAAAGGCTTTGAAACAGCCTCGAAACAAAACAAGGACAATCAAAATGTTTTAAAACTTTTGAAACATTTCGAGTTTCAAAGCTGGGCTTGCTTGCAGCTAAAGAGAAACTAAGGAGAGGGAGGGAGAAGAGGGGGACAGACTGCTTTAATATTGACTGTGTAGGTGGCCGGTGACTGTGATCTTTCCCTGTGGTCCCTTCCAATCCTAGTGCTCTGGGGGAGGGATGGAAAAACAGTTGTGCCTTGACAGACACACAGTCACACGTCATGAGTTTTGTTTGTCAGCAGTTTGAGGTGCAGTTTCCCAGAAACTCCTGCACCCATCCCTTCAAACCTGGCAGGCTTCATGGTCTCAGCAGGGGCTATCATCCCTGCAGTTTTCACCCTGCTGTGCCTTAACACACAGAGGACACAAGTTTTGCTTGTCAGCAACCTGAGCTGCAGTTTCCCAGAAACTCCTGCACCTAACTCCTTGAAACTTGGCATGCTTCATACCCTAAGAAGGGGCTACCATTTATGCTGTTTTCATCCAAATCTGCCAATAAATGACAAAGTTATAGGCAGTTTTTTGCTTCCCCATTACAGCCTATGGGCAAAATGTTGAAACAGCAAAATGGTTTCAATGAAACGAAATGAAATGAAACAAAACTTGAAACAAAACACTGCCCCATCGAAACTTCAAAATGGGAGTGAAATGAAATGGTGCCATTTCGCACAGCCCTAGTAACTGGCACTGCCATTCAGGAGTGTTAATCAGCTGACTCAAAGGACCACATAGACATCCTACTTCAGCTTTAGAGGATGTTCTATGCCAAGCTGTATGGTTTGAGTGTAACACTGCACATGGACATAACATAACTGATACAAGGCTCACAAGGTATGATAGAAATCTCTAAAATAATTTAAACTCCTTAAAAATATCACTTCAAAGCTTATCTTCTTAGAGCTAGAAGCTGGTAGTAGACCCCAGCAGAGGCTTAAAGTTCCAGTCTCTAATCTACAAGGTCCTGAAAGATTAGACTTAAAATATGTGAGGTACTCGCATATGGAAAAAAAACACAATTAAGCCAGGATCAAATCTTGCTAGTTTAAATAGGTATAATTTGGAGGAAAATTCCTTCTCTTTCCTCAAAAAGTGGAAACAGTTCCGTGTCAGACCAAAGAGTTGAGACCTGTAATGCTGAGTATTTGACAGCACTGAGGGATGTTAAATAGCCAAAAGACCCAGGCTGATGGGTTAGGAGATATGTGGCATAGCCTTAGGTATGAGGCTATGTGCACAGGCATGTCTGTATGGCTCCACATATATGTATGTACACAAACACCTCCATGCCATGATCCTAATCTTCCATGCAATAATAGGTCACACCCCTCTTACAGTAGATGCCACCTTGTCATCGATACATTGCCAAGGCAGTATGTTTCTCTAAGACAATCAGAGGGGCAGGCAAGAACAAAAACATTTTCACAGTTGAGACAACCCTGACCATGCAATTCATTCAAAAGGACAAATTTAGGATTTA
Organism: Crocodylus porosus; assembly: GCF_001723895.1. Lineage (NCBI taxonomy): Eukaryota > Metazoa > Chordata > Crocodylia > Crocodylidae > Crocodylus > Crocodylus porosus. Next base: position 12,365,908 of record NW_017728948.1, on the reverse strand, counting down.
GCCACCTTTCAGAAATGCTTCCTGTTTAGGAAAACCCTCGCTTTCGTAAACACAGCATCAGTTACTATACTCTCCTACCCTGACCGTTGCACAGGGAAGTTGCTCAGATACAATGTTTATAAGTGATATCCGAAAACTTCTATGATAGATGCATCTATATTTTAATATCTATATGTATAATGGTTACAATTCAGTAAAACACAAGGGTTGTTTGCACTGCACCAAAAAAAGCAAGGGGTGCTTTCAAAAAAATCTGGCCCAGAAGAGACAACGACTTTTCTTTCTGCTCTCCATTACTTTATTCCCTACCTACATTTTTTTTTTTTGCATACGACAGGCACCTCGCCCCCATCCAATCAGCTCCCCCACTTCAAAATGGGGTAGAATCATATTTTAAGCAGGGAAGCTGAGGGAGACAATTGACAATGACTCATTGTTCTTTACTCCAGAGGGACTAACCACTGCCTCTTCTTTTTAATGGATGCTATCCAGGTCACTCTTCCCTCCCTCAGTTATGGTACTGGTTCCTAGAATTAATGCTTGTCTTCAGCAGAATCACATTCTTGCTTGCAAAACCAGAGAAATGAGACTGTACAAACTATAAATAAAATAACTAATAATGCTGTTATAAGGCAAAAATTAGATTTCTTTTAGGAATCATCATGAAACACACAGTAAAGTCAGGCCACAAATATAGACTCTTTCAGGCTTGAGTTTGGAGACTCACCAATGTCCAATGAATGGGAGGATCACCCAAGAAGGAAACTTTGTGGTTTCATTATGTTCTCACTACATGAATGAAAAATGGGCTACACAAAGCAGGAAGATATAAAAGACATCAAGTTATACAACCCTCGCAAGAGTGGCAGCAGCCAAACAGGTGAGCAACACTGACTTCCAAGAAGGTGTATGTATGGATTGAGATAAGGTGGAGACCCCCATTCATGGCTATTTCTATGCTCATGTAGTTTCCAAAAGCCTAAGATCGTCCAAGGATTTAGTGGTTACTACTACAGGTTTGTGAAGAATCATGCTATCATCACAAGCCATTGAATGATCTCACCAGAGGACAGAAGTCTGTTATGAACAAGAAGAAATGTAAAATAAAGGCTAAGGAAAGTCCCAAAAGTCTCCAGAACAGAAACTCTATGACCTGCTGGAACCTCTGAAATCTAGTGAGACAAGAGATCCTTCTCAGTTAATTTGTGCCCTTCCTAGTTTTTGCTGATCTCAGCAAGCCTCTTGTACTGATAATGATGCTGGTTTTGAAGGCTAGTGAGCAGTGCTACACCAAAAAACTGAAGGATGAGGGAAATCTATGTCCTTTGCCATTCAAGGACTCAGATAATAAGGCTCACTACTCCCTTCTCAAAATGGAAATTTTGGGTTAAAAGGGGTTGTCACCAAGAGATTTGGAGAGTACTCATAAAGCACTTAATTTCAGGTATGGACTGACAGAAATCCATTGTATTAACATGTACAAAGTCGAATGCTACTGGGCAGATATGGAAGGTTACTTTGGATAGCTATGAATTCAGCATTGAGTACCAATCTGAGAGAAACCATACAATAGTGATGCATGGCCTATAAACCCACACTGAAATTCCAACAGAGGAAGAGCTACTTCAAGTCACCTCGGGTCACAGTCCCAAAAGAGTCCTTCAAGGATGTGTGACAAAAACAAGGGGTATCCAATGAGAGCATTTCATTAGCTTAGTGAAACATATTTTGCTGTATTAACCTTTGTTACCTAGAATCAGTGCTGCGGATGGGTAAAAAAACCCAACTACAGAATAATAGTTGAGACACTCTACTAATTTAAAAAGGGCAAAATTCAGCCAAGATTACTTTATCTATCTCAGAAGCCATACAGCTAATGAGAAAATGAGGTATACATTTCATTGAGCGTTGCACCAAAAAACTGCAAACCCTGGGCAAAAATCAGCTGGCTCAACAGCAAACTACCAGGCCAGTCCAGGCATCTGAACAAAAGAGCCCTGCATGACAACTTTGGACATTTGGGAACAGAGTCCCCAGAAAATTATTCCAATAAAGCTCTATTAGCCTCAAATGGCTGAGGATGCTTTGCAGAAAATGTGAGACATTTTTGATATGTTCATAGCAACACTTTATCCACCAGAGCTGTGTATCTGGATATTATCACTAACAACAAAGCTTTGGAGCTCATATGCATTGATTTTTGGTATCTTAAAATGAACCAAAAGAATACTGGAAATGATATAATGAACGGTGCTTGTACACATGACGAAAATTGGCTGGTTTTTGTGGTTTAATTGCATCACGCTGTACATGTGTGTGGGGTTTTTACAATTTAAATGAGATTTCTGTGTTGCAAACTAAACCACATCTGTATATAGTTTAGTTTGCAGCATTGCAATTTGTAAAGTTGGAGCCTTTGTCAGCTCACCCCCACCTCTCCCATGGGACAGGTGGACTGAAGGCAGAAGAAATGAGGGCCCCAATTCCCCCTTTTTTTTTCCCACGGAGCCTATCTACATTTCCCACAGCTGGGAGGTGAGCTTCTGTTGGGGTGAGTGGCCCCTGAGCTGCAAAAGGCCCCAGCCTTTCCTGCAGTGGTGGTGCCTGCTGGGGCTGACCAGGTGGGCTGCTAGTGGGTGGGTGCTACCCCAGCTCAGTCTTAGTAAACAGTTGGATCAGGCTTGGTGCTGCCTGCGAGTGACTGCATGCCCAACCACAGAGCACCATCTCAGGGCCACTGCCACCGTGCAGCTGCTGGCTGGACCCTTCCAGCTGGCCAGACCCCTGGCAGGGACACCTACAGTGGGCTGCTGGAGGCCACCACTGGCAACCTCAGCCTCCTGGGCCTCCAGCTCCGCCAACTCTGGGCCTGCCAGGCCAGCCAGGACTGGTGGCTGCATGTCATCCAACAAACCTGAGACAAGGAGCAGTAGCTGGAGGCATTCTGGATGACCCAGGCCATCTTCTGGGACCTCCTGAAGCAGCTCTGGCCACATCTGGAGTAACATGACACTGCCATGTGGCTGCCCCTCCCTATGGACACCTGGCTGGCCTGACCTGCTCAAGCTCACCAAGCCCACCAGCCTCCACTATGTAGACCATCTCTTTGGGGTGGGCAAGGCCACTGCCAGAGAGGCTGTCCTGGAAGTGTGTGGTGCCCTAGAGGATGCGTCGGGGCACACGGTGCTCCGCATTCAAGACTCCCTGGTGGTGACAGCAGGGTCCCATGCCCTGGGATTCCCCCAGTGCATCCAGGCCCTGGATGGGGCCCACATCCCCATCACCTGTCCATGCCTACTGTAGCCACAGTGGCTTTCAATCTGTTGTGCTCCAGGCAATTGTGGACCAGTGCAGCAGCTTCACTCACAAGTGCCCATGATGCCCACATTTTCCACAACTCCACCCTGCCAGGCCTGGTGCAGAGTGACCATTTTGTGCTGGAGGTGCCAGACCTGCAGCTGAGTGCCATGGTGGCCCTGCCCTTCCTCATCGGGAACACCACCTACCTGCTCCTGCCCTGACACATGTGGCCCTAGACCAGTCAGCTGGAACCCTGCCAGGCCCACCTTAATCAGTGTCTGGGCCAGATCCACACCCTGATGGAGTGTGCCTGTGGCTGCCTAAAGGAATGTTGGCGCACCCTCACCACCTGCCCTGAGTTCCCCAGATACAACCTCACCTAGGTCATCATTGCAGCCTGTGGGCTGCATAACATCTGTGAAGCCTGGGGAGAGCTCTTCCACAAGACCTGGCTGAAGGAGGCACAGCAGGCAGAGGACACTTGGCAGCAGGAGCACCACCTGCAGAGATGGTGACAGCTACAGTGACAGCACCACCCCCTCTGCCAAGGTGCTGGGTGAGCCACACTATTGGGGGCCAGGGCACTGGGTGCAAGAGGCATTGGCCAACCACCTCCACACTTGCTGGTGTAGCCCAATTGGACCTCCATGTCTTCTTCCCGCCAGGCCTGTACATCCAGCAGACAGTCTTCTGATGCTTTCACCAGCTGGTCCAGGAGGAGCCAGGCTCGTGCATCCTCAGGGTCCCAGCTGTGGGCTGCAGCAACCCTGATGCCACATCCCAGCTGCCAACTGAGGCCTTTTACACAGGTGCAGCTGCAGGACCTGCAGAGCAATGAAAAAGAAGCTGTTTGTTAGAGTTTGCAACATTTCTCAGATATGATGCTCTGTACCAGGGGCCATATGCTACCCAGCCTCAGATCAGGGGTCAGGCATGTACGGGTGCCCAGGGACCATAGTAGGTTGACTGGGCAGGGCCAGGTCCAAGTGGCTTCCAGCCAAGCCCCCCATCCCTGCTCACTCCCCAGGTGTAGGTGGGCCTCTGGGTGCTGGTCGCAGTTAGCCTGCCTCCCCTGCCTGTTCCTATGGTGGGACAGACCAGGCTTCTGGCAGTACGTGTTGCCACATCTCCAGACCCCACTTCCCCACACCTCCTCCTGCAGGCCAGCTGCTCTCCTGTGCTTATACCAAGCCCACAGTGCCCAGGCTTGGGAGGCATGAAGCTCTGAGATGACTGGGATGAAGAGCTTCCCAGGCCCCACCACCCCCACAGGCACTGGCACTGAGCCCTGATTATGTCCCTGCTGCACGTGTTGCAGGCACTGTGTGAGAAGCTCTTTGTGTGGACCTAGGGGCACCAAACGCACTATTCCCTGCTGCTGGTGGCACATCTGCATATCTGGCATGGGACCCTGAACTTTGATAGTACGGGGGACAAGCCTGGGCTGCCCCACAATCTCCACCACCACCTGGAGGGCTACCTATAGCTGTGCTACATGTCCCTGCCCCCCACAGCATTGATGTGTTCCTCGATGTGCAAGAGGTCTGTGCCCACCTAGCTGCAGGGCCACAGGTTGCTCAATAAAGGTTTGCACTGTCTCCCACTTCTCTGCATGCTTTGGGGTAGGGAACCTGGGATCAGGGGCTCCCCAAACTGCTGATGGAGGAGAAAGGACCCAAGGAACTACAGGCCAATCAGCCTGACCTCAATCCCAGGAAAAATCCTTGAAAAATTTCTCAAGGAGTCCATATGCAATAAGCTAGTAGAAGGCAAAATTCTGAATGACAGCCAACATGGTTTTGTCACAGGTATTGCATGTCTGATTAACCTCATCTCCCTCTATGACCAGGTTACTCATCATTTGGATAAGGGAGATGAAGACAATTCAGATGGGTGGAAAACTGGCTTCCAGGTCAGACCCAGAGAGTACTAATAGATGGATCTGAGTCAACCTGGTGGAATGTAGCCACTAGGATCCCCCATGTTCAGTACTTGGACCAGTGATTTTCAACATCTTAATCAGTGATCTGGATGTGGGGGTGAAAAAGCACGTGGCAAAGTTCACCATGGTCTTATGTAAGGGAAGCAGAAGGTCAAGGGATATGATCCAGATGCTCAGGTATCAGGGAGTGGGTAGCATCTTAAGTGCTGTTGGAGGCTTTAGGCAGGTCCCATTAACCCTCTGGGAGCAGAATGGAAGGTTGAGGTGGAGAGCTGTGCTGGCCTTGCCATAGCTAGGGGTTCAAGCTGCAGGCTAGGCAGACAGAGATGGCATTGTATAGCTGATCTAGCTGCATCAGACCTCAACCTGCCATCCTAGTGAGTGACCATGTGGAAGGAGTGAGGCAGACCAGCATCTACAAAGCTGTAAGGAGAAAATTGTAGGAAACTGTGGGTTTCCTCTTGCAGGATGGCAGAGTTCAAGCCTGCAAGGAGCTGCTTGGGGCTAGGGGAAGCACGATGTAGGGGGTGCCACATGCATGTGTGTGTTTGCACATATGCATATGGCCAGCAATAAAGCCAGGCAGCAGTAGAGAGTAATTCCTCCAGTGGCCTGCAGGTAAATATACAAGGGGGAGGAGGCATGGGGGTGGAGGGCAGATTGAGGCCCCCATGATGAGGAAGGGAGTGGAGCAGGGTTGACAGCTGGGGCTGTGGGTGCTGCCCAGCCAGGGCTATGCATGGGGTCCCGGGCTGGGATGGGAATGCCCTCCATATTTGTGCACAAAGTTCAGGGCTCCCTGTCCTGGTGCCCTCTCCTTGGGGTTGCTGTGGCCCAGTGGGAAGGACCTGGCACAGAAGGGCAAAGTGGGGCAGGGAGGCTTGGTGCTTCCATCACTGCTGGGAGCCCCATGCCAGATGTGCTACCATTGCAAGACACCCCTTTCCCACCTGGCAGCAGTTTGAGGCACAACTCCACCACTACTATCACCCTTGCTGCTGTTGGGCTGGAAGAGGGCACCTCACCATAGTGGCATGGCTGGCGAGGGGCTCCCAGTGGTAGCAGTAGCACCAAGCCTCTATGTCCTCCCAGCCTCTGGCCTACAGAGGCCCCATGGGGGGGCATCATGGCAGGGAGCCCTGAGCCCTAAAATGGGCAGCCTGCATCCTCCTCCACACCCCACAGGCTCTGTTCCAGCCATACCATCCATGGGAGGGGGAGGAGGTGGACATGAGTCTTACCATTGCATTTTGAAAAGGTGATCCTCCTAGTTGGAGCCAGTGCTGATTCTTGATTTAAGGGGAACCCTAGATTCCCCTCCAGGCCCTTGGTTCATGGCTTTTCTTGCTGCCAACACCCCCTGGACACTTTGACATGTGTGCTTGAGTGCTTTGTCACCTACAGCTGTGTATGCCTATGGAAGCTGGTCTTGGGGCCTGAATGCCCCCAGTAGTATGTACATAATAGGTTATTCAAAAAAATATGAAAGCAGATTTCATTTGTGCCTATGGTCTGCTGCTGCAAAATATGGCACAAATTGTTTAGCATGAAATTTTACTTTTTACTCTGATTCCATTATAAAATTGCTGCAGACTTGTTCCCTGACCCAACTTCTTCTGGCTCTACATGGAACAATATAGAGCGCATTAACCCCATGCTGTTACAAAAATGGTTTTATACTTTGTGAAATTATGCCAGGACAAAACCAAATAGCTCAGCTTAATTTAACATTCACAGGTTATTGTGAACTATCAAACCAATACTTGCAAAAAAAATTATATTAAAATGCTGGGTAATCTAACAATTTGCAAGCCGTGCCATTTTAAAACACAGCAATTGTTGTTCTTAGCTCTGTGGAGACCACACACTGTGCAAACAACTATTAGGCAATACAAGCTTTTCTTTGTATATTAGAAGGGTGAAAATGTGTAATTGGAAAAGAAAGTGAAGACTCCCTACAAAAGGATTTGGCATGGACATATGCCTTAATGGATTATTGTTATCAGTTTCACCACATAAACTAACAAGAGTGCTCAAGTCTCTTTTTTAGTATCTTAGAAATAGGAGAAAATAAGCATTTAATGGCATTTTGAGAACATTTAAAGCTCCTTATTATATTCGAAAATTGATCCTGGTATTTCTGCCTCTGCAACAAGCTGTTACACTGATTTTGTGAACTACTAAGCCTAGTTCCTCTGGGAACCCAAAACAGAGAGTGAGTGAATTTACAAAGGGTCATTCCACTATCTTGCTTTCCCACATGTCTTAACAGCATGACAATAAACAGACGGATGAGAAGAGACAAATATTTTGCATAACCTATGTGGAACTCCCTGGAAGAGCTAAGGGTGCAAAGCCACAGACCCAAAAATATAAGACACTGGGTTCCCATCCATGGCAAATATAGGAAGTTGGTTGTGACTGTAAGAGTTTATAAGCAGAAGAAATGGGGTTTAAATTTCTTTCTGCTAGAGATAGCCTGAACCAACACCTCTACATCCAAAGAAGCCTAATACGCAAGTGAATCCAAATTTCATCAATGGCCTCTCTATACTTAATGGGCCAAACCACATACCCAATCTAATACAATGAAATGTTGATTCTTATGCCTACCTATACTCTTAAAAACAGCAGGCATCACAAGAAGTTTGAAACTCATCTTGCAGGATTAATGTAATTAAGTTTATACTTCCGCAAATTCAATGTGGGGCAGGATTGAAGAAATACCCATGTGAAATTCAGTTAAAAAACAGCAAGCTCATTAGCCTGATGCAGTGAGTTTTCCAAGATTTAGATACAGTGCCATAAGCCAGCCCCGGTTTGCTTACAAGTATTTTGAGAATGAAATTGGGGGAAAAGGCCTGTTTTGAGCTTGCAGCCTAGAGCAAATGAGGTTTTTTGGTTTTGTTCTGAATATTCTAAATTGCTATAAGCAAGGACTTCTTTGGATGATATCTTTTACTAGACCGGTTGCATGATTGTGATAGACCCCGGCTTGGGTCTGTGCCAATAGGACAAGAAGGCTGGCCATACACTCACTCCTAGAGCAGCAAGGGGAAAAATGCCTGGCAGGTCCATGCTGGTGGGACAGGGGAGGGAGCGGGGGTGGGGGGCGGTGATCAGGTGCTGCCCCCCCTGCTCCCTTCATCTTAGGGGAGCCTGCACCTTGTCACATCCCCCCCCCCCGCCTGTCCATGCTCGAGTTAGGGAGTAAAGGGACAGGGCCAGCCCTGCTCCGCTGGAGCAGACAGCCCAGCCCAGAGCTACAGAGCATGCTGGGAGACTCTGGTTTAACTTAAACCAGCAAGGGGTCTGGGACAGAAATTCCATTAACCAGTTTGAGCTAAATCAGTTAAGTCTGATACTACATTCAACTGGGTTTATCTCAAACCAGTTTCAACCATTTAAAATTGGTTGAAACTGGTTTATGTGCACTGAACTTATGTTCTGTTACAGGCTTAAACCAGTTTCTGATGGCTTAAACCAGTTTATATGTAACTTCTGTACCTAGCCTGTAAGTCTCCCAAGTTTATAATTAAAAAAAAGTCAATCAAACCTATCAGTTTCACATTTAGTTGGACTTTCAGATTCTCAGTGCTGAGGTAGTTTTATCAAAAGGATTGTTTTCATTAAAACAAAATTAAACAGTTATTTCCTTCTTAAATTAAGGTAGAGAGGAAATTCATGAAAACATTTTGATTGATCTTTGGATGTATAACATCTTGTTTTTACTAAACCGGGACATATGAATGAACAGAAAACTCAAGGTAACAAGAGGCAAGGGGAAGAAAACATGAGACCAAGCATACAAAAATCCCACCAGACACCCTTGTTGAGTTCCAACAGTTACCTTTAAATTTGCCTTTTTGGAAATCAAGATTTCAGAGGCATTTGCACCAACAGAGAAGCTCCCAGTCCACATAAGGCCAACAGGCTAAATAAGAAAAGGTTATGAATCATTTATTCACCTAAATCCCTTGAACTAGCTGGGGATTGGGATCAGTGCTGAAATACAGGGGGAAAGCTATCACCTTAATAGCCTTAGAGAAGTCCCCGAGTTGGTGCGAGTTCATTCTCATAGCCTTTTTTTAGAATGTTAATTCCATACATTGAAAAATATCCTGGGGCTCCAAAGCTGCCTGTCATGATCCTATGCCTGAATCAGACTCTTAAAGTGGTCTATAAAAAAACTTCACAATGGTTTTCTACAGCAGGAAACTAACCTACAGCAAAATTCACAGAGTAGCTAAATCCCTATGCATTCAAGAGCCTGGAATTGTCAAAGTGTATTTCACTTTGGGACAACATTAGATACACATCCAGAGAACCACTGAAAGGATGCAAAGGTTCACTTTTCTAAGGATTATGAAATCTAAATTTCAAGTAACACTTATGCATAGTTCCTGATCACCCATGGACTTTCTCAACTGAGAAATTTAGGAGACAAATACCGTTTCCAGGACTATATGAAAAATTGTAACAAGAAAGTACTTATGCATATTGTTCATGAGCAGAACTGTAATAAATCATTATGATTGTAAGGGCAACTGCTTAACCTTTCCTTACATCTCCATTGCTTGTTGCTCTTCCTATCTGTTGCTCCATGTCTTAAGTCTTTAATCCTGCAAAATCTTGTGCATGTGCTTAACTGTATGCATGTGTATCGTCTCAGTGATAACAACAGTGATAAACACCTCTTGGACACCATAAAATTAATAATAAATAGCATTGTATTTAACAATCATTATTCAAAGTAACATATATCATGAGGCTTAATTTTTCGACCATATTGTTTCCTGTATTTTATTTCCCCCAGACCAATGCCTTCTTTACAGGTCTCTCTTGTCTTTCGCTCTCTTTTCCCTTGGAAGGCCGCTGATAAAGAATGGCAGAGAAATTTCAGTACAACTACAATGGAATTATGTATTGTACATTGCACAGAAAGCAGGAAGACCACTGGATGTCCCAGTGATTAAATAGTCATTCTTTGTTTGCCTTTTTGGCCTATGTATAAGACTCGAGTTCATTCTGAAATCTTTGTATCCAAGGTTAGTAACTGACGCTCCATTCTTTCAATATATTGATCTTAGGACCAATGCAGGCTGTAAAATGAAATGATCACAATGGGTGTGTCTACACAAGACACTTCACTGTGCAGTAAGCATGTGCATCCACAAGTGCACATGTGTAGTGCACAGTAAACCTCGCTAATTGCAAGTAACTTTGCTACCTGCAAGTGCAAGTAGCAAATTTACTTGTGATTATACCCGAACACTACCACGCAGTTAAGATGCCTGACCAGGAGCAAATCTGCTCTTGGTCAGGTGGCCACCAGCAGGTGAGAGATTGTTCTCTGCCCCCAGGAGTGCCTGCTGCCAGGGCAGGCTATGCCACTGGTTCCCATGTGGAGACTATGACCCCCTGCCCTGGCAGCAGGGAGCTCCAAGCCCCCTGCTCCAAAATTGTGATTGAGGAGCAGAGGAGCGAAGAGATCGTCATCTTCCAGCAGGACTCTGTGGTTTCAGGGCCAGCATTGGGAGATCCTTAAATGATCTCGCTGCCAGCTGCCCCACTGGCAGATTGGGGCAGGGGGCTGGGACCTACCCTACCCCTGCAGTTCTTTCCAAGCCTCATGCCTTGAACACCTGATCAACGCACAGGGCTGGGACAGGTCCCAGCACCAACTCTATGATCATAGGGTGGGGGCTGGAAAGCCTGTTACCTACTCAGCTCTACTCCCCAGGCTATTCCCCACACAGCTCCACGCTCACGGAGCTGAGCGGGGAACAGACTTTCTGGCCCCCACCCTGCAATTGTGGATCGGGGGCACCGGTGATTCTGGTCCCCTAATACACCACACGCTTCCTTCACTGAAGGCCATTTAGCCATGATTCTGATATGGCTCTGCATATGCAATCACCCAAAGAACAGTGTCATCTTGCCATAGACATTTATTAACACTGAAGGCATGATAAATCATCCAACTTATTACAAGAAAGATGACCAGAGAAAGGCACATGGGGCTTAGAAAACATAGCACAGAGCTGCAGACTCTGTGGCAAACATGGCAAGCTAAAAGAATCACCTGGGATTTGGAAAATATGTAAAAACTGCAAACTGTTTGCAAGCAGCAGCAGAAAGTACCCAGTCTGGACAGAGGGAAAGACAACAGCACCACTAGCTCATAATTATTCACAGGAACAGTAGACAACATTGCATCAGAGGATAACTGTTCTATCAGCTTGAAAGCCAATGGATATTTATTAAATTTAATTTGGATGTAGGTACACAAACCAACATGGAGATGAAGCAATGCTATTAGCACCGACAGAGAAGGCACAGGAAGAAAACTGAAAAATGTTGACACTACTAGAAAACCAATGGCAGAGTCAATGAGGATGTTCAGATACATAAGAGAGAAAGGGAATACAGGAAACTCAGTAAGTTTTCAAGGCCCCAGAGCCGCTGCCACTTCAGAAAAAGGACACTGCCTACACTGGAAAACAAAGTTTCCAAAGACCAATGGTGTCACAAGAGAGCAGAATAGCTATATGAGGTTGTCACTCCAGCTGAATACACTATGGACCAGTGGTCCTTAACTCTTGTAGCCTCAAAGAACCCCTTAGACTTGTTAGACTCAAGACACCCCTTAGACTTGTTAGACTCAAGACACCCCTTGTTAGACTCAAGACACCCCTTAGAAAATGCCAGCTCTTAGCTTTCGTCCATTTCTTGACTACAGAAAACTAATTAGAACAATTCTTCTGTTACAAAAAACTCGAAAGGACCACAACAGGTCAGACTTTTTTGATGCCATGGATTCCTATTTGAAATCTCTATTCCTATTTGAAATTTGTAAATTAGGTGTTTGTATACCTAACATTGCTAGTGTTGTGTGGTACCCTGAAGCACCCTTCAAAGGATCTCAAAGCACCTGAGGGTGTCATGGCCTCCCAGTTGAGAGTAACTACTACAGGAAACCAGACATCACCTTCTTCAGATTCCACGAGGAAGGGAGAGAAGCAGTACAGCATCAGTTATTCATCTTTCCCTGGCAAATTCACAGACAGACAACCTCCCCAGCAAGCTGAGAGAGCTGTACCCAAGGACATGGGCAGTAGTACAAACCCACAGGTTGACAAAGGAGTTAGAACATCTCTTTGCTAGCTACCATATTTACTCAAATTCAAGACGACTTTTTTTCTCTCCCAATTGGCATGGAGAAAAATGCCCTTTATCTTATAATTGCATACAATGACATCTCACAAAATACATTGTCTATCATGAAACTATTGCCAAAAGCAGCATGTGCTCAGCAATGGAAACCACCAAGAAGTTGATTAAATGCAGCCAATACTAAGCATAACTATAAAACACATGGCCCGCAATACGCAAACATACTGATGAGAGCCATTTTGTGTGTGTGTGTGAGTGCGTGGCCCTTAAAAAATGGGTGCATGTTCCCTCTGCAGGGAACTGGCCCTGGTTCAGGAGGTACGTACGATATCAGTTTGGTACTGGGAGGGTCAGAGGCAGCCCTGACAATAAGTGTTAGAGTTTATTGCTTCACTTTAACAGCACATGTAGACACACCCAATAGACGTCAATGTGCTGCTCAACAGTTTGTTTATGGAGCACCTATGCTAAAATTTGCAGCAGTTTCAAAAAAAAGGCAACGTGCAGTAACTGTGGATGAACTAAGTACATGAGTGCTATATGCAAATTGCTACAGCCATGTTTAATTTCAAGGTTATGATTTTCAGATTTGCTCCTCACTTCTCTGCGTTTCAGAGAGAGAAATGTCTGACAGTAAGAAGAGGGAGAAGGGGCTGCCAGGGGACAAAAGTTGGGGGGAAACAGAGCGCAAAGGGACTACCTGACTCCTAGATTTTTTCCCTGCTGTACCAGTGGGAGGTGGACAAATTCCAGGCAAACCTCCAAAAATTAGATTCTATACCTGGAAAATTATAACAGATGTATACATTTTTCATTTATAGAATCTAATTACTAGGGAATCATAATCATGGTCATCTTCTATTTGAGTGAATATGGTAGTTTAAATAATAGATTCACTATAACGAATTATAATGTGAGGCTCTCTGCTCCACAGTTGGAAGAAAGGAATCTATGGCAGTAGCTAGAACCTATGTGCATTCTGCTGTATACTTACTACCTTTGTTTCCTAGAGGCAATTCATCAGTAACCTAACTTCAAATAAAACATTAATAAATGAGTACATGTACAGCTTTTTGACTGAGCCAAATATTTTAGTATTTTTCTATTCCAGTAGCACCCAAAGTCCACATTCAGGATCAGGACTCTATACAAAAATGTTCTAGGAGACCAAATCCCTCTCCAGGTGTCAAGGCCACAAGTATACTCAGAGGCACATGAAGCATGAGCTCTCTGTGGATACTAATAGCAGACTGTTTTCTTGCCAAAGAGTCTTCAACTTAAGAAGGCAAGCTTCTTTGGGTAGATGTGATATCTCAGAACAGCACACTCCATATGCCTGAAGAAGGGTGCTTGTGTCCAAAAGCTTGCAAAGAACTTTTTTCCAACTACCCAGTTGGTCTAATAAAATATATCACATCCACCCAAAGAAGCTTGCTCGCCTATGTCCTTAGATCAACACAGCTACAACCAAAAACCCTTCAACTTAAGAACTCGCTCACCTTTCAGATTGAAATGGCCTTAAATGAGTTTACTCACAGGGTGGCTGCAAAGACAACGTTCAGCCTTATATAATGAAGGGAGCATTACATCTTCATGCCTACTTTGTCCTATTTTTTTCACTCCTAGGTGTATTTCACGATTAATGCTGCTTTCCACTTCTCCATATTTTGATTCAGTCTCTGTTTCCCCTATTTTGCATTTTTCAAGGGTACATTTTATTTGTTACATCCATCCCAGGTTTCTTACTTCTGTAAGACCCCTTGTAGTATTCATCAGTCCTCCCTGGGTATTGCAATGCCTCACAAATTAGTTCATTTCCTCTTGTGGATAAAGAAAATAATAAACAAGACAGTCCTCTAGATGATAGTGATGTACATCTGATGCATAAAGTTTGGCCAGCTATTTTTCTAGCCATGTCCAAGGCTCACTCTAGGCCAATCTGAATTATTATGGGCAGCCCTATTTTGTTAATCTCCGCCTCAAAAGTTTCACTACATTACAAATAACTACTAATAGCTACTGCAATCCCTAAAAGGTCATTCATGCAAACCTACTCACATGCTTACATGTATGAAAAGCTGAACTGAAATACAAAATATAGCCACAGGAAATACATGAAATGTTCATTATACAAAACATTTCAGTCAAATAATTATATATTTATGTTAGTGGAACTACCAACACGATTAAAGTTAAATGTGTGCATAAGATAGGGGCTTAAAACTCTGTAAGAGAAATGAAGATTTTCTGGCAAGACTTTTAAAACAAAAAATAAGTCCAGGCTGCCCATTTCTCACAATCCTACTATCTTCTAAATTTTCATCAAGATTTTTTGCTTATTGTTTGATTAATTATTTAACTGAAGTTATAATATAGAGGCTTTCCCCATGGTAACTGCCAGGACTGTACTGGTATTACATTAAAAACTGATCTGAAAACTGTTTTTACATTTGCCTTCCTGCAGGCATCTGGCAACTGTACAGTTTGTGAAATTTAAAAAACGATTGGTTTTATACAGGATAAATGTCTAATAACGTTAATATCCCATAATGCATATCACTCTAACTAAAAGCCAGATTGTTCCTCTGAACAGCTAAAAGTGATACAAATAAGTCTATTTAACCCAGGATGAGCTGTGCGTGTTAAGAAATATTCACTTCTTTATTTGTTCTGTATCAGTAGCTCTCTGTACATAGTCTTCCTCACTTTATGGTTTTCCAAACTTCTTAGTTTTAACTTGTTGATTTTTCGAGGGAGTTTAATATCTCAGCTATTTTCATTTGGGATAACTCAGCACACCTCCCATTTGCATGGAAAGTGCGGTCAATGTGAATTGATCAAAACCAAATTAACAGCAATTGGTTCCAATATTTTCCCTGTTTACACATTAGCTTGCTGCCTTTAACATATAGATGTATTGAATTCAGCTTAGCAACCTGAGCATGAATGCTCTGGCCTTTAAAGAGAAACTTATCTGTAATTAAAATCATGCACAAGTTTTAGACGGAGTCTGTTTACTACCTAGAAAGAAAGCTGATTTTGAAAATGAATAGATTTCAGCACAGTGGTTGATGCATTTAATTCTGAATTAAATCCCCTAAAATTACAGGGGTTTAGCTTTCCCAAACATCAGATCATATAAATGGTATGCCTGACTCTCAGTGAATTTTGGGGAGGGGGAAAAAACTCCCTATTGATTTCTTCTTTAAAATATCATTGCAAACAAATAAGTTAACACAGTCATAATCATTATGGTATAGTTTTTGCAAAAAGCATATAGTAGTTTTAATATATACTTATAAGCACGTGGTAAATCATTTGTTAGAGCATTATATGACAAGTAATAAGGGTTTTAGAATAAAAACGAAAGCACATATATGGTAGCTGGTAAGGAAATGATTTATAATATAGTGTATATTGCATTGCTTATTATAATTTAGAATGGTAATTGCTATAGCTTTGCTATACTGTTTAATTGCTACAGTACTCTGATATATGCTATAGAAGACACTGCAGTAACTGCTGTGGTTATACAACAGCATTTGCATAATCCGCACTGTAGTTTATTCTTGTAGCAGATAATGCAGTATACCAAGGAATCAAATTGTTTCTTGCCATATTGATTGCAATTAAAACACAAATATGAATTCACCGATAAGGTTTTTTCCTAGGGTTAGACAACAGAGCATTTGCAGAATTAAAGTTTAAGCCATTATGGCAACAGCATAGCTAGGAAAATAATTTTGAAAGCAGAGCTGTTGCAATTTCCTGTGGCAGAATTATAAAACAGAGTTATTTTAAACAAAAAAAATCTACATTTCAGGGTCCCAGTTCTGCCCACAAATACTGCAGTGAAGTAAATATATTTGCTCCAGAGTTGGGAACACCATTTGACCACCAGTTTTAGTTCCTTACTCATACCTTGCAGCCACATTTACAGTCTTATTTACTGTCACAAAGTGGTCTGGGTTGGAGCTCATCAGTTTTAGATGGGATATCTCTAGACTAAGCGCAGACAGTCAAAAGGCCCAAGGCTTAATTGATTCAGTCTTTGCAGGTTAATCTAAGATGTAGAGATTAAACTGAGAAATGACTGGACACACATTCACTTTTGATCCAGGAAATGCAGTCACATGCCTGCAGTGGCTCAAGCCAGAAGCTGGGGGACGCTAGAACATGGCTCTCTGTCATATGCCAGCATGGGCTGTGTGTTCATGTCCTCTTTCTATGGCCCCCCAGGTCTCTGGTATTTGCAGTCCAGAATCAGAACATCAGGATTCGGCAGGGTTGCTCATCACTTCCTCTTCCTGCTTCCAGGTGCCTTTGGGATTTGTATTCCACAGTTGCAGCCAGCAGTAAGTTTTTAGCAAGGCAGAATAGCTCTGTACTCAGGGGAAAGGAAGTTTAACCCCCCCCATCCCTGGCCCCAGACCCCATCTGGGGTTTCCTTGCAATGGAGGGCAGTCCCTGCCTCCCTCCCCCCTCAGCCATTCTCTGCTGGAGCAGAAAGCCCAGCCCAGCCCAGGGCTGGAAAGCATGGTGGGAGACCATGATTTAACTTGAACCAGGAAGGCATCTGAGACAAAAGTTTCATAAACCAAATCAGTTAAGTCTGACCCAATTCAGTTAAGTCTGATGTTACATTCAACCAGGTTTATCTTAAACCAGTTTCAGTCATTTTGAAACTGGTTTATGTGCATTGAACTTCTGTTCTGTTACAGGTTTAAACCAGTTTCTGATGTCTTAAACTGGTTTGTGTAACTTCTGTCTGTAGCCCTTGAGATGACTAAGGTTGCTGCTGTAGGACATGACTGAGGCTACAAACAGACATCAGAGAAACTGCTATCCCACAACAAAGTACAACTATTCACACATCACCTCCATTGTCCCAAGACAAACCTACAAATGTTTGTGGGATAAAAAGTGTTAACAGTTTGCGCTTGGACATTACAGACTATCTGAACACCTGTCCCAGGATTGTACAACTGAAAGAAAAGCAGTAATGCATTCAGCTGCTCACAAAACCCCACTTGTGTACACACAAATCCTGCGACTCTTCTTTTCTAGGACAAAGAGAGGCACAACTTGTCCCACGATCAACGCAGTGTCTGCTTGTAGCCTTAGTGATTCACTGAGTGCTTTTTTCAGTGACAGTACTAAATACATTGAATTACATTTTTTTCTGTCAACATGATTTTCAGAAAATGTCTTTTTGATTAAGCGAACATATTTTTAGAAAAATTGCTACAGTTATTGAAGTATTTCAGATATGCATAAAAACCAACCCCCACAAAAACTTAGCAAGCACTGATCTCAGCTGGAGCCTCTAGGGCACTACCATATTACAAATAACAATTAATGATATTTATAATAAAATTAACATGACTCATGCTCAAAAGCAGTTTGTTGGCAGAGCCAGGACAAAGCTTAGTTTATGGGCAACCAGTGCCTCCTGATACTGTGGGGGCACCAGCAGCTGATTGCCGACCGGGGTGTTTTCCCCCAGCAGCCAATCACTGGAAGTGCCAGTGGTAAAACCAGAAGTGCTGCCAGCATTTCTCTTGGCACCCCCACAATCCTGGGGGGCACTGGCCGTCACCCCCCCCATGCTCTGGCTGGTGAAGGCCAATCTCGGGGGAGGGCACATACCCCCCCCATGTGTCGACTATGACTCAGCTCACCTGATTCTTGTTTGAGTGCCAATCTGCTGGGCCAAAATCCAGCAGTAATAGAGAGAACAGTAGTATGGTGCTATAGATTTTAGCATTGATTCAGGGCATGCACACCATTTATACAAACTGCAAAATTTTGCAGTTTTTTCAAATGTGTGCCATTAGATGTTATACCAGCACATGCCATCAGATATTGTTATATGACAAATGTAGAAAAACTATCCACATGGAACTGCAACTAGTCAAACATTCTGCCTAGCAACACCATCAACTTTTCAGGGAATAGCAGAAATCTTCTCAGACATAACAAGCCAATTTTATTTAAGTAAATATGGATTTCATTGGTTAATTCAGGCCCTTACTTTAAAAAAATAGTTATCAGTTAACAGATTTCAATTCTGGAAGTCAGCGATTAGCTTTACTATCAAGAACGGGAAGCATGTTCCATTAACAAGGATTCTTCACTTTCCACACTCCAAGCGGAAGCATCCAAGTTGCACTTAAATGTTGAGTGTTACCTAAAGTCACTTAGATAGGGCAGAAATAATGGTGCTCAATATTTTAACTGGAAACAAAATGGTAGAGGGGTTTACTGAGTACAAGCACTACACCCGCCCCCCCCTTGAGAAGCACAATTAAGCAAGTGAGCGGTCATTTTCTGTGTGCCTGCCTTTGCTCCAGAAATAAAGAGGAAGGTTTGGGAAATACTAAAGGATTGCAGTGGCATCTTCTCTTTCATTTGCAGAGCAGACAGCATCACAGATCACTGACATCATATAGCTTTCTGGAAAAATACATCAGCAAGCTGGGGAAACAACTATGCAGGTAAAGTGAATCCTTTTTAATAGATGCATTAATATTTCCACAAATAAAGGGATGAGTATGGCAAAGTGACTTATGGGGCTTCTTTGATTAGTCGACAAACAGACAAATATCCCAAAGTTGCAAAACTAATGTTTCACAGATTGTGGTGCTTGGGTTTTGTTATTCATTACTCTTGTTTATAAAGTGTCAGTCATGCAGTCTGGGAGCAGAAATAAAAGAATGTCACTTAACTGATTAATCATATAAAGTGAATAATGAACATCCCATGGGCTCAGAGGTACCCAATAAAACTATATGGCAAATAGCAACTGATTCACTAAAGAATTAAAAACTGATCAAATTAGAAATAACAAATAGTTTGGTCATTTCTAATATTAAGATGAGTCACTTTAGAAAGTTGTAAGGGCAGCTCACCATGAGAGTAGTTCCTGCTTCACTTTGTAGACTTCTGAAGTTTCAAGAAACAATTGATGGCAGGGGACACTGAAGTACGATAAGTGTAGCATGCAATCACTGTGATTGTTTGTGATCATGACATTTTACAAACGCTGTTTCTCTGTCATTTTCTAAAGTATTGTTTTAGAGGGTTGTGACAGAGGTAAAAGAAATAAAAAAAAGTACAGAACAAGAAGAAATGTCACCCCGTCTCCCTAGACAAGCCAGATTGAAAAATTGAAGAGAAACCTACTTGGATGAGATAGATTCATTGCTCTGACTCTGAGCCAGCAAAATCAGAATTAGATTTTGAGATTATTGAAGTAATCAAACTGCTGATTGTTCTGACAGTAGTTTATAGCATACTATCTATGCTTAATGCAGCAGGGCTGACTTTCAGTTAAAGCAGGGATCTTCTGGTTTATCTGCTTGACTCTGTCACTAACCTGCTATGTGACCCTGAGGTCCAGGATCCCCACCTGTGAGACAGGTTGATACTATTATCCCCATTCTGAAGCTGGGTAAATGGATTCTCCAACAGCTTTTCATAAAAACATGTATGTGTTTACATATCATTTCTTTTTTTCAGCAAGAAATGTGTCACTTTTGAGCACCCACCCAAGGATAGAGATTCAAAATGAACCAGTTAGGTGTCCTATTGGGTCAATGGAGAAGCATCAGAGATGCGTAGGAGCAATTCAGGATTGCTTGTAAAGATGCTCTGTACAGACAGGTGGGTGTGGTACACAATAGCAAGGTGTAACTCAGAAAGCCTGGGAGACCATAGAGGTGGCAAATGAGAACTGCTAAAGCACAGGTCTCTGAACTCCCATTCCTCTCAAGCTATCCTGTACACATCTCCATGTATTTGTGATTTAAGACATGTAGTTACATTTTTGAGGTCACTGCATACAGAGTTTGGCATGGTAGGCAAGTTGAGAAAACAGGTGCCTACCTTTTGCCCAGTGATGAAGAGCATTCACCCAGGACTTGGGAGATCTAGGTTTTAGGACCTCCTCAGCCTGAAGAGATTTAAAACCAGATCTCCCATTTCCCAGGAAACTGCCCTGACTTGGCTATATAGTAGGCTGGGTGAGGGCACTTTCCATTCTTGTGATGAAACTCAATCACAGGGCAATCAAGAAAGCAAGTCAAGAACAAACAAGAGGGTGCCTGCCTCTGTAGCCTGTTGGTTGGAGCACTCCCCTTGAGAGGGAGGGTCCTGCATACTAGAACCTACTTCCAAACTAATTTCTGTCTTTCAAGCCATTTCTATTGGAGGTAAAATTCCTGAACTATATCAATGAGATTATCTGCATGGATAAAGTTCTTCACTTGCACAACTATTTAATAGAGATATGGTGTCTAAAGCTGAGGTGCTGTATGAAAAGTGGCTTTTGGATTGCAGGTGAAGGTACAGTTCATCCACAGAGAAACGGAGTGATGCTATGTTCTGCCCATTTGCAACCTAATCTATCTCTGACAAAGAAAAATAAATTAAAAAGCCACTTTGGGGCTTTGTTGTAATATTTGAAGAGGATGATTCTCAGCTGTTATAAATTGCCACTGTCTTCAATGGAACTGCACCAGTCTATGGGATCTGAAGATGTGCCCCTACAGGATGACTGCCACTCTCACATTGGTGTTAACATCCATACGAGGTGCAGCACATAGAGAATAGAAATGAGATCACTGAAAGCCTGATAAACCTCTCACTGGAGTGAGCAGGTTAGGTTGGGAATCATTGGTAACTGCAAGTTACATGGCCAGATATATATACAGAAAAAAAGAACAGACTGGGTATTACTATAGTCATTGCTACAAACAATGGTCAACATAAAAATAAAGGTTAAAGAAAAAGAAAAGGATACCAGACTGGGACTCTAAAGAGCAAAAGATGGTGTAGGAATGGACCTTCAGGCTTATCTGCTTCCACCCTGCTTTCTTCTTGGGTACCCAGTAGGTCTCTGGATCATAATCCATTAGTATTTACCTAGATTGAGGGTTGCCAAGGGGCATTCAATTCCCACCAACTTTCAAGAGGAGCTGAGTGACTAATTCCTAGAACCTTTTTAGACCCCAACAAAGTATATCTGCATGGATGTCCACTTCCAGTGTTCTTTGACCTCAGTGAGGCTCCATAGGAAGGCAACAGCCTGTCCATGTATTGTAAAGGTCTGGATCAGGACATTATCATGTATTTTCCTTGGGGCATATATCCCTACACACCTGTACACACGTGGCATTATAAACAAAAATAAATAACAATAACAACATGAATGTCCACCAAAAGTGGACTAGGTATGCTGGAACCATGTCAATGCATGCTGACAAACTCAACAGAATAGTAGCAGATATCTACCAGTAACTTTTGCTGGCATGATGTCACATAAAGAATGTAGGCAGGCAAGGTTCTTTGGGTGAATCCGATATCTTTTATTAGACCAACTTAAATTGCTGGGGGAAAAAAACTTTAAGCAAGCTTTTGGGTTTAAAAACCCCTCAACAGGCTGAGGAAGTTTCTGCAGCTGGTGTGTGCTCTTCCTGGAGGGAATGAAAAGTAAAGACCCCAGAGGCTGGGCTGGTATACATACAAGATAGGCAGTCAGTGAAGATGTAAATTGAGGAGTCAGTGGGTAAGAGACAGGAGAAAGGCCACAGAATCTCTAAGATCCAATCAGCAAATAGTAATAAAACCAGCAGATAACGGAGGAGCCAGTCATCCTAAACCATGAAGACTACAAACAACTCTCTGACACCACCTACTACAAAGAACTACAAGAAGATCCTACTCTCCTTTTCACTATGAAACTCAAAAATAACATGAAATCATTTTCATCAGGACTTCTAGAAAAACTACAGAACTTGATCCCTCCACTACGCAACCCAAGGACTTTTTACGTGCTCCCTAAAATCCACAAACAAGGGAACCCTGGCAGACCTATCATATCCAACCATGGGACCCTAACTGAGGAAATATCAGGTTTTGTTGAATCAATCCTAAAACTGCTTGTCACACAAACAGCAAGTTTTGTCCAAGACACTACAGACTTTCTACAGAAACTTAAATACATAGACCATCTTCCCACCAACACCCTCCTAGTCACCATGGATATTACCAGCCTATATACAACATCCCACACCAGAATGCATCCAAACATGCCTTACATATCTACAAGAGCAAGATTACAACTCAGAGTACAGACCCAAAGATATTACTGACGTTTTACACTTCATCCTCACACACAACAATTACACTTTTAATAACCAACACTTCCTCCAAACCACGGGCACAGCTGTGGGCACCAAAATGGCCCCACAGTATGCCAACCTTTTTATAAGCCACCTAGAAGAAGTCCTCAAGGAATGCACCTTCAAAGCCTTGCTAAACTTAAGATATATTGATGACATCTTCATCATTTGGACTGAAAACCCGCAATCTCTGATTGAGTTCCATCAGAAATTCAGCAATCATCATCCCTCCATCCGACTCTCTCTTGAATACTCCAGCACCAACATCTTTTTTGACACGATGATCAGCATCCATAATGGCAAAATACAGACCTCATTATACAAGAAACCCAAAGACCAACATACATATCTGGACAGAAACAGCAATCACCCTAAACAAACCAAAAAAGCCACGATATACAGCCAAGCCCTCAGATACCACTGAATTTGCACTGAGGAGAACACCTGGGATTGCCACCTCACCACTCTTAAAAGACAAGAATGGCCAACTACCTGTGGGGGCACATTTCTCACAAGCAAACCACTCTCTCTCCAATCCTCAAACAAAACTTACAAAACACTTCTCAGAGATGAGCCTACGAACTTCACTTAATCAACCTCCTGGATACTAAAAATCATGGACTAAATATAGACACTGGATTTATGACACATTATAACCTGCCTGACATCTGACTCCCCATGTACCTCACCACTATTCATCCCCTTTCTCTCCGTCACCCCCACCCCCCCCAGCCTGTCTCTCACCCACTGACTCAATTTACATCTTCACCGACTGCCTATCTTATATGTATACCAGCCCAGCCTCTGGCTTTTTTACTTTTTATTCCCTCCAGGAAGAGCACACAAACTGCAGAAACTTCCTCAGCCTGATGAAGGGTTTTTAAACCCAAAAGTTTGCTTAGAATGTTTTTTTCCAACAATTTAAGTTGGTCTAATAAAAGATACCAGATTCACCCAAAGAACCTTGTTTGCCTATGTCCTTAAACCAACACAACTACAACCTACACCCCTGTAACATAAAGAATGTGGGTTTAATGACATTTTTCTACTGGCAAAAGTCTTCATGTACATACAGTTATACTAGCATGAAAGTGCATTTGCTGGTGTAGCTTATTTTATTCTGGGAACTGACAGATGGTACAATGACAAAAAAAATTATATCACACTTTTATCTGTTGGAAAGATGTCTGTCTACACATGGAGGGGTTTCCACTATAGTCGCAGCAACAAACCTTTTTATGTATACACTAGGACTGAGAGAGAGTGACAGAGATCCAATGCTTGAAAAACATTTCCCGTGTGGCTCCCATTAGCACAGGCTCTGTTAAAGTAATGGAGGGTCTGACACAGAACTACTCACAGTGACTGTACTCATTCCCAAGTTATAACTTGGAACATGAGACATTTTAAAACCTTTAAAACCTGTCATTTCCCAATGGTAGGAGATTCTTCTTGTGTTACCAATGCATAGGCCACACCAAAAGTACACTACAAAAAAAAAGCAGGTCTCTCAGGTCAAAACGTTAGTATATTTGTCTTTTTAGACAGGTTTTTATCATTGCCCACCACTGTGTTGTATAAATGAGCTAATATACTTTTTTACAACTCCTACAGATCCCTTTGTTTAAAGAAGATAGAACTGAATTTAGTAAATACACACACACACACACATACACACACACACACACACACACACACTTCTACAGAATGTGTGTGAGGAATCAGTTTATTGCACCTTGAAAAATAGTGATGGACTCAGTCCATCACTAGTTGAGGGCGCTATTGAATTCACAATGTAGAAATAACTACCACAATAAATGTTATTCCTGTGCCAATTAATTACACAGTCAATCTCACAATCTCACAAGGGTAGGGAAAATTATAGCAAAATATGAAAATTTGGGTCAAAATAATAAAATTGAAGAAATGAGTTGCTAAGAAAAGACCAGTCATGGTAAGGATGTAAACACTTCATAATCAGTTTGGGTAAGAGCTTAGCCCAGGGGTGGCCCAGCACACGTGTCACAAGTGGCCTCTGTGTGGCATGCAGCAGATTGGTGATGGGTCAAGCAACACAGTGGCAGATAGGGCAGGAGTCAGAGAGCAGGACAGCAGAATGGGCAAGGAGCACAGGACAGGAAACAGAAAGCAGAGCAGAAGATTGGGCAGGGAGAACAGGGTAGGGAGCAGAAAGCAGAGCCACAGATCAGGTAGGGAAAGGTGAGCACAATGGCACTCAGGGAGTATGGGGGGCTAATTTGCAGCACACCTGACAAAAACATCGGTCCTCACTAGCTCAGACTAGTTCCTATTTCCTGCAAACAATCCTTAGTAAAGTCTTTGTTGTTTCTGCTTGCTACTATGCTGCTGTAAATCTGGAGCAGTCATTCACATTAGGAGTAACTCCAAATCTACATTGCTGCAAATGAAAACAAAATTTGATCCATTCTATATACTGCCTTTAAAAGTTTCAGCTAACTAGTGCATGCAAACTTCTATTTCTTCTCCTTTCGAACGTGGGCAAATATTGCAAAACAATGTTGGTGATTATTCACTTGAATTGTGGAAAAATGATTGATCCACTGACATACTTTGCTTTATCTTTCCAGGAACATTAATAAAAAGGGTTTCCTTGTACACACAAGATGATTCTGAAAATTGTTGTTTGCCATGGGAATGCTCATATCTATGCCACATACAGTTATTTGTCCACAAATGCAGGAATCCAGAATTCATGGCAACAGTTCTGAGAAACAGAAATCACATGGTGTGCCTTGACTTACTCATCCCATGGTGTAAATTGAAAATGCAAAGTAAAGACAAAGGACAATTTGTGAATGCCCTAATAGGCTACAACATGGCTGCACAGACATATTTGTCAAATATTTACCAATAATATGTAGACAAGCAACTAACTAATTTTGCTTGAACAATTAATCACTACATGAAAGGCAGGAATTTCTTAGGGTGTTGTCTTTTATTGGACCAACTGTATAGAGTTAGACAAGCTTTTGGATGCAAGACATTCTTCATCAGGTCTCAAAGTTATCATTTTCTCTATACAAATAGTTTTACCATTTCTAAACCTTACCAGGATTTTGAGAGTCAGAAATTGAAAACAGGGCACTCTGTTAAACAATAGTTTCTTAAACTGATGTTGCATTGCATAGTAGGAATATTTTCTTTCCTGGATTTATTCAACAGGGCCTCAGAGCAACATACAGGTATATACATATACCAATACAGACATGACTTTACTCACAGCCGCTTGACTCAAGAACAGAAAGCAAAGGAGAGGAATCCACTAAAGCTAAAAAGCAGGAAGAATTTAGATAGACATAACTAGAGCATACCTCATAGCCTTCAGAACATACCTAAGGAAATTGGACCTCTAAAGCATCAAACAGCACCGTAAGTCAAAAGCACCCATCAAAAGTGTTGTCCATCTTATATGAAAGAAGATAATTACCACATGTATTCAAGTATCACATGCACCTTTCCCCCAAAAAATTAACCAATATTAGGGGGGCATGTTTTAAGTGAAAAAGCAAATTTCTATGCTGGAAGGAAGGCATGGAGTTTCTGTTATGGCTGCCACGGGCTGTGCTGCCTTCCTGGGGGAATGGAGGAGGGGTAGAGTCCATTTCTCAGCATCATTTGCTCACTCCTTGCAAATGCCACAGCTCAAGTACTATCCCTGTTACAGCTGCTGCTGAATTGGCAGCAAGCTTTTGGGCTGGGAAAAAAATTCAGCAGCAGCTGTAACAGGGTTCAAGTTGGAGCTGTGGGGCTTGCAAGGAGAGAATGAATGATGCTGAAGAGTAGACTCTGTCCCTGCTCCATGCAGCCTCCTTAACTCTGGAAAAATCTTGTCTTCATTCTCCCTTTCCCAAACGAGGTTCCTGTATTTTAGGGGCATGGGGAGGGGTAAGGCGGTGATGCAATAAAATAGAGTATATGAATGTTGCTAACAAGCTCCCTTTAAGCCTTTCTAATGAGTGGTATTTTCTAATCTAATAAATTTAGCAGGTAGAATGGAGCTCTCTATCATAACTACTTAATCATTGTTGTAGTGAATACACTCTTCAATGAATTTAACTTCACCACACTGTGGTAAGGCTACTGAATACCATTCTCCCCCTTTTGCAGATAGAGGATTGAGCTGCCCAGAAACTAAGACAAAGATCTTCAAAAGCATTTCATTGAGAGGTAGGTGCCTAAATGCCTTTGAGGATTTAAATTTAATTGAATTACCCATGATCAGACAACTAATCAACTGCAGAGCAAAGAACTCCTAGTTCCTATGCCTAACCACTGAATCATCGTTCCCCTCTAAAAACAACGTGCAATCTTTATTTTGGGGTAATAGAGGAAGTTACTCTTAAACACATGAAGATATTCACATTTCAGGAAAAACAACAGCTTTGTTTTAACCTCTGTTTTGATCTTGAAGCTTCAATCCACCATTTGTAGTCTCCAAAATGAAACCAGTAAATTGATATGTCATAGAGCTTATAAAGTGAGGAGTGTTATCAAATCCAGGCTGCACCACTACACCTCGTTCAGTACACAAGTACAATTCATATTGTTCCCACCTATTACTGGAGCTTGAATATGTAAAATATGAACCATTCCACAATCTGCATGCTCATTTATATTACCTTTATGTGAAACTTAAGGAATAAAAAATGTTGTATTTCCCCTTCAAATGTAACACACTGCATCAGACAGTCCCCTTAGTTACCTTGGCTAGACTAGACATAGGGCTATATTGTGTAAAGGAAAAATGGGCATTTATCTATTTGGTCTTTGAGCTCAGAAACTCAGCTAAAACTTTCCAAATAAAACACAACGCCTAATTTAACTTGCCAGGTGTCATAGCAAACCCTGGCATCTGGCCCATTTTTGGCTGTATGGTCCCCCACATTTCATGTAAACTTGAATTGCTTTTCAGATAAACATGTATGAAAGTTTCCAGCTGATCCAGGCCAGGCTATGGTTCCATTTAAAAACCATGAGAACAGTAATAGTTTTGCAGGGTTTCAATCCCAAGCTAGGTAAAATGTGGATGCCCTGCCTGAGTTTCACTCTGAGCTTTTCAAACTCCTGCAAAATTCCATCTGAGAAGAAACAAGGGTCGCTTGGCAGGAAGTGACATGTTATATTTTGAACAGATCTAAAAATGACATGACAAGCTTCTTTATTTCCTTTGTTATGGCCCCCTGCTATCATTGGGATCCATGGGACAGAATCAGATCCTTGATGTTCTCATGATTTCTCTTGCTCACTGCCATTTCAAGCTCCTCTCTGCAGCTCTTCCCTATTCAGACTGCCAGTACCTTTGATGAGCTCTTCCTTTAACATGAGCCCTTTCTTCTTCAGTCTTACTGCTAAATCTCTTGCCTAGGCTCTCACCTTTTTTGTTCCCTGTCACTACAACCCCCTTTCTCCCTGCCCTTGACCCTGCTCATCTGCAGGGGCATTTTTGCATGTGCTCTGATGCGTGCTGATTAGATTATTCAACTCTGCTGGACCACCTCGTGTAGTCCATGTCCCTACATTTCAAAATGGCAGCTGGGGAGCTTTAAACGAATCTTGTCGAACAAGCTTTAGTTAAAGCGTCCCCACCGCCATTTTGAAACATGAGATGCCGCATACATGAGACACTGCAGGCACTTTAATTAGAGCGGCTTCCAAAAGCTGCTCTAATTAAAACGTGTGTTCCCCACCCCTGCTTCCTCCACCACAGAGCACGTGTATGGGTCTTCAGTAGTCCACTCAACAATGCTACGCCTAAAATTCTCTCTGTCACCCTCAACTTGGACTTGGGACTCTCTTAATCACGTTCCTTCACTGACTTCCATGTGACACTCAAGTGCTTTGTCCTCTTTCTCTTTCTTAAGGGTCTACCCAACCACAATCTTTTGCTTATGTACTGATTCTTTTCTTCACGTGCCATTTGCTATGTTCAAAAAATGCTGCTATGTACTTTGTTTGCTTCCTTATTTTATGTCATCTTCTAGGTATGTCTTCCTGCTTGCAATAGTCTCCCTCTTGCGTGTCAAGCACTTGCCTCCCTTCAGCTACTTCCAACCTTGCCTACTCTTCTTCCCTAGAGACTTTTAGGGCTAATCCAGGAAAGACTGATAAAGATTTCCTGTTAAGTACCATTTTGAGTGAAGGCCTTCTACTGGTCTTTCCTGTGTATTTGTTTCTGTGTTGTCTCCCAGAAGGGGCAGAGACTGTTTTCTTCATCTCCCTTCAAGGTTGAGAACATTGGAAGCATCTGGCAAATAACAAATATTATTATTATTGTCAAGCCTGATAATTTTCTGGGGTGAGTGGATTGGTTCAGTCCATAGTGGTTTGCACAAGGGTTGTTTTACTGAAGTGTTGAGATCAAGTCAACGCGATAATTCACAGCAAAACTGAGGGACATCTTTGATCTGTTCCTTTAGGTATTGCTGTAACATAATCAAATAGTAACCATGCCTCTTTTGTTTTATAATGACGCTTAGCAAAACCTCCTGCTTCCAGGGTTTCAATGGGAAGCCAAAAATCAGGCTATGTTGATTCAATACTGGTCTCCAGTTTATATACTTCAGTGAAGCGCTAGAGAAACCTGGGGTGATTTTAAAAAGCCTCTGGCAGGCAAGGCCAGTTTTCCTCAGCAAAGTTCTGGTTAGCTCTGTTTATGACACCCACAAGCTGAAATAGTTGATTAGGTCATTGGATAGCAGATCTCTCACTTCTGTTGAAAGCAAATATGCCCATAACAGTGTTTTGCCAGAGAATCACTAATCCTCTAAAAACAAAAAAACAGCACTAAATTAAATTTTGTTCTTTAAATGATATTGACAAGTCTGTAAGTGGGATCAATTTTTAAAGTTGGCACCAAAAAGCTCCCACTTATTTCCTTGATTTATTGGCAACAGCTTTATATGTTCCTGCTTACAACAGAGAAAACAGCAATCTAATTAGGTCCAGAAGTCTCCTGATTTGAGAAGAATCTTTGCAGTATTTAGATAATAATTTATTCTGAGTAGCGGTCTGGCTGACACTTGATGCAGTGAGGAGTGAGAATGTGCCAGGAAGCCCCTCTGAACCATTTCAAGCAGCCTTTTAAGAAGCTATCCAACAAGGAAGATTAAACATTAGCTGATTACCGACAAGTAATTAACAATGTCAACGAAACACAGAAACTGAATTAATAATAATTATATCATCAACATGATGATCATCTTGTAGAGAATCCCAGGGAAGAGGAGAGGTTAATTACTCACTGCTAGCAGAACGGCACCAAGCCGACCGCAACCATGCCTCTGGATGGTGTTAACTGCCAGGCAGATAATTAATTAACATCATAATTGTAATGCAGGCAGCATGAAAATATTGAAATATTACACTATTTCCATTCTATTACCTATCCAAGATATTCTATAACTTAGAGCTAGAATACAACGCGATGTTGGCACCCTGGTTCCCTGTGGGGTGGCCTTGAACCAGGAGTTCCTGAGTTTTAATTCCAATAGAAAAAAAATCATGTACTTCATCCAGGGCTTCAATCAAGTGCTGGCAATTACTAGGTTACATTTCCTATGGAGCCAGTTATCCCTCATGGGCATACTGTAACTTGTAGCTTACAGATCTTTCCCTACAGGCTGGAGGTCTAACTACAAAAGATGGTCTTATTCAACCACAAGTGGCTGGGCTTCATGAAGAAATCATGGGTTCAAGTACTACTGTGCACAGTTTTGATCATCCATGTTCAAGAAAAGTGAACACAAACTAGAGGTGCAGAGACTGCCTCCTAGGGAATGCAGAGGTTATCATGCTAGAGGAGTGTAGGAGAGCTTGACTTATTTAACCTGGCAAAATGAAGGAGGAAGGGAGATATGGCTGCTGTCTATCACAAGACAAACACCAAGGAAGAAGAAAAGGTATTTCAGCTGAAAGCCAATGATGGCAAAGGAACAAATAGAATATACTGGCTGTTAATACATTTGGGCTAGAAATTTGAAGTAGATTCCTAACTATTGGAGGGGTATCCTGGTTAGGTTCTGGGGCAGTCTTCCATTACAAGCAGCAGGAGCGGGGAATCTAACTAGCTCTTAAATGGAGTTTGGCAAGTTTATAAAAGGAACTGTAGCAGGCTCGCTTTTTGGAGCTTGGGTTGAGACCCAGGCTTGAAATCTTGCTGTTTTGCTCATCCCCCAATCAGGAGGCAGCAAGAGGAGCTCAGTCACGCCCCTTTCCTGAGGGGAGGGGGAGAGGAGTTCTTCATCCCTCCTCCTCCCGTGGACCTGATTGAAGACTGCAAACTGCCAAGTCCAGAAAACTTCAGGGGCGAAGCCATGTAGCATATAAAAGGAGCTGTGTGCCCAGCATGAGGAAACACATCCGGGAGAGAGAAGAGCGGGGCTTAGAAGAGCAGAGGAGAGCTCCTCAGTAGGGCAAAGCAATAGCCCAGAAGTGCCCCTGAAGACATCCATCAGCAGGGAATGGCAGACGGCTCCAGCAGCTAGCCTCTCAGTGTGCAGCACAGCATATAGCGCCCAGACCTTGAGAGCTGCGTAAGGCGGCTCGGGTCTGCAACCTCTGGCGAGTGGCCAGAGACACGGTGCACAGGCCAGTGCATGGAGTAGGACCTTCTGAGTGCTTGGGTGGCTCAGGTCCTCAACCCCCGGGACAAGGCTGGGAGCTCGGTGCAGGAGGCGCTGCACGAGGGGTCTGGGAGCAGACCGAGCCTGGTGCTGTACGAGGCAGCCCAGGCCTCTGACCAATAGCAAAAGAGTTGAGTCCAGAGAGCCAGATGGTGATTGGGCTACTGAGCCAGCAGACAGGGCCAAGCCAGAGGCCCCAGAAGCCCTGCATAGCAGAGCCCTGTTCCAGGGGACAGCGACCCCTCGCCCCCCGAAACCCACTGCAGGCAAGAGAGCAGCCTGGCGCAGAGGATGAGGACCACGCTCCAGGCCTGGGAGCCATGAGTTGCAGGAAAAAGAGGATTTCTTCAGGGGAGGGGAGTCCCCCCTGGTTAGTTAAGGGCTCCTGAAAGGGGAGGTCCCACTGAAAGGGCCCCCCCTAAAGTTACCAGCTTCTTTGTAGGGCTTGAGAAAAGCCCAAGGGCATTGGGGTTTCCCCTTGGGATTGAGTTTATCTTTGGGGTTTATCTGTTAAAGATCAGATACCCATGACTTACCTGTATCTGGAGTACTGGTATAAGGTTTTATGTCATTTACCTAGAGGGCGTTGTTTATGTTACTGGTTTAGATATCTTATAAATATATACATTGTACATATGTTTATATCCATGTTCCTTTCCCTTGTGATAAATTAATGTAAATAAATGTGTATATAGCTCAGTCCCCTGACTGTCCTGGCCTGGTTCTGTAGGGACAGAGGGAAACCGAGCGGTCTGCAGTTCCCACCCCACAGCACACCTGCCGGCTAACAGTCCTCTTCAATTGGAGAAGGGGAGTATATACCCAAGTTACTACAGAACTATATGACATGGTAGATTACAATAGCATAGGACTGGACTTGGTGATTTAGAAGGTCCTTTTGAATCCTATATTCCTAAGCAGAGCAGATTAGGTATCATAATGCTTCCAAATGTGGAACACTTCCTCCCCCTGAGGGACCCCAGGCTTGTCATGATCTCAGGTCAGGAAGCCCTTTAAAACATTGTTTTAAAGATTTCCATACACTCTGATCCAACCTATTTGTGTACACCTGTCCCTGAGCACACAGCATTTGCATATGCCTAGTCACCCCTTCAAAAACCTTTTTCTCTTCTTTGTGTTCAAAACAAATGTACTTCTAAGGATTCCTCATCACATAAGCTTTGAAACTTTGACCCTGTGAGAATACACCATCTCCTAAGCAGTAAGGAAGAAGCACTAGGTGCTTACCAGCTAGAAAGGGAAAGACATGGCCAGGTACGGCAATCTGCCTCTTTAGAGCTTCATTCTGCCAAATATAAAAGGCCCGATGCACGAAAGGCATGCTGGGGAAAAGTCCCTATAAATGACCTCTCTGCTCCATGAAGATTTAATAAAAACTAGAAAGTCATCAAGAAAGCTGTGATGACTATGGGACCAAACTCTTTAGATGTATGCAATGACTTTGCTACAGTCTGCAGGGTGGGTCACTAGGGATGGTTTTAAAATGGTGAGCTGTGGCTTTAATAACTCATTACTGGATGTATACATCAATGGGCACATCTACACGAGATGCTATGTTGCCCTAGTGAGTAGCTCATTGCTACTGCGCAGTAGCTGCTAAAAATAGCTGCGCGGTGTTGGGACTGTGCAGTAACGCCGGTTATTGTGCACTGATTTAGTACTTGCTTAAGCACTAAATGACTGCACAGTAATAACTTTGTAGTCTGCTGCACATGTAAATGTGCCCAGTCTGTCTCATCTGAGTAGTCGAGAGAGCTGAGTATGCCTAGATATCTGATAATATATAATTTTTATATAAATGCTGTATACTGTTTTACTAATTATAAGACCTTTAAATTATTACATTTAAGTCACCTGGGCAGAATTAAAATGAAGAGAGATGTAGTATAAAGTGGGGTAAGCCTTTTGTCAAAGGAAAGGGAATTGGAGAGCTTCTCTCTACAAATACCAGAAAGCTAGAGGGAATCTAGAGGCCTTAAGGCTAGAGCCAACTGAATACTATAAAAAGAAATTACGTATCACTTCTAGAGATATGAGTGGCCAGTTTTCTCTCCTCAAAATGAAGCAGTTCTGTACACCCAAATGCATAAAAAATATTTTCAGTTTTGGACAACAGATGTTAATTCCCATACTATTTCTGAACTTTATTTTGAAAGTTGGGTTTTTTTTCAGAATTAAAGTTCATAGAATCGTAGAAGTCGGGTCAGAAGGGACCTTGTAGATCTTCAAGTCTGACCCCCTGCCTGGGCAGGAGAAAAACTGGGCTCAAAACAGACTTTGCAGGCAAGTGACATTATTGGCAAAACAATAAAATGGATTTACCAGATGTAGACAGTGTTTGGTGATCTTATCCCATGACAAAATACAGAAATAGATAGTTCAGATGTTCTATGGGTAAAATGCACCTCACAGCCAATGTGTATTGTAGTCTGTACCTATGACTATGCAGTGCTGCTCACTGCTTTAGTCTGTGGTCTAAAATAAAAGTTCTGCTGTAAAGATTAGCAAGGAGAGCAGACTGGAGCAGATGTTGATAGTGGCTGTTTGTGATTTGGGCACCAGGACAAATTTGGGTCTTATTAGCAATATCTTTGTATATGAGGATGAAATATGTGATGATCTTTGAAAATCTTTATCTGTCTATTTCTATACAACAGTACACATGTAAGTCCAAAGACAGACTCAGAAGAAAGTGTAAGACATTGTGAATTTCTCAGCAAAAATGTAGAATCAAATTCACACCAGTGACTCGCTTTTTGGAGCACAAGATCTCTATAGCACTTTTGGAGAACAGAAGGATAATAACCGTTGCATTGTGACCACTGCTCTCTCCCTTAGCAGTGTAGGTGCTAATGCCAAAGGCTTGTCTGTGAGCTATTGTTCCATGCATAATACTTACGCAGGCATCTCACTACTCACCTGCATTTAACTCATTACATTGTCAAGCACTTTGGGATACTGGGTATAAAAGGCACCATATAAAACCAAATTCCTTTCCATTCTGTTTAGCATCAGGCCTTATTTTAGCAAACGTCTGATATAATTCCAGCTCGTGGATAAACTTGCATTACAAAATGCACACACTGAGCACCTGGCGGCAATGGTACAAACAGTGGGTTTGAGTTTGATCTTAGCTACACCACTACAAGTTAGGAGTAACTCCGCTGCTTTTGGTGCAACTAATTCACTGTATAAAGAGCGTATATAGAACAGAATGGGGTCCCTCACAATGTTGATATATTGGAGTCCAATTCTGTTACTCTTACCTATAGGCAGAGGAGCACTCACAAATATAAGTTCATAGGATTCCTCGTGTGACCAAAAAGTAAAATCATAACAGTGAGGACATGCAGCTTCATACATGACGTCCTACATAGAGATAATGGCTAACAAAGAGCAGAGGTCAGCTTCGGAAAAGACTTCATAAACATTAACTACTTCGACACCTCAGAACAACCCAATGAGGTCAAGAAGTATCACAAACAAGGCACACATGAAGAAGGTTTGGCTAGAAAGTTTCAGTGGCAAAAATTTGTACATTGTTACTAAGACAGCCATTTTGGGAGAATGCAGTCCTGTTTGGCCGGCTTTCCTGGTGCACTGTGTCCTCACAATGTTGGTCTGTATTAGAAAAATGCGGGGCGTTCTTGTTGGGCACCCTACTACTGGTTACACCATGCAAGCAGTGTTCAGTGCATTATGTTCAGTGCATTGTTGGATACTGTTGGATACTCTCATAGAACTGTGAGAGTTTGGGGTCAAATCCCCACAATTCCCTCTGTCTCATCCTAGCTGTGCTCCCCTCATTGCTCTGGCATCTGCTGCAGCTGGGGCCTCCAGATTCCCCTTCCACTCTCTGGTTTTCACCCTCTGCCCCTGCCCCAGGCGGCAGGGCAGGGCAGGGCAGCATAGCTCAGCACAGCCTGCAGTGCTGGGGAAGCCCATGGCATGGTGCAGCAGGGGCCTCCGTGGGCAAGGCAGGGTGCGGACAGGGGTGCGGCAGCCTGGCTACCCACACACTTGGTGCAGTGGTTGGTGGAGAGTTGCCTGCCCATGCAATGGCAGGGGAGCTTGCAGCAGGAGAGGTGAGGGGGTGGCATGGCTCCTGCTGGTGCAGCCCCTGCAGTGTGTGGCCCTGGCCACTAAGAAGTTGGCCAGCCCCATTTTAAAAAATTATTCTAGGTCCATCTGGTAAATACGTTCCTTTTCTACACCATTTTCCAATCTGTCTACCATCTCACCATCAAACACATGGGTGCCTAACAGACCAGCGGAGTCTTCTTGTCTGTTTTAGAAAAAGGGAGATCACTCCTTCATATCTGTGGGGTCACAACTACCATCACCATCATAAGCAGCCATGCAATAGAGAACTAGAGACTGCTGAGGAGGACTGAATTGGATGAACAGGCATTCATTGACTAGCTGCACACAGTAGCATAAGGTGCACATAGTACTATAAGGTTCTGGACCTGTGAAGTAAGCACCAAGTAGTGACATCAGATCATGAAGCAAACCTGGGAATATCAGCAGTCCCTACAAAACTCTCCAAAATGGAAGTCAAAATTCCTTGAGCAAAGTGTTGCCAGCCCTACAGTGCAAAGGCACCCAAATAAGAGTTGCTCTCACAGCAGAGAAACAGTTGCAATCCCACTCTGGAAACTTTTATCTCCTTGAATTATTATTGATTATTGGGAAACCAGATCAGTGTTACAAAATCTTACTTGGGGATCATCATCTCCCTCAGTACTACCATGTGTGTCCTGCCACAGAGGTTTATAATTGTAGGCAACATGCAAGAGGTAATGGATGTATTCAATTACTTGGGCTTCCCTAACTCTCATAAAGCTGTAGCTAGGGAAGTAGATGCTTCCAAGTATATAAACAGAAAGCAGCAGTTCTTCATGGTAATTCTAGTAGTTGGTGGTTCCCTGGGGATATTTCTTTAATATTGGTTATTGCAAAGGGAGGTTACATAGTGGCTGTATTGAGGGTGCAGACTTTATTGAGAACCTGCAAGCACAGACATTCATCCTAGACCAGCATACTCACATTGATGAAGTTGATGTATCTATCATTATTCTTGGGGAACCTAGTCAATCTTTTGCTTTCCAGGCTCCTGAAATCCACACAGGCAGTTGAACTGCTTGAAGAAATATTTCCATTCTCCATGAAAGGTGTCTACGGACCATCCATCTGGCAGATTAAAAGGTAGTATAAGGTATTCGTATAAGGTGCACATAGTAGTTGCTTTATGACTAGGTTCAATTTCCATGACCAAACACTCATATTCTTATTACTTCATGTTGCATTTTGTACAATACCTGCAAGGTCTGAGTAAAGACAGGTCAGCTGCTGATTTCAAACAACAGGAAACAAGGCCAGTTCCTGGAGCTCATCAAGATGCTGTGCAGGTGAGGCAAGAGCCTCAAGTGTGTACTTGTTAATGTATTGTCATAGCTGGGCACTGTGCTGCTTTCTGGAATTGCCCAGATAATAAGAAGCTGACTTTTTTTTTCATTGAAAGGGCTACTGAACTGTGGGGTCTTTATCACTGTATATGTCATAGGTTTTACAAAACTGATAAACAGAGTTAACAGGTTAGCAGCTATCAGCCTTCTCTTAATTTGAAGTGAACCTGCTGTAGCTCCTCCTACTTTGTCTAGCATCGGAACTAGTCCCTGTTATATCGCAATTTCTACATATCCTTTGCAATACCAAACTATGCATCTTTATTCCTGTGGGAATACTTTCACTGTGCTTGCACTGCTGTTTCCCCCACAGGCCAAGGAAATGCAGGACTTTCCTTTCTGGACCAGGCAGCAGCCTGAAGTTTAAGAGGAGTTCTACCCATACGGTCACAAACTGGGATCAAAAGGTAGACTAATGTGAAAAAGGGCATTTCCAAAACACTGCAGATTTTCATGGAGGAGGAGTTCTCTTCTCTGTGACCTCTAAACAGCTGATTTTAAAAAACTGACCAAAGAAGTCATTGGCGCCAAGATAGCAGCGTTTTGCTGGAGGCAGAAGTTCTATGCTGGTTGCACATTCCTGGTAGGGGGCCTGCATTGCTCAGGGAATTGGCCTAAATTCACTGGCAGAAGTTCAGGGTTTTATCTGCAAAACTCAAATTTGAGTCCAGAATGTCTGCAAGCCAGTAAAACTTTGCCCAGTAGACCAAATGAAAGTGCCTTGGCCAAATCACAGAGTGAGATTTGGATAAGTGATTCAATGGCTCACTGGCTGCCCAAGATGTGCTGAGACCCCCAGATCATCTTCCTCTTATTCGTGCAGAGCAACAATAACTGACAGTCCACCCAGGTGCTAAAGTTATTTCGATAACCTTGTGCACTCCAAACTAGATCTCTTCCCGCATGGTTGTGTGGGCCGGCTGCAAGGTGATAGAACAGTGTTGTTAAAATTGCTTATTCCAGGCAGAGGTCATTTTAGAAATGGTTTAGCAAACACTAATCCACACAGTCTGAAACAGGATGATCGTATCTGTGTGACAGTCCATCCTGGGAAAGATGTAGATTAGGTATGCCAGTTAAACCACATGCAGTATAGTCTGATGTGGACTCTCATCTGGTTTACCAGCAATCTTAGACCAATCAAATGAAAGACAAAGGAGACAAGGAGACAAACCTGTGGATCCAAATATCCCTGAACAATTTGGAGCTAATTATTCAGATCTGCACCCGGACACAAAAGGTCCTACTTGTGTCTACTGCTAACAGTAATGAGTAGGGGTCTACCCAACTTGAGGAGGCAGCCAACCAATTTTGCAGGCAAATCATGGGGCCAGCCATCGTTTTCACGGGCTTATTGTGGTAGGTCCCCCCATGCTTCTACTTGGCCTTGGTGGCCCTGCCTTCCCACTGCTGATTGATGGAGAGGGCTGTCCATTGTATGGCCCTGCACCTTGCTGCTGATTGACTGAGAGGGCTGTCTGCCATGAGGCGCCCCCCTTTACCACTGATTGGTGGAGGGGGGCAGGGCCACATGACAGGCAACCCTCCTAGCCAATCAGCAGCGAGGGACAGGGGCAGTATCCATCTTGCCTGCTCACCTTCATGCCAACAGCCCCCTTTGTGCCAGGCTGTGCTGCCAGGAGGACTGCTAGCTCCCACTGGGGAGCCAGCATCTTATTTTTAGTAAGTGTTATTGGGGCAGGGGGTAGTTTGTTTGTTTCTGCAGATTTCTCAGAGATTACCCAATTTGAGCAGGTCCTTAGTAATGAGAACTGGAAAAGTATGGGCAGAATCCTACAAGCATTTACTTTTGGTATTTGTGCTAACTACTGGGAACAGCCAATGTAACTATTCCTGGTAGCAAACATTATTCCCAGTAGCAAAAGTTTAGCCAATAGTTTTTTTCTGCTCTGTAGTACACCAGGTTACTTTTTACCTGGTTTCAAGTTAAAGCAATTCAAAAGTGTTTAATTCGCCTTAGTTTCCATCTGAAATCCTGTTGTCATCCAAGGTCCTTCTGAAAATTTCTCTTTGTTCACCAGAACTTAGGACTGAACAAAATTCACAATTTCAAACCATCTTTGAAATGTCAAACTAGGCATTGCTAGAAATGACATTAGTCTCAGCTGGAAATAGCAGTGCCATAGCTGTGATACATGACAATTAGTTTACTCTCTAGGTCTGATGCTTCCAGAAAAGGCATCAAGTAAATGAGGAATGCTGCACTTTTAGAGTATTGGGTAACTTATGCATGTGGGTTGCAATGTACCTAGTTAAAGAGATAAGTTAGTGTGCCTGCCAACTTCCATGTGGGTATTAGATGCCTCACAATAATTCATCACACAGATTTCATCTATAAGAGATATAAATTAAGGATTCCTCATATTGGTAGTGCTGTAGTTTCTCAGGGCTAGATTTTGCTATCTTTGATCATAGTATGTAGTAACATGCTTCAAAAATAGTGGAGTAAAGTGCTTACCAACATGAATCTGCTCCTTGATTAATGCATTTCCTTGAACAGCAAGGTACATCTTTTCCTATCTTATTTAACTTCATTTACTGTTTATGATAGGAGTAGAGTAAAAAGAGAGCTGGGTAGCTGGTGTAAATCAGTAAAATATCATCCAAGTCAATGGTGTTATGCTGAGAATCTGACCCAGAAATATCACAAGACTTTGATGAGTTGAGGAGGTATAATAGCATATCAGACATCTCAAGTAACTTAGCCTGGTTACATCAAAAGACACTGGTTACTGCATTAAAGGTTTTGTTAATCTCAGTGAATAAAGGGTGCCCTGAAATGCAGCCACTGGATAATTAAAGTTAGAATGCTGTAGATGGCTACTAGATTGCTCATTTTATATAACGAATTGAAAGCCTAATAGGAAAACTCATAATACCAGCCCTCTTAACATTAACAATTACCATGATTAACAATGATACTCACAACTCATTTTTCATTAAAGACTATGGGCAGAGATAAGCTTGTTTATATAGACTAGCTTTTGAACCGATGAGCCATTTATCACTTGGAAAGCCATGAAAGGACAGAACAGCACCCAGCAATTAAAACTTGCAAAGTGACCTTGTGACAATGAAAGACCCACCCTCCTCCAAAACAACAGTAAAGCAATTGTTTTTAAATCAATTAGAAATGGAAAGATAATTTGTTGGTTTGTTAAATCATACATCTTGGCCTAGCAGTGGATGGAGCATGCTCCTCTTTGTAGAAAAGACTCTAACAAATGCAGGTTTTCTCTAAGTACAGCTGCAGGTCAGAAAAGTTAATCTTTAAAGTGCTGGACCAAAACATCAGTATGCAAAGGATCAAATATGCTTTATATAATAACACCAAAATAAAGAGACAGCTTTGTCTATGCATTCTCACAGGCAAAGAGCAAAAAATACTGTCAGTCGGGCTGTCTTCTTTTCACCTAATTAGTTATAAGTGTCTGCGGGCACTACTCCTGTCTACTGTTCTCAACTGTTCTCTTTCTTTTAAGATTATAACCCCTTCTTACATGTGCATACATAGGTTAGTAAAATGGGACCGTGATCAAGACTTACGTAAGTGCTGGTATAGTTCATATTATACAGAGCTATAATAAAAGGACTTGTTTGTTAGCTAAAGGAAAACACCAAGGTGAGAACAAAAAACCTCTGCTTGAGGGAGCACATAGTATGTATCTAAAGTTGTAGTAAATATTAAACCCCAAATGCCTGCTGGTTTCTGTAGACAAGGGCATTTTTAGAAGATTAAAGATGCATTGCATAAGAATCCAAAACATCTCAATTTTATTTAAAGGCACCAAAACATAGTGGGAGTAGGGCTTTTTTAAAATTGTGGCAAAGCAGCACATGTACTGGGAAAATTACAAAGATTTAATAAAGGAAAAATACAAGCTTCCACAAAAGATGAACACAGCCTGTGTTCCAATGCTTCTTTCGTATAATATAGTAATGGAATATATGTATATATTTGTTAATTACAAATATTCAGTGAAGATTTTACACAAACAAATTTTAACCTGT
Source organism: Crocodylus porosus (assembly GCF_001723895.1). Lineage (NCBI taxonomy): Eukaryota > Metazoa > Chordata > Crocodylia > Crocodylidae > Crocodylus > Crocodylus porosus. The sequence continues at coordinate 12,325,122 of NW_017728948.1, read as the reverse complement.
AGGGTACTGAGAGACTGTTCACTTCAGTTAGTCACATTTTGTCACTTGTAGCTTGGAATTGGACAGCTGGTATTAATTGTGCTCCCTAAATTGGATGCCTGAAACATTTCAAGCTAGACTCTAAAGAAAAACACTGTAGCAGGAGGCTTGAAGCTCCTGCCACTTTAAGAGAAAGCAGGCTATGGCTGGGGCAGGCTGCAGAACAGGGCAGGAGCAGCCCACACATGCAGCCAGGGCTAATTATGAGTCATCGTACTCAGGAGGCCAGGGCTTAGACCAGGTATAAGCCCAGGCCCTAAGCTGAACCAGCCGTAAGATTCTGGAGGCTACTGAAGGAACATCTCCTAAGCAGGATGGTCACAGCTCCTGAGCTCCAGAATGGAGAGTGCAGCCTGCAGCAGTTTGGGGGCTTATGGAGGAACTAAAGGGAAGGAAGAGGTTCCTGGAGCCCAGGGACTGCAGCATCCAGAGCCTGGGGAAGGGCTGAGTATATGACTGGGCCTAGGGAGAGGCCAAATATAGGGGACCCAAGGAGGGGTTGAAAGCCCAGAGAGCAGAGTTAAGCTTGGGGACCAATTGTGGGGTCCGAGTGGACCCAAAGAGTACCACTGCTGGAACCAGGGGTCTCCGTTGGCCCAAAGTAGGGCCAGGGCCAGGAGGCCCAGAGGTGAGGGTAAGTCAGGACCAGGGGGCCCAGAGTAGAGGTGGATTAATGCATGGAATGGTAGGACCCAGGCACAGGGGCCCCTCCCAGTCAGGAGCCCCCAGATGCCTAGATTCCCATGAGAAATGGTGGGTTTCCCCTTGCAGGCAGGCAAAGGGTCCTGCTTGAGGCTGGCAGGAAATGCAGGGGCAGAGCCAGCCTCTTCCCGGTGGAGGGGCTGGGCTGGGGCTGGGCTCAGCTGGACCACGTGCATCTCTGTAGGTGGCAGCAAAGCAGGCAAGCAGCAGCAGCAGTGCTGGGGGGTGGCTACAGGTAGGCTAAAGTGAATTTGGGGGTGACTGTAGCACCCCCCAGCACCACCCCTATGTATGTGTGCGATCACACATGTCCAGGAACACAGCCATGCAGCCAGCTCCCTGCAGGTAAGTCTAATGGCGGGGGGGGGGGTGTGGGGGAGGGAAGGAGTATGGGGGAGTAGACCAAGACCCTCATGGTGAGGGACAGAATGGGGCAGGGGTTGGGGGTACTGCCCAGGGAAGTGCATGGAACCCAGGGCCAGGGCAGGGAGTGCGATGGAACTACAGGTGGCTCATCCAGGGGGTACAGGGTGGGGGGAAGGGAGAGCCCTGAGCCCACAGTAGACAGCCCACATCTGCCTTTGCCCTGCTGGGCTGTGCTCCAACCATGGAGGGGGGCACAGGGAGGAGAGGTGGGCATGTGCCACCCCACCCCAGGTGGCCAGGTCCACCCAGTGTCCCCCACAGGGCATGGAGGCTCACCTTGCCTCACCCTTGGTGGCAGCAGCACCAGGAGGAGAAGGGACCTCTCCCCTTGCTGGAGTACAAATCCCACAGGGGGGAGAGAACTGTAATTTTGTGTTTGTCCAGGGCCTCAATAAATCTTAATCTGCCTCTGGCATAGACATCTGCAGCCTAGAAGGAGCAAGGTATGGGGGCTGGAAGCTAATGGTCCAGGAAGGACATGTGACTTCAGAGGTTGAAGTTATGACACCTAGGAGTAGACAGGAGAGGTGAAGTGCCCAGGCAGGACAGCCCGGCGATTGGGACTGAGGCCGGGACCCAGGGTGGTTGTGGGAAGATCTGAAACTGCACCTTGGTTAGCATGCCATAGCGTGGGGCTGCCTAGGTAAGGTGGTCTCCACAAAATGTCACACATGGGCCACCTCAGGGAAAGCTAAGCATGGGGCACCTGAAGGTCTCTGTCCCCACTGCTTTATGGGTTACTCTGTTGGATGGGGAAGGCTAAGAGATCACACCTTAACAAAAAAGGGATAAAGTGGGACCATAAGGGTCCACAAACAGGGCATAAAAGAGTGGGACCAGATGGATCCAGAGGCTCAGAGTGGGGCCAAGAGAGAGAGTGGGACTGGAAAGATCTAGAGGCCCAGCAAGAGGCCAGGAAAAAGTGGAACCAGATGGGTCCATAGGCTCAGAGTGGAACCAAGAGAGGGAATGGGACCAGAATGGTCCAGAGGTCAGAGAGTGGCAGGGGTCTGACGACCCATAGAAGGGACTGTATAAGAGATCAAGAGGTCTGGAACCCATGGAGGAGCCAAGTGAGGGACCAAGGAATCTGGCAGCCCAAAGAAGGGGTTGCATAGGAGACTGAGGGGTCTGGCATCGCAGGGAGGGGCCGAGTGAGACCAAGGGGTCTGGTAGCCCAGATAACAGGTCACATAGAATACTGAGGGGTCTGGCATCCCAGAGGGGGGCTGTGTGTGTAAAAAGAAAACAGCAATGAGGATGATTTCATAGATTTCATAGACTTTTGGGCTGGAAGGGACCCTGGAGGATCATCGAGTCCAGCCCCCTGCCCCAGGGGCAGGAAGTCAGCAGGGATCACAGGATCCCAGCAAGATAAGCATCCAAATGTGTTTTGAAGGCGTTCAAAGTGGGTGCTTGAACCTCCTCAGGTGGCAGTCTGTTCCAAACCTTGGGGGCTTGGACAGTCAAGAAGTTCTTTCTTATGTCCAGCCTGAACTGGTCACAGTGGAGTTTGTAACCATTTGATCTTGGGGGGGGCTCTGGTGAACAGTTGTTCCCCCAGATCCTGGTGAGCACCCCTGATAAACTTATAGGTGGCCACCAGATCACCCCGATCCTGTACTTTTCCAGGCTGAATAGCCCCATTGCTCTCAGCCTTTCATCATAAGGTCTGTTTTCCTGATCTCTGATCAAGTGCATGGCTCTCCTCTGCACCCTCTCAAGCTTCTCCACATCCTTTTTGAATTGCGGAGCCCAAAACTGGATGCAGTGCTCCAGCTGCAGCCTCACCAAGGCCGAGTACAAGGGGAGAATGACATCCCGGGATCTGCTTGAGAAGCATCTATGGATGCAAGCCAGTG
>NW_017728948.1:12299965-12320793 GCF_001723895.1 Crocodylus porosus | reverse complement strand
AAGTGAATGAGAAATTACTATTTTATCCCAGCTAAGACAAAAATGTCTGTGTGCATGTGCGTGCACACACTTTTTTAGTAATGAATATACAATTATATATTAGTTCAAAAGGTAACATGTCATTTTAACAATATTCCTTCTTCATTTACTTTGGAAAAAATCCTGGCCTTAAGTAAAATAAGGGGTCTTTAGTAGAACAAGGAAAAAGTAAGGGGGTAAGTATGCAGCATTTCAAGAATAGAGTTAATATAGGATAGTCATTTTCATGCTTCTCCTTTTTCTTGGCCTTAATTGATTCAAGGTATGCATTTTAGTAGTGTGCAGAGACTAACATAGCAACTAAAAATAATTACTGCAGAATGTGATTATTTCCCTTTGACTCCTCCCATTATCATGAACTTTTCACCAGCTCATGACAATAGAGACAACTGCTTTATATTATATGGTGACTTTCATCCAAAGGAGCTTTACAAACTAGGGTGAATTCTGCCTTTGCTCAAGGCAACTCTGGAAGTTGAGTAGGGAGAGAGGGCCTGTACAAGACATGGGGATGGTTTTGCTGGAACACAGCATGATGGCTCAAGGGTAATGTACACTACAGGATACCTTAGCATGTGAGTACTGCTACTGATATGGTCATGTTTTCTGATTAACCAGGGCCACTTATGGCTTATCTGTATTGTGCAGATGGTGGATCATGGCAAGGATGGAGCTCAGAATGCCTCACCTATCTGTATCAGCACACACACTCCAAATCCAGGCTCTTGCTTCACATGTACTCTTGATCCTTGAGAGTGGCCTCACTGGCAAACATATATAGGCTTAGGTGGCACTCTCAGCACAGCTGGTAGTGCATCAGTGGACCTGAGTGGGTGCAGAGGGCATACTTGTACCTATCCTTGATAAGATCTGCCACTGCGAAATGTCACTCAGATTTCCTACAAGTGTGTAGTACCCTCTTCCTCTCTTCTTCCATCTGTCGTCACTATGACAGTCATGAAACACCAGTTGAAATTGGCCGTAAGCGTATTAAGAGCAGGAAACATTTTACATACAATGCAGGCCATATTATTAATATGTCAGAGGTCAGACTAAATTGGCCACATGATCCTTTCTGGACAATAGTATCTGTAGTTTTTGCTACAAATCTATGAAAAATAACAACAATAAGAGCCCAATGTGACCCCACCCTGTGCTAACGGGAGTGTTCGCAACTACAGATCCTGTCCACCATTCCTTGTCTCTTCCTGGGTCCTCTGTTATCTTCCTGCCAAGTTCTAATCTAGCCGAGAAGATTGTTTGACACCTAACACGATCCTAGGTAAGGCAGCAAGTAGATCTCTATGGGCTTTCCCAAAGTAATACAAAAGCTCCCTTCTTAAAACCTTGTTCTACGTTAATAATAGATAGTATGCACTGTAGTACCATAGCCCACATGCATATTAGAATACAAAGTTCCTGACATGAAAGCACGGTATGTGCAGGGCTTGGTGCCAAAGAGAAGACTTTACTTGGCCATCTTGGTTGCATGTGTGCTAAGCTACTTATTTTTACTGACAGAATGGGGAAGGCAAAGGAGGACACCTGACAACTCTTCTGACAATATAAGCATTGTTTTTCCCCTTCTTTTATTCCCACTCTTCAATTTTTTTTTTTTTTTGGATCAAAAGCATCTCTTGGACCGCAAATCATGGGATTCTCAAAAACACCCACTGAGTACATCTACATGCATGCTTTACTGCAGTTTGCTAATTAGCTTCACATTAAAGCGTTAAAGTCTACACAAGTGTTGGTATTAGGGTGCAGTAAATTAATCAACAATGCCCTTAGGTAGTACTGTGGAGGATAGTACTATCTTCTTACAGCAGAGTACTTATGTGTGCTGAAATGTGTAGATGGTGACAGCCATAGGAACCTACTGAAATAATGGCAGAAGTTCACTGTGCAGCGTGTCCTTTAATTTTGCAGTTTCCCCCATCTGCCCTCCCACTGCTGACTGGCGGAGGGGCCCTGCCACTTACTGCTTGCTCCTCATGGCTGGGAGATGAAAAGTGCAGATTTAAACATGTCAGGGTTTTAGCATCCCAGCCAGTCCATGGGAATCAGCAGGAGGGAAAACATGCCATATTTAAAATTACGGTTTCTACCTTCTGGCCATCAGGAGCAAGTGGTGAATGGCAGGGTCCCTCTACCAATCAGCAGTGGGAAGGCATGGGAGAATATGCAAAATTAAAGGAAACTGGGGTATGAGGATGCTAATATGTGGGGGCTCCCTGCTGCTTAGCCCTGCCCTGTAGCACCCTTCTGCCCCAGCCAGCCTCTCCACCACCCAGCGCTGCCACCTGGAGCTCAGGGCTGACCCCCTGGATCCCTTTCCAGGCCAAGGCGTCTCTGCTCCAGTTCTAAGTGCTGCAGTCCTGGGCACATGTGTAAATGCTGCACCTAGGAGCAGCTGACTCTAGCATGAACCACACTGGTGTTTACTGCTTCAATTTAATTGCATGTGTAGATGAACCAAGTGTTGGCCTAAACCAAATTCGCCGTTGACTTCACTGAGAGGAGAGTCAGGTTAACTGAGCGACTTTAGAAAATCCCACCCATATGAATTAACATGCAATTCCTTCACACAGATTATCCACTGAATAAAATGGCAGGTTAGCTCATCTTTTGACAATAATGGTAAAGCATGAGCAAGACATTAGTTATGGATTATACAATATAATTTACACAAACTACTCTGCTTGCTGGCAAAAGTATCAGTCTATGCATTTTTCAGTGTGCCCAGCAATAAACTTCCTATCCAACAGAACAAAAAAGACAAATGCTACCCTAGTGTTTCATCATACTAGTCCTAGTGTCTTTGGGAGTTCCAAGGCATGTCCACAACACCTGGCCAAGAATATGTTATCAGTTGGCCAAATGGTTTTGTTTTGAACTTTTAAATTGTAAAATTTTCTTGAAGGTTTTTTGTTTCTTGATTTTTTTTCCAGTTTTTCTGTTGAAATTGAAAATTCTGAAATTACAAATCTTCTCTCCTCTACTTCCTACAATAGAATGAATGATGTCCAAATAATGTTTTAAAAAAAGAAGAAAAATATTTGAAAATAAATAAAATGGGTTCTTTTCCAACCATTTGAAGTAAACAGGAAACATTAATGCTTTGCACATTTTTTTTTTATGTTTCAACCGGCTCTAGTTTTACATATCATGTCATCTACATGGGGTCCAACTTGGTGGGTTCAAAGCTCAGTTACCTGGGGCAATGACTACATCAGCAAACCATCACCTTGGCTACCATCCAAGAAAAGAAAACTAGAGAGCTCTCTTTATATAACTGACGTACTATAGGCTTTTTTTCATACATGAGCCAAATAGGATTTTCTTTACTTATATTTTATGTCTTCAATATAAGTTTTAGAAACAAACATACAGATCCAGTATCCACCCTTCATCTTTAGTAGTCTAGATGATGACCCTCCTCCTATTCAGGCTTCAGGAACTGGAGCAGAAGTGAGTCAGTATTCATGTCATCATTCTTCTGCTGGCTCTAATCAAAACCTAGACTTTATAGATTAAGGTTATTGTTTTTTAAGTGCCTGAAATATTCTAGGTGCTTTATAGACTAATAGAACTGACCCACTCAAGATACATGTGTTGGTCAGGTAACCTGTCAAACAGCATCTCTGCACTGGCTTACAAAGCTTTTCATAATTACTCTTACCCTAAACTATTAACCTTAAATCCTATTTTCAATTATGTAAATTTTGAGTAACTTGACTAAAGTCATTCAAATTTGAAATTTCAAATTGGTGGAGGGCCAAGTTCTACCCTCTGCAATTCTCCCAATGTCAGTTTCAGATTTAGAGGAAGAAGTGAGGAAAAGTGTTGGCCTGATCTTATTTCTTTGATTGAAGTCTGAAAGCTTGGTTTGGTAGATCACAGCTATAGAAAGAAGGCAAGATGGGAATTTAATTATGATTGACATGTAAATGGCAGACTCTTTAAAGAAAAGTGATTCATCAACTACACTCATATATCATGTCAGACCAAAAATACCACATCCAGTCCAGATGGTATATACCAACGTAAATAATGTCTGAAAAGACAATGTTACACTTAGCTGTCTTGTTTATCCCTCCTGGTTTGAGCTTGAAAATAGGTTTAAACAAAGGGTTTTTTGTAAAGTGCCCTACATCCCAGATAAGAGGTTCAGATTTATTTAAAGTCCAATCTCATTAGGTGCTGAGTAAACTCAACTCCTAATGGACTTTACACAGTTCAGCATTGAAACCTCAGTTAAGATTTAGACATAAGGCAAAAAGGCTGGAGGAAGATGTGATTAAGACACAAAGGGGCAGCCCAGGGTTCCAGTCTTTGGACTAAGTCCTGAAATTCAGGAAACAAAAAATACCCTCACTGCACCCTTCACCACATCCTAGAGCATACCCTTGTGGCTAGAGTACTCCCTGGAAAGATGGATTTCAAGCAGAAGGCGGCATCAAATCCAGCTGTCATGCCTCCTGGGTCTAACCACTGTGCTACTGTCCAAAAAGGGGGGAATTGGTATCTTCTACAAATGTCATTTTAAGAGCATAATCCCCACTTCCTTTTTGGAAGGGAGGGTAGGGGTGGTTTCTTGATTTTCAGCACTACTGCAAGAAAGGTGCCTTCAACTTGGAGAGGGGCAAGATTTCACACATGTGCACACACCCACATACACACACATCCTCTCCCCTTGACAGCATTTGATACTGCATAGTTTGGGCATCTCTTAGCTCAGCATGCTAAGGTTTGTGTGGATGTGTTTTGATACCCTGAACTCTCCTTGTGGATTTTATGTGGGTTTTCAATACCTAAATCAGGGCTGAGGATCCAATTATGGGCACAAAGTACCTAAAAATGGGGCATTGCAACAATTATCATTATGGTGCTTATATCCCCTTTCTGGGTTTGGGTCTAGACACTTATTCAAGGTCCCACAAGCACCCTGTTACAAAATGAGGTCACTGAGTCTTGGTCTTCTGAGTCCCAGGCTAACACACTAGACATCTTTCCTGTTCGTTTATGTATAAAAACAATGGGTTCCCAGAGCTCATAATGGATAGAAGACATCGTCTAGTGGAACTGGAGGAAGGGCGGAATGAGACCATTCAGGTAAATTCTAGAAAAGTAAGATGACTAGAAACCTGAAGAGATGTATGAAAACTCGAGTGCTCCTCTCTCCCACTTCTGCGTGTATTCCTCAGAACTGGACTGCCTGCCTACAGCTAGAAAAGCTAGTGAGGATAATTTAATTTTACATTTTAAGATGGAAAGTGAAAGGGAGTAAGGAAAGAAAGTGAAAGCAGAGGAAACAATGGACAAGAAGAAATGATTAGTATAATTGCATTGCATTATACAGTGTATGTGCCTGTATATGTACCCTAAATGTATATACATGTATGTTTTTTGTCATAAGTATGTACATAAGGGAACGTGAGTGAAGATATGCTATTCTTCAAGCTTGTAAACATAGAGCTTTTGGGGTTCTTTTTTCTTGTCTCCTTATTTGTGATTTATGTTAAAGACTAAATGAAGTTTTTAAGTAAACAGTCCACAGTGTTACAAGCTAATCTGAAAAATATGTAACTCATTTCTCACTCTTACAGATAGAGAAAATATTCAATTAGTATTCTGTCCATGTTAATTTTTAATTTAAAGCCTTTACCCAAAGTACAATGGACTTTTGACATATAAATATTAAAAATTAAATTTCCTGAGTTCATTATCTGATAATTAGAACTAAATAACATCTTAACTGAGAGACAAACCCCACGCAAAGCAAGTCAGTTCCATTTAAGATTCCATTAGAAAAGTGTTTGAGCTAGTATGTAATGGACCATAAAATTTAATTTGGAAATGATATTACCAAAAATGATGGAATGATACCAGTCACAAAAGGACATGTAGTCAGCTCTCATCTTTTCATTTGGCATGATGTTCTTCTATTGATTGTGTAGAATTAAAAAGGAATTACTTAATATTGCACAGAATAACATATGTAGGGCTTTTTTTTTCCTTTTCTCCAGCTCTCCAGTATTTAAAAGTCAGAATTGACCAGTGTAGCTCCATGTAATTACAAAGATTTCCTTATCTTAGCCTATTTGCTGAAGTCATCCTAAAGAAAGGGTGCCCTAATCCATTGGCTGTCTCATATCTCATTTACATTGGTGGTAATCCCCATCCTATCTCAGCATTTAGGTAATGACTTTGGGATTAAATTGCACTTCTTGCAATTCTTTACTTTCAAATCTCCACAACATATCAGCGGGGCCTAGCTGAATAGGCCTGTCAGAGGTCTGGTAATGCAGTATGGTAGGAAGGCCTCTGACTTTAGAGTGAAATTAACTTTCTTAATAATAGGGTTTAACAAGAAAACCTTGACTGTGTTGCAAAGTATTTTATGGAGCTAGAAAAAGGTGCCTGGATTAAGTTATAATATGCTTTCTAAACGCTGTATTTAGCTACCTTTGCAACATTTGTATTTAAGGAGGTTTTTAGTATCTCATCTTTTGATTTTTTATCAGTCTAAATAACCTACAAAAGATGGGGAAGCTTAAATTTTGCGTAACCAAAGAATTTTGACAACACTTGATTTGATCCACTGAAGTTGCATTATTAAATGTCACTTAATTTACTATATTCAGAGAGTAAAAAAAAAGAATTCTTGGTTATACTGAAAGCAAATGCAGAATGATTAATTTAAGCCCAAATTCAATACAATATTTAAACCTATGTCTGACCTTAAGTATGGTAATAGTCTTATTGAAGTCAATGAGACTCAAAATGTGCTTAAAATTAAGTGTGTGCTTAAGTACCTTGCTAAATTGAGACCTTATGCTGCAAATTCATTGGCACAGGGACTGTCTTTTTTAGTTCTCTGTACCGCTCTATACATTGTGGCAACATACACATTAATACTATTTAGCCTCTCTTCATATTTACACATATTTCATTATGGTAGCACATTAGGTAGCAAGGCTCTCTATTTAGCATAATGCATCTGAGATTGCTACATTATATAGAGTAGTACCAAGAGTTGAGATTGCCTGCCATTTTCCATTATAAACAGATGGTTACAGTTACTTATAATTTTACCAAATTTAACTATTGTATCTGAAACTTCCATGTCCAATATTTTCCAAAGGCTTTTTTTTTAAGGTAAATAATTTTAGATGAAATCTATTTCCTGGGGGGAAAAATGTTCAGGAGAAAATACGTAGTTTTGCCCATGTTTGTTACAACCATTTCACTCAGGGCTTAAAATTTGGTAGGCAGGTCACTCTAGTGTTAAGGAAGTGGAAAATAGCTGATAGACGACCATGTTATATGTGACTGAAAATTCTCAGCTCAGACATGCTCACTACAGATTTAGGCCCAGATCCTACCCCAGAGCTACGCCTGTCTATCGACTACCCCAAACATACATGTCTCACCTCAAGAGAGAGATCCTGTTTTGGCTGAAGAAACATATAGTTCTTCCATTCTCTGAGTAGGCAGCATTATGCACCTCCAAAGCAGGAGACCACAGAGGAGGGAGGGAGTCGCCTACAGGCAGCGCTGGATTTAGGCTTAAGCTACAGTTTAGGGCCTCACAACATGAGGAGCCTCTCAATAAGAAAAAAAACTTGAACATTGTCATTCTAATATAACAAAAATATACATCTACATGGCTCCACAGTTGTTATACCTATTGGGTTTATAAATCTGTGCAGAAATAACAATAATTCATTTTAACATTTCATGAAAATCCATTTTTGTGGATTATTTTTGTCATATGGGGTCTCTTAAACTGGACATAGTTTAGGGCCTCAGCATGTCATAATCTGGCACTGCCTACAGGTAGCCAATAGATATTAAAGGTCTAGGTGATTTCTGAATTCCTGCTCACCCTCAAGGGCCTGACTGTGCTGAAAGAAGGTGTCTCTGACATGCTCACTAAGAGGGAAGACATCTACTGGTGGCAGCATTGACTTCAATCCAGTTGCAGTAAGGAGAACAAAGACCCCATCTTTTGCCCAATAGTGGTTAGAGCGCTTGACCAAGAAGTGGGAGACCTAGATTCTAGGTCATGTTCAACCAGGGTGGACAGGGCTGAGGGCATATAGCTCTTCTCCCATTGAATCCAAATTGATGACTAGATAGGAATGAAGGAGTGTTGAGGCCATGAGGCACACGACATAAAGCCTGACTCAATGGTGCAAAAATATTTTAAAAATGCCAGAATTAAGGTTGCCTTTGCAATAGTCAGTTCGCTTCTTTGTGCATATGCTTTATGACACCGTCTTTAATTGCATGGGAACATGCTAGATTTTCCCATCTCCTGCACCATATTTCTAATTAATATGTAATATAAAGATAAAATGTAATTAATAATTGTGTAAAATGAGTGAGCATGCAGAATCAGGAACTTGTCATTTAGCCTATGGCTTCTGAGAGAGGCCGATGACCTGTTAAGTTGTGCTCTATCAGCAGTGAATTTGTCCCATAATCAGCTAAAAGCACTCTCACCCAAAATGACATTTCAGCCTTGAATTCACTAAGGAACATGCATCACTTGACCCTAACTAAGCTGTTGACAGAAGAAAAGAAGTCCTGAGAGAAGTAATTTAATTTGGTCCCTAATTGTAAATCACATTAAGCACCTTGTAACTAGTCCTCCAGGTTTACAGTAGGAAAAATGTAATTTGATAAATTCCAACCTAGTTCTTCTTTACCAATTAAGAGAAGCAAGTATAAGCACAACCATCCAACCATCGGAGGAGGGAGGTTTTGGAATAACCTCCTGACAAGAGAAGTGGGAGCAAAAAAACCTAACCAATTAAAAAATGGAACTTGGTCCATTTACGAAAGGGATTATGATGTCATTGCCTACAACAGGAGAGACTTGGACTCAGTAACTGAGAAACTGTAACATCTGTTGGGACTGAATTGTTCTGGAGGAACAGATTACTTCATTTAATTTACTGGCAGTTTACAAACTAATAAACCTGTTAAGCCAAATTCTCTTCATAGTTATGTACAAATAAAATTATTTTGCTGTCATGGGAAGGAGGGACATGCTTTGGTGGACTGACTGTGGATCATCTGGACCCTTTGGGGGATCCTACCCCTTAATCTGTGTAAATATCAGCTGCCCAACTGAAAATGAGGATAATAGTATCAGGAAGTGTTGTGAGGCTAAATTCATTAATATTTTAAATAACTGTTAGAATTTGGGATGGGCAGTGCTGTTGATGTGCAAATATATACATGATATTAAGTCCATCCATTGAAGATACTTTCAACAGACTACAGAAACTCCACACAAAGCCTGGAGCCTGTTACAGGTATTCTAGAAAGATGCACAGAGAGGCAAATTAAATAATTCAAGACAGTGTGAATTATACTGCTAAGGGTGTTTAGCCCATTTTGGAAACATGGAGAACTTCTTCTTCTGCCATTTTACATCCTTGGCTTTGCAATACAGCTTAGTTGTATCCAACGATGAGTGATAATTGGAAGCCCTCCTCCTGCCATTCTCCAGAATGGTATGAAAATTAATTCTTGTACAATGTGCCTTGCATACACCAGAAGAAGTTGACCCTATCAATTTACATACACTATGAGGGCTTGCTATCACACTGCAGCCAGCAAACAGCTTCTCTTATCTAGAAAAGACCCTCATTTGTTATTTCTTGCTGAATACACCCACTCCCATTATTTCTGTAATTCTTTGCAATAATAGACCTTACCCTAATGAAACCTGCATTATGAGAAGGTTATAGTCCTGACCCAAAGACGATTAGCTCTGTGCTCTGTTATTACTACATATGTAATTGTATAATTGATTTTAAAATTTACTTTTGTGTCCCCAAACCATAAAGTAAGTAGCCCATTAAGGGGGAGAAATATAATTAATATATCTGGTAAAGGGGGAGAAGGACATTATTGCTATGTTAAGGTTACATATGTAAGTGCACATACAAAAACAATCAAGAAACACAAAAGATGAGGTTCCCATAGTAACATCAGCTTGGCTACCTTGTGCATAGTATGCACATTTGGATACAAAATAGGTAGTTTTGAACTTGAACCTGTAAGCTGATCCATGCAGGTAAAACTCTGAGCCAGTGTGAAACTCCTGAAGTCAACAAGACATTGGGTGTGCCTAATGATCCGTCCATACACAGCCATAGCTAATTTGAAAAAATAATAAGTATGTTCAGTTTGGATGAATTCATGGTGCTACAAGAGCCTTCACTTTTGCACTGCTCCACTTTGTGAGTGGTTCAGTATACAACTTTAATATTACCTGAATATTTTTCCTCCCATTTAATATACAAATAAGTCATTTGACTTTTTGTGTTTAAGCATGTATTTATTTTGATTTAAACAGAAATAAAAAACATTAAAAAAAATGAACATGCATTTTAGAAATACGCAAAACAGTTAGTTCCCATTCAGACAGGAACAGATTGAATTTTATTAGTAGATGTTTGGTATTGGTAGATATTACTTATCTACCAAGACCTCTTCTGGCAGTTTCACTAACATCCAAAGCAGTGCTAAGAATATGGGTACCTGTGTTACTTTATATAATCGGTGATGTGGCAAAAGAGTATGAGCAACTCCAATAGGAATTGTATGTGTACAGATACCTGCATATTTTGCCCCAACATTATCAGCTATTACAGGAAAAACAAGGAATTTTCAAGCATGGGGTCAACTGTTTGATACAAAATGAATCGGGACTGTGGGACTAAACAATTTTCACAGGTTGGTCCTGGCATAAAAAGCAAATTGTGTGGCTATTTCCCAGATGTCTTGTGGCAACCCTGCTCTTCAGTGCCGATGGACAGAGAAGCCCTGGCAGGGGAGGAGAGATGATGGGGTGGCTGCCATCCTGCTTGCTGCCCTTCATGCCACCCCCCCAGCCAGCAGAGCTCAGGGCTTCCTCCCTTCCAGGGGAATGCCCTCCTCACTAGCTGAACAGCCAGGCCTCCTCAGAGTCATGATGCTCTCCTGCTCCCATGACTCTTGCAAAACTCTCTCTGCAGGATGGGGTTGAGAATCTGCCGAATTCCTGAGCAGGTGTCCTAACCACTAGGCCACTAGGCAAACATTGGGTGGGCTGCTCTCTCTTACACACACTTATCACTTCACTTGACAGTGAAATTGGTGTTGCCATCTGTCAGTGAAGATGCACAGTTTCTGGTAGGCATCCCTACTCCAAGTTAGCCCCTATTATGATGGAAGAAATAAGACTGCTCATTGAAAGAATAGGAGAGTTATATCCTGGCACAATAGGATCATGTTCAAGAAGCAAGACACTGACTTTTTTTGTTAGCAGCAGCAAAGACTTAGACATCTTAGAGGTAGGACAAGATCTGGGCCTATATCTGAGAAGCTGTGGCAGAGCAATTAAGGACAACTCTCAAAAATGCCCTCACTGGAACAATGAGATGTCTACTGATAGGCTCAAGGCCATTAACCCACTTTCTGCACAGAAGCTGGCAGGAAGTGGGAACGCTGCTTGGGACTGGAGCCCATACCTCCCTTCAGCTTGTAACTACAAGGCAACAGCTTTAACATCACACTGTCATTTTCTAAGAGGCGCTTCATTTAAAAAAGTGAAGGCAGTCTACTGCCAGAGTAAGACAAGGTGGCCAACAATGCTGGAAAGGCTGCGTGATATAAGAACTTGGACAAAACCCAGAACCCACGCTCATCCGAGACCCATCCTGGGAAGTTACATAAAGGACTTCGTGATTTTTCACAGTACCATAATTTTATTGTGTGTTATTTATGTATGAAGTGCTTGTAGATTTAAAAAAAAAAAAACCAAAACCTTTTCAAAATCTCAACCTTTTCAAGATCTCCTGTAGCAAAATGAACTCAAAGGGCACATCCAAATCAATGTGCATGGGCAGGGGCATGCATTTGCCATGGCAAAAATAGCAGTGGCACTAATTTATGCTGCTGCTTTTTGCCACTGTGCACATCCTTGCATGTGGGGTATGGTGCAAGGCAAAATTTCCCTTCGGGGAAATGTTTGTTTACCTGCTCCTCCCAGCTCCTGGCATGCTGGAAGAGCTTGGGGACAAGTAGAGGAGGAGAGACACTGACCGGCAGCCAGATTGTCTCCCTGGAGGACAAAGCCTCTGTGTCTGCCCCTTTTTTGCAGCAGCAGCAGGGTTGTTGTTTTTTTTTTATAGTGGGAGTTACTGGTATCAAATTTTGGTGCCACGCGCAAATTTACAGCACAGTAAATGGTTGCACATGCACCGCATGCAGTTTGCAGCACCTCAAACAACTTTGAGGCACTACAAACTACATGCGCGTTTTTATCTGGATGCATCCTGAATGGGTGCCTGGAAGGGCTGGTACTGTGTCTGAAGTGGTGATAGACTGCAGACTCCTGCTGCCTAGGAAGGAGTATGGCTGTGGGAATGCATCAGAGAGACCCAGAACTAGGAACAGTGACAATTTATTACCCACATCCTAGGGATATAGACGTCCTTGGGATGTAATGGTTGTATCAAGGCTCAACAGGCTGGTGTCCATCCCATGAATGGAACAAGGACAATGTGGGATGGGGCTCAATCTCCTACTAGGAGTAACTAAGCAGGAAGTAAAAAACTGAGCACACTCGCCATGGAGTCAGTCAGAAGTTTGCTCCTTTCCAAGTTACTGGCATCATGCTTAAATCTGTGAAGAGTTCTGATTTTGCCTTTTTAAATCTTGAGACGAGTTAGTATTCAAACTCAGAATTACTCATTATCAAAGAACCATTTTAAACAGACATGCCTTTATTGAATTGGATTTGTGTGATAAGTTAAGGAAAAGGCAGTTGTGTAATTTGCACACAAAGTGGTTGGAATTGATCTAAAACAAACCTTTAACTTTCAAACTGGTTTAAATGGGGAAAGGCCCATTGGATAATTACATCATTTAACACATTGATTGTCTAAAAGTCAATTCTAATGATTTCAGAAATAGAGGGCATTGTGCTTCCCTCATTTTTAAGGAAAGGTTTTTGTTTAGTTCAGAGGAGCAAATGGTGAATTTTTTAAAGAAGACAATATGGAAGAGCTGAAGAAAACAGAATTTCATTATGGCAAACAAGGCTTATTTCACAAAAGCAAAAATAATTAATTGGACACAATTAAAGTGGCTACATCTTCTCTTACATTACAACAAAGTAAAAGAAACTTAAATGACTTACGTGTATGTAGAATGTATAATTAAATGGGTTATTTACATCATTAGTCTGAACAAATATATGTCCACTCTGAAGTTATGCTCCTTCATATTTTTATTTGACCATTCTCCAATTACTTAAAAAACTCCAGTATCCAAGCCACCAATATTAAATGTAATTGTTTTACTTGCATGCAAATAATACTTCAATGCTGATAAGACCATAATATATATAAATGTGTCACAAGGAAAATAGCAACAACAACAACAATAATAATAATATTCTGGATTTATATATGACTTTTCAGCTTGTGATGCTAAATTCTGCCAGCCATATTCACATGACTAATCAAGGGGAGACTTTTTGCATAAAGAAAGAACAAGGAGCTCTAGATCCCAAAATACTACAGTATTTCAGGCTCTGTGTATATTAAAAGTTACGTTGGTCTAACCAGGCTTCTAGCTCAGTCCAGTCAAACAGAAGTGTGTGGACAATCTTAAGTTGAGTAAGGTCTGATTTATTTAATTTTGGCTTAATTCAGTAAAGAATCAATTAAAGTTTAATTCATAGGTGGCCAGATTTCATGTATGTAAGAGTGCCCATAGAAGGGTTGTAACAGTTTAAGTAAATAAACCCAAAACTGACTTTCAGCGATTTCTACACTACCAGCACTGGTTGATATATTCTAATGGCAAAGTGCACCTAACACGGATGCACAAATATGAGCAAAGCTAGTGTAAACTGCTGCAGTAAATCCAACCCCATGCACAAAGCAAGCTAGACTGGTAAAAATGCAGCTTTGCTGGTGTAACTCATCTATACTGAGGGCTTCTGTGCAGGGGGCACACTTCTTTATGTCCCCGACATCTTTATGCCAGCAGTAGACTAGTGTAGATCTGGCCTTAGATAAACCTGCACAATGGGGGCACAGTTACACATGCTATTAATGTGCCTGAATAAACACCGGCACAGTTTATGACATGGCCCAGCATTTACACATCCACCCAGGACCACAGCATGTTGAGCTGGGCTGGTGCAGCCAGGGATCAGCCTGCCAACCCAGAACTCCTCTGCCCCAGTTCAATGTGTTGCAGAGGGGCTAGCTGGGGCACAAGGGTGGGAAGCTGCCTGCTGGCTGGCCCCACATTGTAGCACCCTTGTGCCCCAACTAGCCCTGGTCACCATCTACACATGTTACAATGTACCAAATAACTCCACTGTAGGATAGTATTTGTGTCGGGAAGTACTATCCTACAGCAGAGTTAATAGGTTTACTGTGGTCTAATAGTACCACAGGTGTAGACAGTGACCTTTCACTACGGAGCTAATTAATATAAATGCCCCCTGTGTAGACGCATGTGTAGATGCCCCGTGGAACATGGACAGGGCCTAAGTATTCGGCACCCCTGTGAGGTTGATAAACATTGCAGTCAATTTACAGGAGGTAAAACTGAGGAACATAAGACTTCATTCTGCAATGTGTCTGTTTTTGAGGCAACAAGAAGCAATTGTGCTTTGAAGGAATTCAGTATCTCATCAGGTTTATAGCATCAGCCTTTTCTGCAGGAACTCAACCCCAGTACTGCTAGTAGTGTTGGGAGCCCTATAATCTTTTCAGAGAAAGGATGGTTCTTACTATGTGCATCTACAGCACCTAGCACTATGGGGCTTTGGTCCCAGATGAAGCCTTGGAGATGCAGCCATATTGCTTTGACTGCTTTTAATTGAGCTACCTTGGTACTGTTAGCTGTGTGGCTGCAGTGGCATGAAACTAAGCTTGGTTTGGCCACCCAAGTATTTAACTTCTCCAAAAGGTTTTAGAGGCAGTACTGAGTCCCAGGTTGCCTCACCTGTATTTATCAAATCACCTGAGCTTGTTTGTTAAAAGTTATCTTAGGCATGCATATAGGACCTGCAGTGTCAACAGACTCCATCTGTTGCTAAAATAAAAATAGCACTTAACATATCATTGTCAATCAGTGGCACACCTACTTTAGGGCTTCCAACACTGCTACTAGCAGGAATGCTGAAAGTCATCAAGGGTTAAGGGCTCAGTCAAAATGCCACCAATTGATGGGAAGGGAGTTTTGGAGATGCTAAACTTTGTTGTTGCTCAGGGCGCAGAAGAAATTTTGCAGTTATCTATAATGTACTTGGCAAGCCCCATAACGAAGACTGAGTGCAAGCACCATAAAAAAATCCCTGTAATGTCTGCTTTGCAGGCCATGCCCTACAGGTCTTTGCCAAGACTGTCTAGATGATGGAACAAGGAACTTCCAACGAAGTCTTCTTCAATACTAATGTCATTCCTGTTCCTGAGCTTCAGCAAAGAGATTCCATTGTTATACTCTCCACAGGTTTGAGACAGGAAATTTTCTGCTAGGGCTGTGTGAAACAGCACTGTTCTGTTCCAACTTCAGTTTCAAGGTCTGGACGGAACAGTGTTTTGTATCGAATATAATTTCAAGTCAAAACTACTTCACTGTATCACTTTGTTGAAACAGTGAAGATGTTTTGACCATGTTTCAGCCGTTTCGCTGAACCATGGGGCTGGGGAAAGGGATCATCCCAGCTGGGCTGAGATCCCAACCCCAGCTGGGGGCATGGAGTAAACCCAGCTGTGCTGACTCCCCAGATCATGCCGGGGGTGAGAAGGCAGCCCAGCTGGCCTGACTTCCCTCCCCTGGCATGATCTAGCGCAGAGGATGGCAAGGCAGGCCAGCTGAATGAACTTCCCACCCCCAGAGCTATGGTTGAAACGTTTTGACTAGCTTTGTTTTGTTTCAAGGCTATTTCAACGGCTTGTGTTGAAATGAAATGGCCATTGAAATTTCACACCACCCTATTTTCTGCAGTGTTTTGAGCAGCTGGTGCTTTTGAAGGATGGGAGAATTCAAGGATGGGAGAATTCAATGACCAAGAACTCAATCAAAGCACTTGACCCTACTATGAGCAAGTGCTGAGTGTAGAATACTTAATCCTCTTCCCTCCAATCCTTTTCACAGGTACTGCACACACACACATCCCTGCAGATGGTATTGAGTCTGCAGGAAAAGAGGACATTATCAGTGGAGTGGGGCAGTAGTAGAAGTGATGTTCATAGGCAAACTTTTCACATAAGATGGTCTTGTATGTTGTTTATGGTAGAGATCCTTGAAATCATTGGAATTCTTGTACACAGCACATCTTCCAGATACTACCTCACTTCTTACTCTTCCCTTTAATCAGACCTATACCAATGAGTGTATGAAAAACAATGATAGTTTGCTGTTTTCCTATCAACCAAGCTTTAGATTCTGCTCCCTGAAGCAACAGGTTTGTGAGGCCAAACACTAAAACCACAGGGGCCAACCTTTTTAACAAGAATGTCACAAATTAGCCCCATACTCTCCCCAGTGCCACTCTAATCCTTTTCCTCTGTCTGATCTGCTGCTCTGCTTTCTGTTCCTTGCTTTGTGCTCCTTGCCTGATCTCCTGCACTTCCTTCTTCCTTTCCTATCTGCTGCTGTGTTGCCTGTCCCTTCCCTGTTCTTCTGCATGCCATGTACACAGGCTGCCCGTACCACTTGTATCACCCCTGCAGTGAGTCTCAATTAAGTTTAGCCTGAATGAGAGGGGTGAAAAGAGTATTTCACCCTTTTCTGAGGAGCGCAGACACCTGCACTAGCAGAGCTGTGGAATACCTTGGACTTAGTGTTCTGTCACACCAGAAGATAATTAACACATGAGCAAAGAGGTAGGAGAAGACTAAGGAAGCAAGGACAAAGCAGTCCTGGGTTGCTCATTCATTGCATTTGTTTTGACGGTTTTATTAAGGCTCAGACCTCCGCAGTCAAATTAGGAAGGGATGATTTTAATTAATTTTCTACCAAAGGAAATTAGATTTTTGCCAAAATCTAAATTCCATTATTCATTTAGACTCGCATCTGTCTCTGTGGGACATTTCATTGACTTCACTGGTCCCATTCTTAGAGTGAAGTTTTATTTCATCCGGGTAAGGCTATCACAACTCTGGGCATCTGTAAGTTACTTGCATTGATCTATTAACTATCATTGGCAGTCACTTGATACAAGCATGATAATCTTCCAGTAAACAGGAAAGTCATTGGTGAATCTGTAGATGACTGAGGAGGCCAATCCAATTTTGCATTTTCAATTGCAGACATGGCAAATAGTTCCGGGAGGAAAAAGTAGATCCTGATGATATCAGGTCACAGCTCTTTCCCTTTGTCTCTCTCATCTATATGCCTCCATAGCATGGCAAGTTTGCTCAAAGTGATAATGCCTTGTTGTAACTTTTGTTGTACATCACAGTGCTATTAGAGCGATTCAATGCTTGAGTCTTCCAGGTGTTAATGTTAATACTGCATTTCTTCAGATATTCCTTCAAGATGTTCTTGACTCTCTTCTATTGCCCAACTGTCGAGCAGTGACCACTGGTGAGTTGGGAGTATAGGACTGGTTTCAGGAGACTGTTGTCAGACATCTTTATGACATGTCCTCTCCAATAGAGCTGGTGCTATATTCATAGATTGTAAAGCCAGAAGGGACCTTGGAAGATCATTGGGCCCATCCCCCTGGACCAAGCACAAAAGATAACTGTGGGTAAGATGACCCCAGCAAGGTGACTGTCTAGTCTCCTCTTGAAGATTTCTAGGGTAGGTGATTGCACCACCTCTGGAGGGAGCTTATTCCACAGTCTGGAAACCCTGACTGTGAAGATGTTTTTCCTGATGTTGAGTCTGAATCAGTCTTCCAAGAGGTTTTGGCCTTTACTTCTGGTTTTCCCCTTGGGTGCCCTGCTGAATAGTTTATCACTGAGCCCTTGATTTACTCCCCCAGTGTAGCAGTAAGCTGCTAGCAGGTCCCCTCTCAGCCTTCTTTTCCTCTGGCTGAACAGCTGCAGCTCCATCAGCCTTTCCTTGTATGGCTTGCTGTGTAAGACTCTTATCATACGGGTGGCTCTTCTTTGGACTCTCTCAAGCTTGTCCACATCCTTGTTAAAGTGTGGTGCCCAGAAATGGATGGAGCACTCCAGTACAGTCTCACCAGTACTGAGTAGAGCAGAAGAATCACCTCCTTCTTTTTCTGGAGATGCATCGATTGATGCATGCCAGAGTATTAGTTGCCCTACTGGCTACATGTTCATACTGTGGTCTATTATTATCCCTAGGTGCCTTTAATCTGTGGTGCTAGTCAGTTTGGTGCTGCCAAGCCTGTAGGTATTTTGGGGGTTCCTCATTCTGTGGTGGAGCACTTTACATTTTTCAACGTTAAACTTCCTCAAGTTCTGATCCACCCAACTTGCCAGCCTGTCTAGGGCCGCTTGTATCTGTAGCCTATTTTCAAGCATGAACACTCTCCCCCATAACTTGGTGTCATCCGTGAACTTGGCCAGTGAGCTCTTTACCCCCACATCCAAATCATTAATAAAGATGTTGAAAAGTACTGGACTGAGCACTGTCCAGTACCTGCAGGACACTGCTGCCCACTTCTCGCCAGGATGACACAGATCTGTTCACTTCAAGTCTCTGGATTCTATCCTGTAGCCAGTTTCTCACCCACCTGACTGTCTCAGAGTTAAGCGCACAATCCTCTGATTTTCTCACATGGACATTATGGGATACTAGATCAAAGGCCTTTTGGAAGTCAAGGTATATAATGTCAACCTGCTCTATCATGTCCAGGTGGTGAGTTACTTGGTCATAGAAGGTGTTGAGGTTGGTAAGGCAAGACCTGCATGCAATGAAGCCATGCTGGCTGTCATTCAGAATCTTACTGTCTGCAAGCTTATTGCACATAGACTCCTTGATAAACGTTTCTAGGATTTTCCCTAGGATGGAAGTTAGACTGATTGGCCTATAGTTACCCAGGTCCTCCCTTCTACCCTTCTTGTGGATAGGCACAACGTTGACCCTCTTCCATATAAATATAGTGTCAATGTTACTGGTATTTGCTGGAACCAGAATGCTGTCATTCGTTCTTCTGTCCTTCCAATTGATAGGGAGAATTTTCTGAAAACATTGCTGATGTTGATGTTCCAAAGTTTTCAGGTGCTTCTGATACACCATCCAAGTTTCCTACCCATACAATAGAGTAGGGATGATAACAGCTTGGTAGATGAGAAGCTTGGTTTGGGTCCTGATGTCATGATTATCAAAGACATGATTATGAAGATGCCCAAAGGCAGCGCTAGCATCTTTTATTTGGGGTTGAATATCATTATCTATGTTTACCTTTTGGGAAACATTGCTACCTAGGTAGAGGAAATGCTCAACATTTAATCTATTAATGCTGTCAGTAGGTAGGAGCAGAAGGTCTAGTCATTACAGGAAACCCCAACTTAGCGCTCTTAATTGGTTCCTGAAAAATTGAGCATCAAGTCAAACGAGCATTAAGTGAAACTGAAAGTATTTGATGACCCAAAATGGCAACCACAATTGTTTTTAATGACCCAAGATGGTGACCGCAAGCATTATAGCAAAACTTGCTGAGCGCTAAGTGAAATCAGGTATCAATTTAAAATGAGCGTTATAGCAAAATAGCGCTACGTGAAACAGAGTTAAACAGGGGTTGCCTGTATTATAAGATAAAGATCTGAAACCAAATACTTCTCTTGAATATTCACCTATGATTTAGGCCTTTATGTCTAACATAGTCCGCTTACTCATCTCTTTCCATCTCATTGCCACCCCACTCTGAAAATTCAAACCATGGGTCAGGCAGAGGTGGGTGACATCAATAGTGTGTCCACAGTCTCTGCTGACATTGAAATGCCTCACCTGAACCTGCTTGCAGAAGCATCAGCAATATCTGGCCATTAACAGGTTTTTTTTCTTATGGGAATGGTCAAACCAGGCAAGCAGAAGACCAGGGAAAAAGGGTAAACTGTGAACATTACAGGACATGACAGAAATGCTCCAGAAAAGGTATTACCCTGTTGTGCCAAATAACAAATGGAGACTGCAGAAATTCTACATTCTTCATCTTATCAATGTGAAAATACATGGACAGCCACAGCTATTATACCTAGTATTATAGGAAGGCAAGAAGACATATATTTGTTTTGAAATTCATCAGATAACTTCAGTAAATCACATGTCAAAATATTTTTTAAAAAGCGAGGCTCCTGAAAACAGCTTCTTTTGCTTATATTAAGCCGCATAAAACAAAATATATGAAATAAACTCAGCTGCTTAATCATGGAGACAAAACTGCAAGATTATTCTGTTTAAAAAATATGGTTGCAACTTGCCAATGCATTTTTAGCAGTGATTTTATTACAAAGTGTCCCATCAAGCAACATCTTGAAAATTATGGCTACGTGTGCACATTGCTCAGTGCCCAAAATGGCTATGAAGCTCAACAAGGGTTAGACAGTGAATTTATTAAGAGTTGAACTGGTAATGATGTTAATACACCAA
Organism: Crocodylus porosus; assembly: GCF_001723895.1. Classification (NCBI taxonomy): domain Eukaryota; kingdom Metazoa; phylum Chordata; order Crocodylia; family Crocodylidae; genus Crocodylus; species Crocodylus porosus. The sequence goes on along the minus strand of NW_017728948.1, from coordinate 12,300,147 downwards.
AGTTTGCGGTGATCTGTTTTCCTGTTGATGCTTGGCTATAACTTCAGTCACTGATAATAGGAGCCACATACATTAGAGGAACAAGAAATGGAAGCTGAATTAGATTTGTTGATACTTTTTCTTTATTTTGTTTTAAAGGTAAGGTTAGCACAGGCAAAATGTGCTGGCTTGGCAGCCCTGAA
>NW_017728948.1:12208892-12298469 GCF_001723895.1 Crocodylus porosus | reverse complement strand
GGACTAGATGATCTACTCAGGTCCCTTACAAACCTAGAAACTATGAAACTATAAATTAATGTGCATTAGGCTGAGCTAATGCACAACAGCATATTTGCATGCTTTGCTAGTAACACTTAATTCCTAGCAGACTATTTTACTAATTAGGGTAATGTCACTTTTTAATGTGACACTAATGCACAGAAAAACAGTCACATAAAAGTGCACATGTAGACACGCCCTGCTTGGATTTATTTTGAGAGCAGGGAACTGGCAAGACGTCTGATGTGGGACTGTGTCTGAGGGGTGACTTGAATTCAGGACTTCCACATGCCAGGCAAGTGCTCCAGCCACGACACAACTGTAGAAATGGGAGTACTCCTGCTCTAGCAGCAGTCATGTTTTAAAAGAAGGTGAAAGCTTACATATGATGGGTGGAGCTCAACCCACCAAGCCTTCTCTAAGAATTGGGTCAAGTCCCTGAGGAGAGTAAAGCAGAGGATGGCGAAGTTTCTGGGATAATGCTGAGGAGTTTGGCACCTATCACAACTGAGGCACTTCTGGGCATGCACAGAAACAAAATTGGGTGCCTGGGAAATGTGAAGGTAAGAAGCTGAAGCATCTCTAGCATTTAGAAGGATGCAGAGTCAGTCATCAGCTCAGTAGTAGAAATTTGGACATAGCTGCCTGAAGGGAGACGCAGACAGAATTAAGGTATCTTGAGCATTTTTTTATTTGGGGAAAAAAAAAAAGAACTGGCTCTAAATGTTTAAACCCACCGAGCTTATTAGTTGTACAGGAAACAAAAGTCTCCTGCTGAGCTTATAAACTCTACAGCCTCCTTTCTGTGGACATGATGAACTCTCCATACATGCTGCTGAGTGCTGAGCAGCACCAGTGAAGTCAATGAAGTTAACAGCATTACTTAGCTGCGTAAATTTTCTTCAGTGTGCAAAAGAAGTCTAGCCCATCATGCCATGCCCCTTGTTACATATAGGTAAATCTCAGTTATGCAGTAACAACAGCTGGCTATCTCATGGGAATGTTAGAAGACTTAATTATTTAATGATCGCAAATGCAGGTGCATGAAAACCCAGTGATATAGTAAAAAAAAAAAAAATGCACACTACAAACCTTTAAAAGAAGGTGACTTTTCCTTCCCTTTTTCCCCTTATATTTTTTTTGTTATCCTCTTCTGGAATGTAATTGTGCTATTCAAGGGTGATCCCCCTCCCCCCAAGGGCTTGCATATGCTTGACACTATTTGGAAAACTGACTAACAGGGTGTTCACTTTTACCAGGCCATTAATTGATAACACTTAATTAATCTGCCGTGTGAGAGATCAAATGAAGATTGTGTCCCACAACCAGCAACATATATTGACTTTGTTATTCCAATTATGTGTCTGACCAGAATAGCCCTTTGGTATAAGACTTAACCTTTGAATCACCCTCAGCTCAGAACTAGATCAGCTCCTAGGGATCTGACCTGAAAAAGACCTTGACACTGCTGAAGCTCAGTATGCTCTAAAATGTTCCACCTTGTGCCTGTCATAGCCTGCTGCTTGTGTTGTCATTTGGAATCGCACTGTGTGTTAAACACCAGGCTCAGAGGCCGATAATTAGCTGGGCGGACTAATTGCAATTCACTCCTGTACACTAGTATGCATTTTTGTTTGTTTATTTTAGGTTTTTTGCAGTTGCCATTAAAGAATGCTAGGAAGAGAGCAATTAGTTTCAGCAGCAATTGGGTAAGTGCAGCAGACAAAGAGGGCAAATTGCCTTTAGCAGACAATTTATAAATCAGGCGGAGATTTCTAAGCCGGTTCTTATTTTTGTTTCCATGGGTTATCTTCTGCTAAATGGATGGGCAACATCATCAGAGGTAGTTTTGGTGTAATTTACTATAAGAAAACATAATTAAAAAAATATTCATCAGATTTTTTATGGCTTGCTTTGTGGCTTGCTTACAGCAGCATCAGAGAAAGGAGAAGCAACTGGCTGTCTTGATGAAAGGATTTTGTTACTCCACATCCACACTTCTCTTTTCACAAAAAGATATGGGCAAAACCTACATGCTCTGGCAGATGCCTCCATTTTTTCAATGCCAGGATCATCTAACAGCAGGGCTGCCCAAGTTATTAGTGTGCAGGAACCACATGCCCCACAGGCTACATCAGCAGGGGTTGCACACCGCATGGGCTGCACTGGTGGAAGCCATGCTCCCCCTCACCACCCCCCAGCTGCAGACCATACACATGCATGGGCAGATGCTCCCCTACCCTGTTGCACCACACGTGAGTAGGTGGGCAATGGCCATCCCTGGGACTACACTGCACTACCCCTACCCTCTCCCCCAGGGCTAGGAGTGGGAGGGGGACCCAAAGACCCTGCCTGCTGCTGCAGCTGGAGGAAGGGGATTCAGGAGCTGGGCTGGAGCTAGGGGACTGCATGTTAACACCTTGTGAGTCACATGCAGCCGGCAGGCTGCCCCTTGGACAGTCCTGATCTAATCTTATTCTATTAAGTAAATTCACTTCCCTGAGCAGAATGAAGGGACAGCTTTTTGAATGGCACAGATACAGTGCAGGTTTTCTACACAGCTACTCTCTTATTGCTTCATACATCACACTTGACTTGTGATGCTAGTCATGGTGGGCCCACTCCTGCCCTTTCCAGCACCTGAGTGGTACCTTGTTATGCAGGGAGTTCAATCATTTTAATAAAACAAATGATGTAGCAAGGATAATGACTTGGTGTGAAAAAGCAGAATCTGGCCCCTTACAGCTATATGCCTGCCATGGGACATCTGCATTTGTAAAAGGAAGTAAAGACCATTTAAAAATAAGGAGTTTCTAACCATCATGGTTGCAAAGGAAAGCTTGGGAGACTCTGAACGTGAAGAGCTCAAAAACTAAAAGGGTCATCAATCAGAACCTGGAAAGTATCAGTGCCTATTTTTAAAAATCATGATTAATCATTGTAATCAGTGGTGCGAGCAATACCATACCACCAGCTGGAGCAAGGCGAAAGAACAGGCACCTTACCTCAGAGAGAGATCTGACGGCACATCTAAACTGCCTTAGTAGGATACTGGGGGAGTTCATCAGTGCCAGCCAGTACTGCACTGAGTTAGCTATACCATTTCTCATCTGAGGAGTATATGTGGAGTGGGCACAGTACATCTCAGCACGGTGCTCCCAAGTGCCAAATGAGGGCAGCATAGACCTGCCCTCAACTCCGGCTTGCATATACCAATGCATCTTGAGCAAGACCCAGGATGTCCTCCTCCCACTGTATTCAGCCTTGGTGAGGCCGCAGCTGGAGTACTGCATCCAGTTTTGGGCTCCACAATTCAAAAAGGATGTGGAGAAGCTTGAGAGAGGTCAGAGGAGAGCCACGTGCATGATCAGAGGGCAAGAGAACCGGCCTTATGATGAGAGGCTGCAAGCGATGAGATTCTTCAGCCTGGAGAAGCACAGGATCAAGGGTGACTTGGTGGCAGCCTCTAAGTACATAAGGGGTGTGCATCAGGATCTGGGGGAATACCTGTTCACCAGAGCACCCCAGGGGATGACAAGATCCAATAGTGACAAACACCAGCAAGACTGTTTTAGGCTGGACATCAGGAAAAATTTGTTTACTGTCTGAGCCCCCAAGGCCTGAGATTCCCCACCAGAGGTGGTGCAAGCATCTACTCTGGACACTTTTAAGAAACATTTGGATGCTTATCCTGCTGGGATCCTTTGACCCCAGCTGACTTCCTGCCCCTTGGGCAGAAGGCTGAACCCAGTGATCTTACAACCTCCCTTCCAGCCCTAAAGTCTATGAAATCTATTAAAACTATGTCTCCTGGGATGGAAGAGAAGTCACATCAGCCTTCCTTGGGACTATTCCTGAAGCCACAATCTAGCCCAAAATGAAACTGGTTTGGTGCTGATCTTGCTTTTACTAGGATAAACCAGGGGTAACTACAAACCCATCAGTGTATTATTATATCAGAGTAAAGCTAGTGTGAAGTGAAAGCAGAACCACTCTTAAAAATGCCAGATATCTAATGCCCACCTAATTCTCTAAAACAACCAAGTCTTCTTTATTCTGAAGTAAGCACGAAGAAGAGTAACTGGCACAGTGGGTTAATGCATTAGCCCTATGCTGCTGGAACAACCCGGAGAAGGGGTGACATTCTGGAACGATGAAAACACAACTACAAAACAGACTCAGGATTCAGCTCCAGATTTGGTCTAGCATGATGTTAATAATGACAAAATGTCAAATGTATGAGCAAGCCAGGGACCCATACACAACCAGCGCTCTGAGACATGTTATGTTGAGACAAAACATTTACCAGGAGTAATTCTTTTTATCTCTTTTCAAAACATACTGCAGGGTCTTCAACTTCTATCTAAGTAGGTACCTAGGCAACCAGCGGAGTTGAGTACAAACTTGAATAGGAAAAACTTCTATTAAATATGCCGTTTGGAAAAAAAACCCAGCATTTCAGACAGTACTGCTTCCTTTCCAATGGACTGTAAAGCAACTGCAGTGTGAAACCTGAAAAAGGTCTTAATATTGGGGTGAATCTTGAACCCACAGCTGTGTGGCTAAGAGACCAAAGTACTACCAAGTGAACCAAAGAGAAATGAAAAGCATTCAAAGATAAATGAATATATGCCAAGGCTTATGTGTGCTATCAAGCAATAAATATACTAGGAGTAGGAAGTGCAAAAAGTAATTAAGGTTAAGAAAGAGGCATATGCATGCTATAAAACATTAGGTAGAAAGGAGGACTAGAAAGATTGCAGAAGGAAGTTAAGAGAGTGTAAAGAAAAATTAATACAGAAAGCACAGGAAGAGACAGTTAGGAATATTGCATGAGAGGTTAAAATAAATAAGAAGATAATTTTTAAGTCTATAAGGAGTCTGGTCTTGGAGAAGTTCTTTCCTCTGAGAAAAGGCATGGAAATTGTATTGAAGCAAAGAGACATTGTATTGAAGCTAAATAAAGTCAAATGTTTTGGGATTAATATTCACAAAGAACTAGCAACAGCCCTAGGGAGTGAAGTAAGTATACTGAACCACATGGGACACTATAAGTAGTGGGACACATATTGACTCATGAGTCCATATACTATGATGTGCTAAAAAGCGTCCTTTTCAGGGTTGAATGGATATATGTGGAAGGAAACCAGGATGCATTAGAAAACCAACTAGGAAACCAGAGCTTCTGGAGATTGGCAAAAGGGAAAAGCAGGTCAAAGGTATAGGAAAAACCAGGCTGAATATTAAAGCCAGTGGCAAAGGACATAGGAGAACATTGAAGAGATTATTTAACAGGCTTCCTGGCCAAGTCAGGACAACCATCATAACAAAGGGAAGTGAAAATTAAAATCCTAGGAGCAGAATCTGCTCATTTGCAGGTATCTGGCTAGGTACAACCTTGCAATGGCTCCACGTCATCGGTGGCTGTTCAAGCAACATCTTCTCCACTACACTGTTTGCCTTTAACATGTCAACATTAGCAGTTTGGAAATACTGATCATTTCCATTTTGTAACAGATACTCCCTATTCGAAACCTGAGGAATAGCCTTACTATCACACTCTTACTAATTTTCCTTAAATGGGAGTATTCAATGGGAGGCTCCTGTTCCACATGACAAAAACCCCATGGAAAACAAAGCCACTTCTTTGTGGAACTGAATGATTTTTTTCCCCCATTCAAAAATAATCTTTTCCTAAAATGATTTTTCTCCCCCATGACACATTGTTGACACCATTCATATTTTTAATGAAAAGAAAATGTGACTTGCCATTTTCTCCAAATTCTTTTACCAAACAGTTACCATGGAGGGGTTTTATAATAAAAATATTTTTAAAATAATTTAAGAAAGTTTTTGTGGGGGGGAAATGTTTCTGGAGAATGGCTCTATTTTGGAAACAACTTTGATATTTGGAATTTTTCCTTAGAAAAAAGAGGCTCTCATTCCCTGTGAGCTCAAAGCAATAGTATATATTAAGACGAAATGAATTTGCATTTAAGAAGAGTAGTGACCATAAGGGCAGAAAAGCTGGTATTGTCTATTTGACTGATGCCTGGCTAGTGCAACAGAAGAATGTGCACGCTCTGGCTCTGGTCAGCTTCTTCTAAGGTCATTTGCCTTTCATTTTGTCTAACTATTTTTATTTGATTGGGGACTCTGATACAGCCTGGCATGAAGGTAAGGAAATGTGACTTCACTGAGACAGAGGACACCCAAAAAAAGTGTGAAGAATTGAAATGACAAGGTTGTGTTGATAGCTTGTTGAATGAATGAATAAAATGAATTGAAATTTACATTTATATAGCACCTTTCATCTACCCTGTATCACACAATACTGAACACAGTGCAGCAGAATCACTCTGCTAGTGTGACTACATCAGGGCTGGAAGTGCAACACGATGGTGCCCCGTAGTTTCCCAAAGCCACCCCCTCCAAAAATGTCAGTCTCAGCTGCAGTGAAAGGGAATGAATCAGACAGCACCTCCAAAGAGGAGAAAATGCTCAAGAATAGGAAGTGGACAAGCTTCACGCTACTGAGGCTGGGAAGGTATTCCTAAATTTAGGACGATAGCTAACTGATGTCATAAAAGATCACAGAAATGTAAGGACAGGAGGCAACTCAAGAAGTCAGCCAGTCTATCTGGTGCTCTGAGGCAGAATCAAGTATAGCTAGACTGTCTATGGGAGATGTTTGTCTAGCCCATTATTAAACCCCCTCTGTGACAGATACTCCACAACCTCCCTCCAGAGCTTACCTGTCGGTACAGTTAGAAAGCTTTTCCTATTATCTAACCTAAGTCTCCCTTGATTGTTTCCCCTACCTCTAGTGTGCAGGGATAACAATTGATCAACATCTTCTTTACTAAAACCCTTTACATATTTGAAGACTGTAATTATGCCCCTTTCAGTGTCCTTTCTTCTTTCCTAGGCTAAAGACCTTTTTTGTTTTTTCAAACTTCAACATTTTTCCCACCTTTATTTTAGAACATGTTCTCTGAACATTTGTGTCACTGCTCTCTAGATTCTCTTCAGTTTGTCTACATCTTAAAATATGGTGCAGTACTCCAGCTGTTGAAGTACTTCATATGATGAGATACTCTGATGTAAGGTACTGTGTCTATGAATGAGAGGCTGATGTTGCCCTCTAGTGACCAGTCCTCATTCTGGCTCTATGGCCTGGTCTTAAAAGGATCTCTTCTAGCTTAAATTCTAGAAGCCTTTCCCCCCGCTCTTTGTTTGGAAACAGAAAGATGAGTTTTCTAGAGCCAGAGCCTTCTGTCTGTGTTTAATTTGTACATGCAATAGTCTGTTAAGATGCTGTTGACAAACATTGGTTAATAACTTAGAGCATAAAAAGAATCTGCCAAAATATAAACAAGATCCAAAGATTTCATATCACAGAATCAGCCCGTTCTGAACTTACCCTGCCTTCGGCATTGCATCTCCAAATGATCAAAAAAGTCCTGTAGGGCGTCTTCACGTCTTAATTATTGTCCTCTGCCCATTGGAAGAGCTTGCCTACAAAGGCTACCATTGCCCCTAACCTGCTTTCTAGGACCATTCTCCTGGCAGAAAGGAAATGCTCATTTGAAACACAATGTCCACGTGTGAGACTGTTCTAACTGAACTTCCTGCCACAATGGCTGCTGCATTTCCCTGTACTGCAATGCTGGGTAAGTTGACTTCTGTAAATATAAAGATCGTTGGGGTCCATGTATATCCAGCTCTGCTGCACAGTTCTTGTGATAACTTGGTTTAGTAACTTAATTGCCTACCCCACCTATTCATGAGTCCAAGTGCTCCCCTGCCCCCCGCCCCAAATATTAATATAAATTGCTCTAAGTTAAAATTTTCTAAAATACACAGGTACTGCCCCATCTCAAGTTAAAAGTTTCTAAAATACATAAGTACTGCTCTATCTCAAGGGTATTGGTCATTTTCTCTGTTTAATTTATCCCTCCTCTTGCCATCATGTGTGTCAATTAATGATGAAACCTTACATTCAGAGACTGTGCACACAAATGGGCCTCTGCACTGGCTCCCAAATGTCCTATTCCCAGCCCCTGTGCTCCAGTGTAGAGACCTGCATGTCAAAAACCTGAATTTCCTACTCTCCTTTGCCCCAACCCTCCCCACCTTGTAAGTTATACCTGCCCACAGCCTCCTTTCTCCTGGCTTAGTGGGGTCTAGCAGTCCCCCTTCATCTACCTTGCAAGCTCCAAAAGCTGACTTCTGGCTCTAGTCCATGGAAGAAGATCCTGCTTTGGGCTCCACTGCTGCACTCAGGATGGGGACAGTCCACGTTGTGGCTCTGCCTTGTGCAGAGGGCACAGAAGGTATATGCTTCACTAGGCAGCAGCTGCAGATGGAGACTGCAATATAAGTGGCACAAAGGAAACTGTAGGCAGCTCAGACAAAATTCCTTTACCTGCATGTTGTTATGCATGAGACCATGAGACCTCAGAACAGCCCAGAGCTATGATAGTCACAGTGGTGTGCTGGCAATACTGCTTCACAGTTCACATTTATTTTTTCTGCAAAAAAGGTAGATGATGGGGTAGATTTACACCTTATAGGCTAAATTGTGTGTATATATAGCCTTGGCATATTCATATATATATATGAATCAAGGCTACACACACACACACACACACACACACACACACACACATATATGAATCAAAGCTATACACACACACACACATATATGAATCAAGGCTACACACACACATACATACACATATATGTATATGCATATGTGTTTGTATGTATGTATGTATAGACAGTATATCTGGGGTGTTTACTACATCACATGCTGTGAAAAGACATGTACAGAGCCATGTATAGAGCGAAGACAGCAATTTGAAAACAAAAGGCAGGAAGGGAAAGGGGGGGAAAGTGAGGTAGTACTGAGAGAGGTAAGGGATCACAAAAGTAAATCCAGGTAATAGGATAAGAATCCATAGTCCCTGTTTAAACCATACGTAATCCAGTCTGTGGCTGATTTCTTCTTTCACAGTTTCCTTTTCAAGTTGGTTTTTGAAAGTTTGCTGCCTAAGAACAGTTACCCTGAGGTCATGTCCAGGGAGGTTAAAGTAATCTGCCATTGATCTTTGCGTCTTTCTGGAGTTCACCTCAGACCAATATTCATTTATTCTTACACATAGGGATTGCCCCTCCATCCAACAGCAGAAGGGCACTGTAAGCAGGTGATGATGTACAAGCAGTCCTCAACTTACAACATTTCGAGTTACAATGTTTATAAATTGACAACGTTCAACTTTACAATGCCAGTTTCAACTTACAATGCTTGATCTGATGCAATGCCATGCCAGCGAACAAGTTCGCTGTATTGCTCATCTCCCTGGAGAACATCTGTCCAAACTTGCTTGGACACTTTCTTTGAGAGCAGACAAGACTCCAGAAAAAACCTGCAGCCAAGACTGCTGTGAAGACTCCAGCCAAGAACCCTTCAAAAAGTCCAACCAAGAGCCCTTCAAAATGTCCTGCAAAGTCACCTTAAAGAAGGCCTTCCAAATCAATATGATTGCTATTTACAATATAAATACATTTATGTAGCTATATTACTCATCTATAATTGATCGAGTACAAAATTCTGGGGTACTTTTGGTGAAAATAGGGTATTGGGCCTTGGTTCAGGAACCAATCCCCCATTTATAACATTGTATCTTATGAGAAAATTGGTTCTGAGTTACAACGTTTCGACTTAAGATGCGGTTTGCAGGAATCAAGTGCCATAAGTCGGAGGGCTGCCTGTATATGACAGTGGTGGAGTTGCAGGTGAAAAAACTCAGATGTTATAACCCATGTTTTGGCCTTTGATGACATGGTCTGTGTGATGTGCAGGCCAAGTAGGCAATTGGGTTCCTTGCAAAGCCTGGTACCTTGGTGAGAAAGGGAGTTAGGTAGCCTGTTGCTTGAGACACCTTTTGAGGTTAGGGGGCTGGCTGTAAGCAGGACAAATTTGTCCCCCAAGTCTACCCTGAGATGCTCATCCTTTTTCAGGAGGGGTAGGTGATCATTACTGATGTATCTCAGACGTTCAAGCTGGGGGCTGTAGGCGACCACCACAGAGACTCTGTTGTCCTTGTCCTGGTGTTGGTATCATAGCAGATCAGAATGAGGTCTGAGTCTGGCTTTATTGATTTGAATGGTTACGGTTTGGAGATTGTATTGTAATTGTAAGGATCACTCCTCCAGGTGGTTAAAGGGTACATCCTGGTCAGTGGGATCAAAACAGATACTGTTGTAACACAGAGTTTGGATGTAGACAATGCAGTGTATTTGGGATGAAAACTGGTGGCATGAGAGTAGCTGTGGAGGTCACCTTATTGCCCATACTACATCTCTCTGCTTGAACAGAGATGATGAAGGGAGGCCTCAAATGGATGTTTGGAGTACTAAGTCATTAATATTTGCAAAGAGCTTGTGATCCATGAATGGAAGGCAGATTAGAAGCCCACTTTATCACCCTGACTATTATTAGGTGATGTAGATGGTTGGGGAATTAACACTGGATGTGATGCACCTTGGCTTTGGTAAGGCTTTTGACACCACCTCCAGAATGCACTCATAAATAAGCTAAGAAAATGCAGTATAGGTGACATGGTAATGTTCAAAGAGCCATCATCAATAATTCAAAGTCAAAGTGGGATGAGATATCACACAGGGGCCCCCCAGGGGTCTGTGATCTGGCACTGCTCAATATCTTCCTTAATTTCTTGGAGGGTGAAATTGAATATACACTTATTCTATCTGGGGGGGTGACACAATGCTGGGTGGGATAGCAAGTGCCTTAGTGGACAGAAATAGGATATAAAATGACTTTAATAAAATTGGAATAAATGGTCTAAAGTAAATAGGATGGAATTTAATAAGGAAAAATGCAAACTACTACACTCAGGGAAGAACACGCAAATGCACAAATACAAAATGAGGAATGACTGATTTGGCTATCACGTTACAGAAAAAGGATCTGGAGGGTCATAGTGGTTCCTAAGCTACATACAAGTTCACATGTCATATAGTTGCTAATGGTATACTGGGATGTATCAATGGGGCAGTTGAATGCATGTTATGGGATGTGAGTCTTTCATTCTGTTCAGCACTGGGGAAGCCTCATCTGGCCAGTTTTATTGGATCCAGTTTTGAGAAGTGCACTTCAAGGAAGATATGGACAACCTGGAAAGAACCCTTAGGAGAGTGATGAAAATGAATAGCTATCTAGAAAACCTGCCACAACAACATTTGGAAGAACTGGAATTGTTCAGTCTGGAGAAGAATAGAACAAAGAGGCAATGTCGTTAACAGTATTCACATGTAAAAAGGATTGTTGTAAAAAAGGATCAAAGTCAAGTGTTCTCTGTGTCTATGACTGGATAAGATGTAATGAGTTTAATCTTCAACAAAGGAGATTTAGGGAGATATCAGGAAGAAGTTTCTAAGTATGAGGGTCCTTAAGCACTGCAACAAATTGCCTAGAGATCTTGTAGAGATCCTACGCTGAGCAAGGAGACAGACTAGATGACCTCTTAAGGTCCCTTCTAGCACTATTTTTCTATGATTTAAATAAAATTATTCACCCTTGCATGAGAGATCTTTGCCTATAATGGTAACTTTAATTACTGGATTAAGGTATTGGGGAAGACTTTTCTTAATAAAGTGGTAAGGATACTGCTCTTTGCTGCAAAGATCCTTGGTTCAGATCCCTGAGAAGATGGATTTTTTTCCACAGGTAGACAAAAATGTCACTGGAGAGGCCTGTGAAGATACTGGCTTGGGATTTAAATAAAAGGAATACAAATCCTTTCTTTCTCCTAACCTTTATGTAAGACACTAAGGCCCAAAACCACAAGGGTAATTAAGTACCTAAATACTTTTCTGGGGCTGAACTCATGTTCTTTGAGATTAGATGATAGTGGGGCTGGGCCAGAGCCTTCACCCATCAAATGATCCTTAGGATACTGCAGTACCTGAGAGGGAAGTAATATGGGTATGAATAAGTGCTTCTGTTGAGATAGAGTACAGGTAATGGGAAGCCAGGATCGAGTAAGGGGACTGCAAAGGGGAGATACAGGAGGAAAAGCTAAATGGAGGTTCAGAGACATTTCTGGTCTTGCTGCAAAGTCATTGCATGAATTAAGAAGAGTGGAGTCATAAATAATGGGACAGTATATGCAAAAATATCCATGTCTGTGACAGTTGTTGGCAGTTATAGTATAACAATAAGCTGAAAGAGTCCAGACCAGCAGAGAGATGGAGAGCAGAGGTAGCAAGGGTAAAGGAAATGGAATATTATGTTGTCAGTTCAGACAAAATCAATCCCACAATGGCTACTAACAATGAGATATGCTGGAGAAGAAAATGCATCAGTAAAAAGGACTTGGAGTCTTTAGGGGCAGCAAAAGAAGTATTAGATCCTGTACTAGAAATTTAGAGGAGGAAATGTTGGAAAGGGAAAAGAGAGAGTCGAGAAGAATATGGCACTGATTAGTAATGCTGAAGGGTTTCAAAAAAAAAAACAGACAAAAAACAGAAAAAAAGAAAAATAGAGAAAGATCTGTGGGCGTATCTACACATGCCTCTTTTAAGTGGGCTTAGCCTAAAGTTGCCAAGTTTAAGGCACATTAAGGGCGCATGTCTACACACGCGCCCTTAATGCGCCTTAAAAATGGTGATTTAAGGCTATGTGAGCCTAAATATGATATCTGCGTAAAGCGGATATCAAATTTAGGTGTGAATAGCTAAATTGCATTAGCACATGTGTAGACGTAATAATGCACATAAATGCAGTGGGTGTCAATGGATAGACACTGCATTAATGCATGTTAGCGCTTGTTTAGATGCGCTAATGCACATAAACATAGTGTGCGTCAATAGATAGACATCGCATTAACGCACATTAGTGTGTCATTACGTGTGCTAATGTAACTTAGCTAGTTGTACCTAAATTCCTCAATGCACATTAGCACGTCCACGTGCAGACGTGTGCCTGAATTGCCTTAACGCACCTTAAGCAAAGGCACATTAAATTTAGGCAGGCGTAAATATACGTGTAGACATGCCCAGAAGGTGGCACTCTCACTACAGAAGAAGCACTGAAAAACAGGCAAAAAGCATGCTGGAAAAGGTGGTGAGAGCTGTGAAAGAAGGCCATGTCTGTACGTATGGATGGAGGATGGAGGTTATTCTGGAACAGCTCAAAGAGTGTTTTCTTTCTCAAGAAACACAAGCAACAAGTTCTGAGCATGTCAGGAAAAGGACTCTCTGGTAAAGACAATGTAGGTGATGATGGCTGGATATAAAGTAAAGAGATGATTTAGGTGTGTGTGAAGGGACATGAAATGAGGAAGGAGGTGAGATAGCTGATGAAAGGCTGTGGTGAGCTAGCAAAGAGAAGCAGCGAAGGAAGGAGGAAGAAAGGAAAGGAAAGGGAGGAGACTGAGTAGCATTGAATAAACAATGGAGCTAAACTTAAATTTGAACGCGCTGCTCTTGAAAGACAAAGGGATGAGAAACATAATGCTGGGAAGGGGAGGACTGACAGTCCAGAATGACAGAATAGATGTTAGCAGGACCCTCCAAGATAGCTGGGGATAAACAAAGAAAAATAGAGCTGGAAAAGACATCAGAAAATCACATAATCTAACTCCCTGCTGACAGCAGGATCACCCTTGCCTAGACAATCTCAGGCAAGCATTCATGTGGAATAAGTCTGCCTGTTTAGCAGGTATCAAACAGGTCTTTCCACCTAGCTCTCCTGGTGTCTCTGTTTCTGGGCATCAGCAAGTGAAGGGAACTTCAGAGAGACATGCACACAGGTGAGTGGGATAGGAGTGGACTATGAGTAAGGAAAAGATCTGTTAGGCTGCTGAAGAAGAACAAAGACAGGGATTGAATTGTGGGTAAAGAAAGGGAGGGTGGAGAGGACCAGATTAGTAAAGGAGGAGTGAAGAAAATTGACAACCTGAAAGTAGAACGAGGGAGGGAGGTGTATTGGAGAAGGGCTAGGTTAAAACTGGGGGTTCAAGGAGAGCACAGAGAAAGTGAGTAAATAAAATCCAAAGAGCTCTCACAGCAGTGGAAGTACCTGCACAAAAGAAAAATGTCCTCCCAAAAAATAGATTCCCTGTTAAGGGATTTTGCTTGATTTTTTCACACCACTCCTGAGTTATCAATCTCGCCACCCATAAAGACAAATGTCATATCAGCCCTAACCCATCAGCTATTCTCAATTTATCACCATTTAATATATATTAAAATGCTCTTACCCCTGATTGCAAAAACAAACAAAATCAGATGGCATAAATCAAAAGGAAAGGGAAAGGGAGGAATAGGAAGCTGAAGAGACAAACAAGCAGAGAGGAGATCTGTTTGTTTCTCTCGAGCCTGGGATATTTCCCCCTGATCTCCTCTTCCGATCATCTCAACTCAAGACCCACCCCCACCACAAATATCCTTCTATGATCCAAACAGTAGGTTACCCCCCCAGTATAAATGATGTTCAGTGATAGACGGAAAAGTGGAGGGATGGTGGGAAGCAGCACAGGAGTAACAAACTCAGCAACCCCACATTCGCTCCCTCTCTCCCGCTCCCTCTCTCTGATCCCATTATAAACTAACACAATATTTTTCTCCAATTTTCAGTCAGTATTGCAGCTCGCTGCAGAAAAGATACTGAAAGCAGCAGGAGCCACGCAGGGGTGTCAGACTTCAGAGCGGACACTGCCTTGGGACCGGGGGGGGAGGGGGGGCAGTAAATCAGTGCACGCTTGTCAACAGCTCCAAGCTGCAGGAATTACTCGAGCGAAAATAACAAATGGCTGTCATTGTGGAGCCAAAAACCTGTGATTATAATTATCACATCCCCAGTGACCTTGCATAAACTTTAATCCCTCTCCAATGGAGCATTTAAATAGCCTGCATCTACTGGCAGGGGACCGTGTCCCCTTCGTGGAAAATAGAGAGGCTAGGAAAGAAACGAGTCACAAAAGAAACCACTAAGTCCCTATATGTCTTATGCTGTGTACGAAAGGGCTGTACAAGAAAAGCAGTCATTTTAATTGGTATTATATTGCTATCCTGAATTCAAAATGCCTTGGTTATATCAAAAAAATAGGACTCAGCCAAACGCCGGGCATTTTAATCGGTGAAAAAGGTCCGTCAACGATGCCAACTTTTCATCGCTGCATTCAGTGGGTCACTGGCCTCAGACCACATACAGAGTGTGCTGGTGGCATAGCACAGGAAAGGGGTAGTTCCCTCTCCTTGGACAAACTAGTCGTGTGCATACAGGTAGGTGCCACACAAGAGTCTAAACTTGACCTGGACTTGAACTGATGCATCAGCAGTCATTAAGGTTCTTCCCAGGTGCCAGGCACAGCTGCTATGATCCCCTATGCCTTCTTGTTCCATGCAAGTCTTTGATTGTATGATTACAGGGTTTTAATTGCTAGAGCTGGTGTTAATAATTTATAAGACGGTTACAATCATTGATATTATTTTAATGCTTTCTAGTACTATAAACCTGCAGATCATGAAAACATTTTGACAGATGGTAATGGGTGCCATGGCAAATTCTAAGCTCTGAAAACAGTAACAGGCAGCAGGATCTCATATGAAATTGTACTGACAAAGCTGCTTTGGGATAACCTGATTACTGGTTCTCAGACCACACACTTCAGTTGTGTCTAGTCACACAGTAATTTCATTATACCAGTGCTGACTACAGTCACCACAAGCGCCCACAAAGGCACAGCTAAGGAAACACGCAGTAGCAGCATTAATCCCTAGGTCTTCTCCCAGGTACATATGTAAAAATCAGGATACATTATTAGTTTTGGTACTATGTAACGACTTCTTGAGGTTTTGAAGGATAGGAAAGACAAATTAATTATTTTGGCCGTGTGTCAATGAAACAAGGGGTATGTGTGCACGACAGTTTAAAGCTGGTTAAATGCACCACTTTAATGGTGTTGGTGTTTGCACATGTTGATGGTGTATCGTGCAGTAATTCCAGCTGCTGTAGCAAATTTGGCAGCATAATGCACCTTAAATGACTCCTTGGAGGAGTTTTAGTTTGCTCCCCTACAGCTGTGGAGCGAAGCACTGGGCTCTGTACAGCTCAGGGGCTCTGCAGGAAGTCCTGCTGACAGCCTGGCAGCAGCCCGGGAAGGCAGGCTCCACCCAAGAAAAACAGCGACTCCGATCTTTTTTTTTTCCCTGGACCTTGCCTGCCTGCCTACTGAAGCTGCATAGGGGCTTGGTGCTTCCCTCCATGGCTGCAGTGCCTCCCAGGATCACCTGAGCTGGGTGCCTGTGGGTGGGTGCCACCTGGGGGGGCACCACTACAGCAGAGGAAAGCACCAGCCTCCCCTTCCCCCCAGCCCAGGGACCGCTCCACCCACCAGCAGCTTGCCCTCCCCTTCCCATCACCAGTGAGGCAGGTAAGTTCAGGTGTGTGCACGACACAGGGGTTTAAAGGGCCCTAAATTGAAGCAGTGTTTTTAAAAACCCACTGCTTCGATTTAGGGTCCCCATTTAGTCTACACATGCCCTTCATTTCTACATGAATGTTTTGCTGGTTTTCATTTTGTACTCTTTTGCCAATTAAAAAATGATTGTTGATATATACTAGGTAGATGTCTAAATAGAAAGTAATTTTAGGCACCCAAAGTTTGAATATTTGGACTTCAGTAGACCACGTGGATTTTAGGGAACCAGGACTAGGTTCTCCAGAATTCCCAGGCTGGAACATGACCTATTAGACTGGGTTTCTCAGTCTGCACATATTATTATTGTTTGAAACTATTTACAAAAGAGAGGGAGGAAGAGGAAAAGGTCATCCTCCTTCATATTGGAGGAATTGGGTGAGGGAGCTTATTATCAGAATTTGGAACAAATGTAGGGCAGGAATTCATGATCCCAAGAAAGGCAAAGAATACTTGAAGCAGAACAGTTCATGTCCACAGTTCAGTGTTTTAAGATTTAGTTATATGGACATTTTAAAAATAATATGATTTTTAATTATATATACTGATTAAGGATGGGCTTTTCAAATAGCCACAAGTGACTTAGGAACTCAGGTCCCACTAAAGAAACCCAACCACCACGATGCATTTTGGGGAAATGTTTTTCCCCTTCTAGGTAGCACAGTTCTAATATCCACTGCAGTCAAAGCATGATGGGGCTAGAGGAGTCCATGTAGTATATGCACTACCTGATCATTCAAATACTACCTAAATAAGCTGCTTTGGAGCCAGAACTCTCTTTTAATTATACCTCACAGCCAAGATCGTATTGTGAATACTAGAACTAGAGGACTTACTAGCCACTCACCCAAAAATTATGTACCTTAGTTCCAGAGTGATCTTGTTCTGTCCTACTCTCTCAGCTGCTTTATGCACTCCCATTGTGGTGGGATCCAACTGAATTAATGTATCTAACTGACTGACAACAGTACTAGCTAATATTCCACAACACTCTCCCTTTTAATGCCCCCAGTCATTCCAGGCATCCTCTCTCATCTTACACTGATTATACAATATTTAATTCATTTCCAAAAAGCTGACTTTAGCAGCTTTTTCTACATGTGTTATGAATTATACTTGAGAAAATTCAATAAATTGCTTCCTCTTCTTATGCCACACAGAGGACTGGGGCAGGCCACTGACCAACTTACTTTCCATCTTCTTGCTCCATCAGTGCATCAACCAGTTCCAGTTCTCCCCATCCTTACCTATTTTCTTATTATCTCTCTCCATAGCTATTCATAAATTTCATGAGTCTTTTTCTCTCCTTAGTCACAAGCTGTAAAAAAAGAAAATGGATAAAGCCATAAGTATGATCTCTTTCATAGGCAATTGGAAGGGGGGGCACATGCCCCTCCCCAGATTTCTGTACTGATGGCAAGGCATGGGGTATAGGACTGCAACCAGGGCCCGGCAGTAGTGGGTGTGGTGGCAGTGGTGCAATTTCAACAATGACAGCAGGGCATAGGGCTGCAGCTTGGCTAGACCCAGTGCCTGGCAGTGGCAGGGCTAGCATCTCAGAGTTATGCCCCACCACTGGCAATGCTTATACATCCTCTATGGTCTCAGTCTTTCATTATGAGCAGGGATCCTGGTTTTTTCAGATTTAACCCCCACCCCACCCCCAATTTTTTATTTAAAAAAAGTAACCCCAAATCCACATTTTTCCATGATTAAAATGAAACACCATTATATAAATATCTCTATATTAGTGATGTTTCATTTTAATCATAGAAAAATGTGGATTTGGGGTTACTTTTTTAAAACTGAAAATTGGGTATTTTTTTTAATCAGAGAAAACCAGGATCCCTGATTATGAGGCAGATGATTTGCTTCCTGCCTACATACAGGTGCACACCATTTTGTGAACACGTACAAAATAACCCACACACTGACACTTTCCACATGTTAACATCTGCAAGCTATTGCACCACCTAGGTACATCTACATGAGCTATGTACTGCAGAGCTGCCTAATTAGCTCCACAGTAAAGTCTCAGCATCAACATGTGCAACACTATTTACTTTGCCACAGGACAGTACTTGTATATACAAGCATTGTCCTGCAGTAGAGCAGAGTTTCTACTAGTGTGACATTAGGGATGTCCAGGTGTGCCATGGCATTTTGGGCTGGAGCCTACTGCTGCTGCAGACATAGACAGGGAATATGGCTCCAGTCAGGTAGGGGGCATGGCTCCAACACAAAATGCTGTCTGGATGGCTGCGCATGACCCCTCCCCATTGGTGTCTGGCTGGCCATGCACCTCTCACCCCCCATGGTCAGTGTTCAGCTGGCTGCGCATCCCCTTCCTCCCCCACCACCCCTGCTCTGCATCCATTGTGCTGTGGTGGTTTTTTATTTAGGTAAGTATGCCATGGGGTGAAAAAGGTTGGGAAATGCTTCAGTAGAGCACTTTACTCTACCACAATGCACATGTAGACAGGGACAGAGCTAGCTGCGGCATGTGGGTGCTTCAGTGGAGGGGCTGCCTGTTGGCTAGCCCCATATTGTAGCACCCATATTCCCCAGCAAGCCCCTCTACAGCACACTGAGCTGAGTCAGAGCAGTCCCAAGCTGGCAGGGTGACCCCCAGACCTTCTGCCAGCCAGACAATCTCCAACCCAGTTCAACATGCTGTGGTCCTTAGTGCACATGTCAATATGATGCCCAGGAGCAAAAAACTCTGGCATGATATGCACCGGAGTTTATTGCTTTGTACTAATTGCACGTGTAGATGTGCCCCCGGTTACCTACTCTAACACTTCATCATCAGGTACTGTAAACTGTTTACCAAAGATCTATTATTTATGGAAAGCATAGGGAAGGACATATTATTTGTCTCTTTTCCCTATATCATGAGTCAAAATAAATGTCACAAAGCTCTGCCATACAGTACAAGTGTAGGTTCAATTTCTTCTTCCGAGATGCTGTAAAATGGCCATAGGACATATTCAAGGCCCTTGGAATTTGTGGAAAACACAATTATCCATATACTGCTACAGTTTAAATGAAATTCTGAGTGGTGCAAAACCTATGTGTAAAGTGAAAAGGATTATATGACAAGGTTGCCAGCAATAGTAGGTCATTGACTCCAGTCCCCTAGGATGCCCCTGCCACTCTTACATCCCTAAATACAGCTACTCCTCACTTAATGTCACAGTTACGTTCTTGAAAAATGCAACTTTAAGTGAAACGTTAAGCCAATCCAATTTCCCCATAAAAATTAATGTAAATAGGAGGGGTTAGGTTCCAGGGACATTTTTTTCACCAGACAAAAGACATTATATACATGTCTTTACAGTATAAGTTTGAATTTTTTTTTTTAATTTAATAAAAAATTTAATTTTATTTTGCTTATACTATTCCAATGAGTTAGAAATATTCACAGAATACTTGTACAAACACAATGTAAGCAACAACAGCTGCCACACTGAAGTAGGTGTGTCACTTGGCTTACGTCACAGAGTAGTTACCTACTAACAGGCAGCAGCCAAACAACGTTATAAATGAACATTGCGCGACTTTAAGCAAGTATGTTCTCTAATAGATCAGTGATGTAATAACAAAACAGTGTTAACCAGGATGATATCAAGTGAGGAGTTACTATATGCAAAGAAGATGTGCCACATATAAAACAATGGTTCCTCTGGATTGTATTGAGATTCACATGACTATGTTACTTAGTAATATTTGCATAGCTTCAACTTCAGTGTGGGGGAAACTTGAATAAGTAGCACACAAGCTACCTTCACATTCTGGGGTAAAATGCTCATCTCTGGCATCACACAGTGCCTCTCATGGTCAAGCTTCTTGCTATGGAGCCCCTACTGACATTAATGGGAGCTCCACGTACAGAGCAAATAGACAATAGTTTCATACTGAGAAGAGAATTTCACCCACATTGTGTCTATTCGTCACATAAAACCATGAACTACAGCTTTCGCTGAGGGAGGGAAATGCAACCCATCTGAATCTGCCCATCTCTGCTTTTGCATCCCATCCTCTGTGCCCCACTGCCTCTGGTGTTACTAGAACCATCCAGGCAATCTGACATTTTTAACAGCTTTTATCATTTCATAACAGTGGGTCCTGGCTCCTGCAGATTCCGTCACACTTTCCTGTGGTGAGTCTGTGTACGCTCAGAAGTGGCCCATGAATTTATGAAATGACAGTGATAATCTCTAGCATTGTAATATTCTGGTCCATGAGAGACCCCATACTGCAAACAGAGCTATTCTGCACACCTGAAACTGCAGTGGGGCCAGGCTAAACAAACATGCAACTACGGGAAATGCTCACTGAGCTCATGTCTACTTCTCTTGAAATAAAGAATGTATGTAACAAATGTGAATGCTGTAAAAAGATGCAGAGAGGAAAGGTTATAAACAGAGGGGAAGTAAGGAAGCAGCTACCCGTCTTTCCTCAGATAGGAAAGCCAGGTAGGCATGTGGGATAGCAGAACCCTTAGCCACATGGAGTCTTCGATCAAGGTACTTTGTACAATCCTCCAAATTATTGACCATAGAGATTCCACAAGATTTTGGGCTATTTGTCTGGGGTGAGGCTGGTTCTCAGCTGTTTTTTTTCTCATAATCTGGCTATGGTGTCTCTAGATTTTCCCTTTCTTAATGTGTTCTCTTTATAGTCTAGCTGCATAGGCTGCGAGATTAACATCCCCATTAGGATTCATTCTAACAGGGCACATCTACATGTGCATTTAAGTGTGACTAAATTTACTGTGCATTAAGCTAATGCATAATAAATGATTTTTGGCAAGTGTCTACACATGCAGTGACTTGGCACTGAATCTAGTGCCAAGTCTCTCCAGCCCTGCCATGTGCCTTGGTGGCCACCAGGGGGAAGCTCCAGCCTCCAGCCACATGGCTGCCAGCGCTTGGCAGCCATGTTGAAGCCAGAGCCAGCTGCTAGCACTTGGCAGCCATCTTGGAAACAGACCCCTGCCCTCTGATCCCTGGCCAGCCCCTTCCCTGCCTAGGACCCACATGCTGCCCCTGTGCTGGGCATGTGGCAGCTCCCTCCTTGCCCACCCTGCTTCCCTGTGCCATGGCTGCTCCAGTCCCTGCCAGCAATGACCACTGCCCCACACTCCTGTTCGCCATGGTGCTGGCCCTGCTGACCCCAGCAGGACCCCCCCACAGAGACCCCAGGAGAGCTGCACACCCGCAAGTGGATGCCAAGGCAGTAGCTGTGGGAAGCTATGGCTAACCCCCTCCTCCTACATGCCCCACTCCAGCCAGCCTGCCCGCTGCCCACACACCCCCTATCCCTTGCCTATCCCCAGCATCACTCTCAGGACACACACATGTTTGAAACCAAAAAGGTTTATTTCCTGCACAAAACCTACCCCTACCCTCCCCATTCCCCCCTCAACACACAGAGCCCCTCCACCACACTCCCTACCCACCAACAATAAAAAATGTGCTTCCCACAGTACAAACTATTTACAATAATCTCAGTCACTATATGAGTCCCAGAGTGGGAGGCCACGGGGTAGGGAGCACAGTCCAGGGGCAAAATCCCATACTCAGGTCTCAGCCAGTCCCCCTGCAGGTCCCAGCAACCACAGCATGTGACGGGTTTGTCTGTGGATGATGCTGGATGGCACACCTCAATGGCAGGCGGCTCCCCCTCTGTCTGCCTGAGTCCAGGGCTATCATCCCCTTCTAGTGCTGTGCTGGCACCTTCAGGTCCTTGGGTTCATGGGCTCGGGGTGAGCAGCAGTGCTGGGTTCAAATGGGTGGCAGGGGTACCAGAGCAGAAGCCAGGCCAGGGGCTCCAGCAGGCAGGAGGCACCAGAGGATCTCCTCCCATGGCCAGGCAGGGACCTGCTGTGGGGCAGTGGGAAGGACCCTGGGGGGCCATGGGCAGAGGCAAGGCAGTGGGGGCATGGACAGATCAGCAGGGTCAGGAGGATGTGGGAGTTGTTGTCTGCAGCCTCCATTGCCCAGGCTTGGAGGCCTACCAACTGCCAGAGCAGCTCTATGTGCTCCCGCTCCTGGGTCTCCATCCATGCCCAGTGTTCCTGCTGGGCCTGGTCCCATGCCTACTCCCAGGTGGTCTCCTGGGCAACGTCCTCTGCCTGCCAGGCCTGCTCCCACACCTCCTGTACCTGCTCCCACACCTCCCACTCCTCTGCAACCACCACCAGCTGCTGGAGCAGAAGGGTCCAGTCTTGTGTGCACTGCTGGTACAGTCAGTGCATCCATATGCCTCCAGTGCTGGGTGGCAGCAAACTGGAACTCACATCCCCATTGGGGCTGGTAGGCTCTACCCCACATCCAGATGTTGGCCCTGCAGAGGCAAGAGACAGAAGTCTTTTGTGAGAGTTTGCAACAATTTAGAAATAAAATGCTCTTCACCAGGGTCTATGCACTGCCCAGCCTCAAATCAGGGGTCGGCCATGCACAGGTACCCGGGAACCATGGTAAGTCAGCTTGGCAGGCCCAGGCCCAGGCCTCTACCATCCAAACCCCCCATCCCTCCTTGCTTCCCTGGGGCCAGTGGCACACTGAGTTCTGACCACAGGCAGCCTGCCTCCCCTGCTCCCTTCCCAGAGTAGAACAGGCCAGGCTACTGGCAGCACCTACTGCCACAGCTGCAAACCCCACTCTCCCCACTCTCTACTTGCAAGCCAGCTGCTCTGCTGCACTGCTGCCCAGACTGTGGTGCCTCAGTTCAGGGGGTGAACAGCTCCCAGACAACAGAGGCAAAGGGCTGGCCATGCCCCTGCCCTCCCCACTGGGGGCCTCTACAGGGAGGCACCCTGAGGCCAGCCCCCACCACACTGGCAGTGTGCCCCAAGCATGCCCCTGCTGTATGCAGCTTTGGCGGTGCACAGTGAGCTCTTTATGCAGGCTGATGGGTGCCTGAGCCACTATGCCCTGCAGCTGTGGCACCTCCTGGTGCACTGGCACACTGGCACTCCTGGCTTGGGACCATGAGTTATGATGGAGTTGGGGGCGAGCCCAGACTGCCCTGCAACCTCCACTGCTGCTTGGAGGGCTACCTGTGGAAGCACTATACGTCACTGCCCCCCACTGCTAAGGAGGGCATCACTATCAGCATGGACGCCTTCCTTGGGGTGTGAGAGTCCCATGCCCACCCAGCTGTGGGAACACAGGCTGCTCAATAAAGTTCTGAACTGTGTCCCACCTCTCTGTGTGCTGTGCAGGGGGAAACCGAGGGCCAGGAGGGGTGCAAGCAGGCCAAACAGTGAGAGAGGGCAGAGCCAGGTGCCAGGGACAGAGCTGGGACTGGGGACAGAGGCAGGGGTGGGGACTGGGAAGGCCAGGAGGGCCCTCCCCCCGCTGTGGTAATTACCATGTGTCAAGGGCTGGGGAAGCTGTCAGCTTGGCATGGGCCTCCCCATCAGTGATTGTGTCCAGCTGTGCCCTTTGCAATACTCACCTGTGACCAAGCACCAGCTCTGGCTAAAGGACAAGACTGGTAGAGGCAGCCTGGGTCCTGTCCAGGGGGGCATACAGGGCTTGAAGTGCTCCAAGGTCCTGGTGTGTGTGCCCCAGGGCACAAAATGGCTGCAGGCTTTTATAGCCTGCAGCTACAGACCGCCATAGAGCAGCCCAACCCTGAGGCAGGAGAGACGCCCAGCCAGGCACCCTGGGGCTAGGCTCAGGATGGCCTCCTAGTAGCTAGGCAGACTTGGCACTAAAGTTAGTGCTGGGTCACGTCTACATGTGCATTACTGCACTTTAACTAATTGTGCCTAAATTTGATACCTGCATTTGCAGCTATCAAATTAGGCACAATTGGTCTTTTTTACTGCACAGTAAGGGCACACCTGTGTAGACATATGCCCATACTGCACAGTAAATTAGGCTAATACACATTCTTGTGTCTTGTGTAGGCACACCTACAATCTACAAGCTGTTAGTACACTAGCTTCAGAAGTTTTCAAATTATAAGACCTTGCAATCATGACATAATAATGAATTGAAAACCTACTTCAAGTTAATTTTACTAGAAAAGATGTGAGGCTGTTCTGGGTTTTACATCTGCAGCCAGTCTCCAGACCTCCGTCTCCAGCACATTTGATACCCGACCATTGTGGGTGTATCCACGTAGTTCCAGTTCTGGAGTGAGCCTGTGGGCAGTAGGCAGAGTGGTTAGGAATACCTGAGACAGGATGCACTACTGCCTCAGCATAAAAATGCCCCAAAAGGCCAATTCAGCTGTGTATGTCCCAGTCACTAACTCTGAGAGCTCATTCTGCTTGCTGGGGAGGGAGAAGGGGATCAGTCTTATCTGAGGCAATGTCTTCCCTGCCTAAGCTTTGCTGTGGGTCTTCCGTAATGCTTGGATTCAGCAGTAAGGGTAATTACACGCCAGAGGCAATGGGACAGTACCCACACCATCAGTAGTGGAAGCCTTAGGAGCATTATAGCAGTGGAACCAACACCATCATCAGCCAAAGGACCGGGATCATTGGACTCCACTGCCAATGAGAAAACCAGGGTCCTCTGTATGGACAGCTGTGGCCATCTATAAATCTGCTAAGAGTTACTCCTGCTACTATAACTTCTGAGGCTAATGCCAAGACAGTAAAGTTCATATTCCTACACTTTGGAGTGCTGTACCCAGAGCTGTGTAGGAAACTGTTTTGCCCATCTCATGGAAGCTATCACAAATTTAAAAAAAAAAAATCCTCTTCTACACTGAAAGATTTTGGTTTTGTCCCAAAGAATCTCATAAGAAGTCAAAGGGCCAGTTACTGATTGTATAGCTTGTTGGTCAGGACACTCACGTCAGATGTAGAAAATAAAGCCCCTATTCCCTGTTCTGATGAATATTTAAAGAAAATGGAGAAGCTCTAAGAGGATAGATTAAAGAGAGCATGACCCAGAAGAATCAATAGCCTGATGGTTGAAGGAATTAACATAGGCATGCCAGGGACTCCTACCTGAGTTTCCCTACATGCCACATAAAGTGCCTTAACCCCTGGGATAGTCTGACTATATGTGTGCTGGTTCACATTCGAATTAGAATAGGTCAGAGCAGGCTCAGTTAATTATTTCTAATTAAAATGCTCCAGTGTTGCTGCAGCATCACATGTATTAAGCACCCCATGCATTTTAAAATGGCCATGGGGGGGCTTTACCTAAACCTCATCAAATGAGGTTTAAATAAAGCATTCCATGGCCATTTTTAAATGTGCAGGGGCTTAATACACATGACACTGAGGCATTTTAATTATAGCAGCTCTCTGGGAACTGCTCTAATTAAAACGTGCCTCCCAACCCCCTCCCCCCCACATCCAAGCACGTGTGTAAGCAGCCAAGTAGGTGGTTTTCTCGGATTCTGAATAGAAATTGCATCATTGAATTATTTTATTTTTTCTGCAGGAAAGACATTTTATGTCATTTCAATAAGCCTGTTGTTGGAAAATTCTCAACCAGCTCTAGGCACACCCGATGTAGTTTAATCTCATGTTATTTGGTATTTTGGTTAAAGTCTGTTTCATGGACTTAGGTGGCTAATCTAAGAAAAATCAGCTTTTTATTGTTATAGTATGATTTTAGCTGTCATGGTTATGTGGAAAAGCTTGAAAATGTGAGTGCTAATAGCTCAAATCCCAGATGGCATATTAGATTAAAAATAAAACATGTTGGTTTCTCCTAAAGATTTTTGGAGACCTCACTTAGGATTCTTCCGTTGTTAGAATGAGAGACACTGCATATTTTTACTGCAATGTTAAGTAGAAAATGTTCTGGTTTAGTTCATTTCAGCTTCATTTCAATTCTCTTCCATTCAGGCCAGTTTCACATGGTTTGAGGTTTGGTAATGAAGATTTTGCACAGCTCTAAATATAAAGTAATTAGGGAATCCATTGGCCATAACAAACATTGGAAGAAAGAAAGCTCTTGTAGAGAAGTTATTTTTTTCTAGTTACCTATTATATGATTATTGAATATGCTTGAACATTTCATTATTACTCAAGATTTTAATTTAGTCATATTTCATAGATTTCATAGACTTTCATAGACATCAGGGCTGGAAGGGACCTTGTGAGTTCATCGAGTATTAAGCCACACAGGGTAAATACTTTTTCATTTAAAGTGTCTTAAGTTAAATATTAAATGACATCTCCTTCAAGAATTCTCATATTTATGTTTCTTGATGTACTATTTTCCAAGAGGAGGTGGAAGGGAGATATTCTTGAAAAGCTGGATAATGAAACAGGGGAGAGAATGCTTGGGAAAGCTGTAAAGACAACAGGGATGTGTGTGTGTACCCAATAAAGTACATACACATACACACATGAACACATGTGTGTACATGTATGCATGCATACATACCCATGGGAGTATATATATATATAGATATATGTATATATAGAGATATATCTATATAGAGAGAGATATATCTATAGATAGACAGACAGACAGACATCTATGTATCTATTGACATTTATAATAACACATATATATGTGTATATATGTATACACACACACATCTAAGCATATGCTTATGTGTATATATGTATATTTATATTAACATATATATATACACACATATATATACACATACATACATATATACACACACACACACACACCCCCTAGGCATATGCATATGTGTATTTAGGTATAAGTTTGTGTGTGTGCGTGTGTATGTATATGTATACACACACACACACAATATTATGAAAAAAATGAGAATCCAATGACAATGTGATTCTCAGGAGCCTAGTTCCAATTATAAAGCAATCCTACCAGAAATCCAGAAAATGTCAATGGCACATGTTTCCATTGTATGTTGTTGAAAATACCTCTAAAGTTTGGAAATTAATCACACTGCAATGCCAATCTTTTAAGCCAGACATCTATGAACCAACCTCTTCCCTACTGAATGAATTACATTGAAATCATATAATTGCAGGCTGCCACTCAGTCACCCTTAACAATAGGCGACTTTGAAAATTGGAATGTTTTTCTCTCTGACTCCCAACTTGCAGGCTTGAAGCATACAGCAAAAGCTCAGTGCCTTTTAAATTACCTAAAATCTACATCCTTCAGACAAATGAACAAAAAAAAAAGGGTGCAATTTAAGGGCAAATCATTTTGTGTTAATCCTTGGGAACTCAAAGCATGAAGATAAAAGAAGAAAAAATGCAGGTTTCACTTTGCTCATTATGGCACATTGACTTTCACCTAATCGTATGCAATTAAAATTTCTTCATGAGATTTCCTTATTGAAATAAGAAAGATAGCACTGTGCTGAATGTGGTGATAGATCTGGCATAAACGTGCTTCCTGGACAAACTGATTTATCATGTCTCATTCCAGCAGTACTTTCTTGCTTGCTCATTTCTCATCTTATTACTGTGAAGTTGTAATTAAAGAGGATCCTCCCACAGAGAAGAGTTCTCCTTCAGGACAAGCTAAAATTATAAATGTGCTGTTCTTTCACTGAGACCAATTTAAAGAGGCAGTCTACAGAGAGAAAGATATATGCCTGAGACTTTGTGGCTTCTGACTCCAACCTTAATTCCAGGCAGACTGATTTCTGTCAGCCTCAGAATAAACTGGGTTTATAAAATGGGTTTTCTAGGCAAATATAGTTCTGCAGTTGATCACTTCAATTTAAATACATAGACAATTCAATTAAAGCAATATTGAATTGTCATGCCAGATTTGCATATGAAATGCTATATGATCACCAGTTTCATATACTTCAGTGTTTGAAGGGACAATCGAAAACATTTGAAGTATCCTGAGCTAACAAAAAATCACTCCATTTTTCAGAGAAGTAGAGTGACATTTGATCAAAAGGCCAAGCAAAACTGACTGCTCCAAGTTGAGTAAAAATCTAAGAATTTGCCAAAGACTTATCATCGCAAAGGAGGGGGAGACCTACAGCGGTGATAAGATGTATTTAACATCACATTACAAACTCTCCACTAGATTCCCCACTCTTGAAAATCAGAGGAGCTGCACTGGTGTACAGAAAACAAATCCCCCCTCCCCCTTCCCCACCATTTTAGGCAGCCCAGTTCAGCTCCTATTGAAATCAGTAACAAAAATTGATTTTCCCTCAATGGCAGGATGATCTGGTCTCAAGAGTCTAGTCCATTAAAGGTCTTAATGCCTTGCTATCCAAGCACCAAATATCACCATCAACGGGTTCCAGGACTGCGATGCATGTTAGGACACATTTTACATTGCTTCCAGAACCAGTAGGCTCTAAAAGATGCATTATAGGGAGGGATAATTCCTCATACCACTCTGCAGCCACCATTGCAATCGATTCAGATCTGACCTTGAAGGACTCAGGAATGAGCCACATCACACCCCATTCACCCAGAAGAACAGTCTTTCTAAAATGGGAGTTGGTATGAAGAATACATTGAAAAATAATAAAACGATGCTCTGGGGTCCAAAGACTTGGCTTAATACCTACTGAAGATAACAGGATTTGTTTTTGAAGCAGGTATTAAAGGTGTGATCCTTCCAGAATGGTGTCAGTAGTATTTCATTTAAATATGGTCTAAAAGAACTTGGGGTCTCTCACCACCAAGAATTGAAGTCCATCAGAGATGCAAGGGAGTCATCTAAAAATAATAAAATCCTTTATTTGGTTTATAGTTCCCATATTTGTTTAATTTCTGTGTGTACTGATTTTGATTTTGTTGTATTTACGGATTCATTTGAAAATAACTATACATGGAAAAATTTACTAATGCATTTACTAATGCATTTAACCACAACTGCTGCCCCACTGTCACTGATACTAATGTAGGGTTATTTTTTAAATTTAAATTTCAGCTTAGTCCGTAATACCATATTGCTATTAATTATCTGAATTGCAGTAATATGCATCACATTGTGCTGGGAAATAGGATCATCGTAAAAACATTCAATGTTTCAATCTGCATCATATATAAAATTCTTAAAGTCTAATGAAAAATATTTTATAAGAGCTAAGTATTATTATTATTGTTCTTATCTCCAAAAGAAAGAAAGGATACTGATATTCTTAGATATGTGTCATTAACCTCCTTTTTAAGAAATGATTTTTCAACTAAATTAAAGCTGGGGAAACGTTTTTCTTCAAAGTTTTTGTAGAAATTAATTACAAAATATACGTATTTCAAGTTTTCAGAATAAAAACCAGTGTCCAGAAGTTATTTTGGTGGCTTCTCCTTCTACTTCTCTCTCTTCTACATCTTTCCTTTTTGATTTTGCTAAAGAAAAAAGAATGGGATAAAGGGACAGAAGAAATAGCAAAAAGAGGATGTTCTCTAAAACCTCAAGTTTACTTGCTACACAGATTTACTTGAAAAAATATTAATTCTGCGCTGTGGGCTATCTTCAAATGTAATTCCCAGATTCGTTAGTTAAAATACCGGTGTGTGTCAGTTTATTAATTTAATTCACTACATAGGTTACATGACATGGCTGTATGCCCCAATTGTATTATTTTAAATCTTAGAATGGGGTTATCAATCTAATTGTTGTATCTGCTTGTTCAACATTCACTTTCCATTAATATTCTCTTATATCTGATTAGCAGGTTAAGTTTCCACAAATATTCACAGAGCCAATGCAAAGAGGATCACAGACAGTGAAAATTCTTGGGTTTTGTTTTTTTTTTAACTCCAGCAAAAATGCACTGAAAATCCTTTCAGAAGTGCATGCCCAACTCAAAGAAAACCCTTTTAAAAAAACATTATTTGCAAAATATCTCAAAAGCCTTTCCATCACAGATATGCAGGTGAAAGTAAAAACTGCAAAGCTTCTCAAAATGGCCAGTTTCTAAATTTGCTTTTGGACATGGTTTTGACACTGAAATAACTAGAATTCGTTTTCCTTTTTGATAGCAAGGAACTTGCAGAAAGCAAATGTATCTGAGGTTGGACATTGCTCGCAAAGTTTCTGACCAAAGAGAATTTGTTTTGTGGATGGTTTACTTATTATTAAGTCACAACAGCTTGCAAATATAGCCAGGGCTGTACAGTGCCACCGAGATAAGAAGACTGGTCTGACTGGTTTATATTCTAAAGACACAGTCAATGACAAACTACAAAACACAACAGAACGTATGTAAAGTCAGAAGCCTCAACTGAAGCATGGTTAGGGGACAGGAGAGTTTTTGAACATTATAAATAAGAATGAAAATGTGTATACTGAGGACGAAAGTCTTACATTGGCAAGCTTGTCTAACTTTATCCCAACACATAGTTGGTCCAATAAAAGACATCACCCTAAGCAATCCTTGCCTCTCGCATATTTTCTGGACCATCATGGCCACAGCATCACTCTTAATCTACTGTAAGAATAAATAAAACAGCATTGCCAACCAGTGGCCTCCTCTCAGTCCCTATCCCTTTTGTTCTTACTAGTTACTTCTGCTGTCTGACAAATCATCTCCCCTACACAATAAATTTGTTATGGAACATTATCTCAGCCTGAGGAAGGTCAGGATGTGCTAAAGGTCATGTATGTATTAACCTACTACATGAGAGTCCCCACCCTTCGTCTAAAATGTAGTCTTAAATTAAATAGTATTGAACTGGCTATAACAGATCTCTCATAAACAGCCTCATTTACCTGACATGCTTTTCAAGATGGGTCCGCAAGCAAATGTCTTGTTTCCTCCAAGCAAAAGGCCACGCTGATGGAACAGTCACACCATTAAGGTCCCTAAGAGAGGACATGTATAAAATAAAATTCAACTCCAACTTTAATTTAGCTGCCTTGCACACTTTAGACTAGCTTTTATTCTCAAGCACACCAACACCAATCCATATTTCATGCAGCCTATAGAGTTCATTTTGCGTTTATATCACTGAGATTTACAAGGGTTAGAGGTTATATACCCTTGTATATTTTACGGTATATGTTTTGAAGCATACACAGAAATATATGCATTTACATATTAAATCAAAACACTGAGGAACAAATATAATACATAAATTTCCAATGTAACTAAGTTTTTTAAATTAAATTCTTTTTTCCTATTTAAAAAAAAACAACAGATCGCAAAATTGCTTTTCTCTAAAGTTTGTGTTTAAATAGCATAAATCAGACCCTGAATTTCATATCCTATTGAGATGAATGTGGTGATTATAGGCAAATTACCATTTTGCTGCTCTCAGACAAACAGAGCTAACGAGGCAGTAGCGCATGTGCTTATCTTGCAATAGCCATACCTGCACAGTTCAAGCTGGCTGGAAAAATGGTAAGAGTCGTTCATAAAAACTTTCACAATTTTCAAAATCCTTTCTATTCCCCCAAAGAAATGACTTTCCCAAAACAGCTTTTTTTTAGCTTGCTATTTCTTCTTTCACTTATATTTTCTTTTTCCATTTGGCCACTGAAAAAGAACAGAGGAAGAAAGACAAAACATGTTACCATTTTCAGATATTGTAGGAAAAACAGGCATTTTCAGCAACAGCATTTGAATTACCAAAAGACTTTTTCACAAAAAAGTTGCTCAGCACTTTTGACCAGCTCTATTTATAATAAAGAAAGACAGATTAGAAAAGGAGGTGTATATTTACCAGTATTTTCCAAATTTATGCTCCTTCAGCGTGGTGGAATACCCTTAAAGTTTGGTTTATGGCTGCTCTGGCATTACCATCATGGAAGAAAGCAGCGTGGGATTTAAAAATGTACTATTTGCAGGTGCCTGAGTCATTCCTAATGGCCCTTAGAATTTGGTACAAAATTTTAAAAAGCAACAAAAAGAGCAAAATTAACATAAATTACAAGGTCCAAACTGGCATTGCTCCACTGAAGTCAATGAAGCCATTCATGCCATTCCTTTTTAAAACTGAAGCAATTGGTATTAATAATTAATAATATATTAATCCTAATAGAATATTATAATTGTGTTCTATTTACTGCTTAATTATATATAATCAATATGGTATATTAATGCACTGTCATAATCAATCATTAATAATGTAAGTAGACAGAAATGCAGGATAAAGATATAATAGGCCTGATTCTCCTCTAACTTTCCCCTAGTATAAATTTAGGATGAATTAATTTAAGGAAATGGAGACCTATGGAATGTAAAACCAATGTAGTCAAGCCTAAGAGATGAACTACAAATAAGACTTCAGTAGCTAGTTGCACACAGACAAAACAAGAGTCTGAACCAAACACGCCATGCTCACAGTTTTCACCTCTCCCTGATATCAGGAGTCCTAATACTTAGATTTTATAAAAAAAAACAATCCCTCTCTATGTGTATGCACCAGCTATAATCACACAGAGAGAGAGAGAGACAGAGAGAGACTTATGTAAGGACACCTGCCTTTTCCCTGGAGTCCACATACCCTCCAGTTCAGGTCATCATTGGGATTCAAGCTGAACACTGTCAGCACCAAAGCGTAGACCATAACCACATGAATTAACAAGTTAAGACTGTTAGCTGGCAACAGTAGTATTCTGTTACCCACCTGCAGGCCAATCGCAGGAGAGGGATATCAGGACACATTTTGCCAATAGCTAACACAAGAAGTTGAGAAAACAGTTGACCCATGTCCTGCATCCCAAAAGCCAACTGGATCAGATTTTCTGAAAGTAAATTAAAGAGTTTAGGGCCTTCCTTTGAGTATTCATGAAACCCAAACCTTACATCTTTACATCTGGTCCTTGGTATGACCATAAACTGCATCTGACTAGAGGGCATGCTGGCAATGTGGCACAGCTACTCATGGCAGGGCAGTTCCTATAAAATACCACAGAATAAGGTCTCAACACCCTAAACCTCACTGCCTTGTGTGTACTCCACTGCAGAAAAGCTAAGGGACATCAACTGACAGAAGCACACCCCCACTGAAGCATTAGGCAGTCAGCAGCGGTTCTTATATGCTGCTGTCTGGCCAAAGCTACAACCATTGAGGCACTGAAAGTCTGGACTTGGTATGGCCTTTGGATTCTGTCTCAATGGTCTAAAGGGGTGGGGGGGCAAGTCTTGGCAGCCTCCATTCCTCCATACTCTTGCCTACATGTATGCATTGTAGATCATGACATGATGGTTGCAGGACTCCATACAAGTGGATTCATCAGGCACCTAACTAGACCTCTTATGCATACATCATGGTCCAGAGGATTAACAGTTGCCTACAACTTTTTTACGTCTAGAAGCTATTATGTTGTTGTCCTTTGTGGGCGAAGACGACCACATCCAGCGGAAGGGGGAGGGAAGAAGGGAGAAAAGAAGTAGGGGGAAAAAAAGGGAGGGAGAAAAGAGAAAGGAGAGAAAAAGGAAAAAGGAGACAAAAAGAGAAAAGAAAGAGAAAGGAGCAGGGAGGGGGCTAGGTGGCTTATAAGCCCAATGTTTGCCTTGAAGAGTCTCCTGCACAGGGGCAGGAGAGCAGTGAGGACTGGGTATGAGAAGTTTTCATTTTTCCGCCCACACATTTCTTCATTGCTTCTGCCATGGGTTGCTGTTCAAAGGCAAGCGCTCGGTTCTGGATTGATGACCTCCAGCATGGATGGTCGCAACTAATTTGCTCCCATGACCCCAGGTCAATGCCAAAACTCTTTAGGGACACCTTTAGGTCCTTCTTTGGTGCACCACAAAAACGTACTCCATTTTACAGTTCGTACAGAAGATTTCCTTTGGCAGGCAAGTGCCAGGCATTCTTGAAAGGTGGCCAACCCATCTCAGCTGTGCCAATTTCAGTAGAGTATGAATACTGGGGAGAGCTGATCTTCTGAGCACCTCAGTGTCCACGATCTTGTCCTGCCACTTGATTTTTAGTATCTTTTGCAGGCAGCACAGCTAGAAGTGGTTTAGTTTCTTGGCATGACACTGGTAGATGGTCCAGGTTTCACAGGCGTGAAGGAGGGTCAGGAGAATGATGGCTTTGTAGACCTTCAGGTTCATCGACCTTCCAATGCCTCTGCACTCCCAGACCGACTTAACAGAGTCTGCTGAAGGCCGCGCTGGCTTTTGCTAGTCTTGTATTGGCTTCGTCATCAATGTGGACAGCACCGGATGTCATGCTGCCTAGATAGACAAGCCTGTTGACCATTGACAGTTGTTGGCCTTTAACTGATACGTGTGGTTCCCAGGATGTTGTGCCATGCACAGGTTGGAACATCACTTCAGTCTTCTTTGTGTTGATAGTGAATTCAAAGTTGTCACAGGCTGATGAGAGTCGGTCTATAGACTATTGCATGACAGCCTGTGAGCCTAATAAAAGCTATTAACAAGAGCCCCAAGTTATTTCAACTTCTGTGACAGACCATGGAAAAAAAAAATGTTCTATCAACTCTCAGGTCGCTTTCGAATGGCCATACAATATTTTACAAACCATAGTCAACTCCTAAAACTGCATCCAGAAGCCATTAGAAAGCTAGCTGGAAAACCAGTATAGTATATGTTCAGCCCATATCACCTAGTCCCCATCCCACTGGTCACTAGACATCAACTAGTGTCAAGAGAGGTTCCCTCATTCTGCACCTGTTGTTGAATAACCTAGCCGCGCAATCCCAAGTACAGCACACTGCAGTGATTCTGACTACCAAAGGGCACCTACACACATGCTGGATGCCTGCTAATTAGCACATGTTGGAGCAGACTCAATTTACTGATTAAACATGCTAATTAGCACACTGCAGTAGCCTCAGCATCACATTTATTCAGCATCCGCACACTTCAAAATAGTAGCAGGGGGCACAGGCAGCAGAAGCGGGGGCTAACGTGGCTTAGCCCCCACAAACGCAAGGCAGCCCAGCTGCAGGCTTCCGGCAGCTGCAACACGCGTAGGGAGGGACACGCAGGCAGTGGTGAGAGAAGGAGTGGGGCTGTGGCAGCCTGGGGCTAGGGGAGGGGCAGGAGCTGCACAGCTGGTGGGACACGGGACTGAGCCATGAGAGGCTTGTCCAAGGGGTGTGGCTCCTGCTGCTACACACCACACACCCCAGGAGACATGGGGGCTGTGTGCCCTGGATCTGCACAAAGAAGCAAAGCTGATGCTGCAGACTGGGGCCAGGGCAGCACCAGACTCTTCCCAGTGGGGGGAACCGAGCCAAGCTGTGCTCAGGGCAAGTGGTGGTGGCACTGGGAGGGGGATATAGTGGGTGGGACTTCAGCCACCCCAAAATTCACCATAGCCCTCATGGCTCTCCCTCCCAGCACCACCACCACCCATCCCAAACACAGCCTCCTGCCAGGAAGAGCCTGGCATAGACCTGACCCCAGCCTGGTGTGGCAGCCTGCCCTCCCCTGGGGCACATGCAGCAGCAGGAGCTGCCCTCGCCCTCCCCCCACCCCACAGCCCCCAGATGAGCCACAGCTACATCCTGCGCTCCACCCTGGCTGGGCAGCGCCTGTTCCCAGCCCCTGCTCCACTTCCTCCTACCTTTCCCCTTCCCCCAGACTCACCTCCTGGGGGGGCACAGGTGTGCATGCATGTGTTCATGCACTCAGCCCCCCCCCCAAAAGAATTTTCTTCCTCCACTTATGGAGGGAGGGCTTTAAGGAAAGCTCGTCAAACAAGCTTTTGTTAGAGTGCCCTTATTGCCTTTTTAAAGTCCAGAATGCTGAATACATGAGATGTTGTGGGTGCTTTAATTAGAGCGGCTCCCAATTAAAGTGTTCCCCCCTGCCCCTAAGCACATGTAAAGATGCCCAGTGAGAACAACTGTGCTAGATCTAGATCTTATCAAATGTTGCATCTGATCCACTACCAATGGGAAATGTACTTCCCAACATTTACCTGGGATCCCAGAAACAGTGGAGGACTCAAAAGCAACCATGCATTTTAATCACGGAGGAAACCTTTCAATAATAGCAGCCCCAAAACTCTCCATTTTATTGCCAAGAACTTATATGTTGGATTTTTCCCATACTTCCCCAGGTCCATAAAATTAGCTTGCTGTGTTGTGCTTGGCCCAACTCAAGGCATCTACACTATGTGTCAAAAATGGCCCTGGCCACATAGGACTAGTGTCCTTTTCTGAACCAAACATTGTGAGAAAATGCTGTTCTTCTCAGAGCGCATCAGCCACCAGACTGAATCCCCACAGAACAGACCAGGGAGCTGGGGTGGAGCTTCCCCAAATTCTAGACTCTATGACAGGGGTGGGCAAAATGCAGCCCGTGGGCCGGACGCAGCCTGCCAAGCCACTCTATTCAGCCTGTGGGGGCCCTTAAAAATTTAGAAAATTAATATTTATCTGCCCCTGGCCATGCAGCCCTTGATGGCTTGCCAAAACTCAGTAAGCGGCCCTCCACCCGAAATAATTGCCGGCCCCTAGTCTATGAGATGTTGTGGAGCTTTGATTCCTACTCATCTCCACTGATTCTAGGAAAGAAAGAAGCAGGGAGCAAATAAGGAACATCTCCAGACAGCACCGTGCACGTGGAATTTCAAGGAAAGTTGTACAAGTTGACGTAGTATACCAGGAAACCAAACGCCAATAAAAAGATCTAAATAAGAAATGTGTTTTGCAGCTTGTTGTCCTTGACGGTAAATCATATAATTATGAAACGGGAAATGTCAGCTTAGAGCAAGAGGCAAAACCTGAAATCTTTTAAAGGTGCAGATATCTCATATCTCTGCCTTCAGTGAGCTGGTTCTCCTTTTTATTCTCATTTTCACTCTCCGTCTGTCTTCATTAGTCTGCTGGCACTTTGCTAGGATTAGTGAGCTAGTTTCCATGGTTTCTTATTTTCACTTTCTATCTTTCTTTGCTTAACTCATTAAATTGCTCATTACTTCACTGCACTTTACAGGAGACATATTTATTGTATTAGTTACACAATGGCCAGATTAGTAAGTGATAGGCAGTTTGCTATTTGAAAGACCATATTCTAATAGCAAAAAGGAAATGCAAGAGATATAGATATTATCTATCAGTTGTAGCATAACCAGGCTGTCTAGGCACTGCTAAATATTTACCTTTTTGCACTAAAAATTATGCTACATAATTATAACTGAGAGACAGATACCCTTATTTTCCCACCCTGATTTTCTATGTGTTTATAGAGGTTCCTCATCTGTTCTGATAGATTATCTCTGTCAAGGGGTGCCTGAACTGAAATTAGTTTTCACCCCAGTTTACGTCTGACCTCAGCTGCCTTCATTTTACTATGTGTAGTTGAGTTTGCTTGCTTGTTTGTACTGCTCTTTGGCATCTGGTTCCTTGCCATGCTATGTCTACTTTTTATGTGCCACCAGCACTTCTACTATGCCAACTGTCACACAGCTGCACTGCTAGGCCAAATCAAAACCTGTATGTACAATTTACTCATCTGCTCCAAATCCAAATGGTTAGCCATTCCCTGTTCCCTCTGTTAAGCTAAAATTCATTTCTCTCTCCAGTCGTAGAAAATGTGATGTGGTATCCTTACCTTATACCTCTCCCTTTCTCTTTTGATCTTTCTTGCTGTTAAATATAACATAGTTGATTCAATTACATTGATGTTTCTCAGATGCTGAACGTAATCATCCATGCTCTGCCTCTTTAGTGCTACAGCGCTCTAAGAAACGGAGTTCCTTTCAACTGAATTAAGATCTTTCTCACAGTTAGTGAATAGTATATACAGGGGTTCATTCCATTCATTCATCTTCTCTGGTAGTTCATTTATCACTTGGAGGTAATCTACTGTGGAGAATTCTGATCAAAAGGATGCCTGATTTCTTGGTTGGTTAAAAAAAATCTAGCCTTGCAAAAAATATTGACTTGATACCTTGGCTAAACTTTGTAGGCTGAAGGCCAAAGGTTAGAAGAACGACAGGCTTCCTTTGCTGCCCCATTTATATGTAAATATTGTAAGAACACAGCTTGTATGGGATGACATTTTCCCAAATACATGTTCTGAATGCTTTCAGTCTAGCTAGGTGAGTAGTTGTTGGTGGAAGAATCCATTCAGCTTCTCCTCTTCTTCCTGGTGTCTTCTTGCCCATGGCGTGCATTGCCATTTTATTTCATTTGGTCCATTACAAAAATCCTGCTATCTTTGTTCCTCTTCAGGCATATCTACATGTTCATTAACTTAACATGCATTAAGGCAATTTAGGCTCCAGTCTACACGTGCACGCATTAAAGCACATTAATGCCATGTGCACAGACTGATGTGGGACTAAAGTTAGTCCCAAGTTAGTCCATACAGTGTTAATGCACCTTAACATGTCTACACATGAGTTAATGTGCTTTAGCTATTCACACCTAAATCTGATACCTGTTTTTGCAGGTATCAAATTTAGGTGCGAATAGCCTAAAATCACCATTTTCAAGGTGCATTAAGGGCACACATGTGTAGACACATGCCCTTAATGCACCTTAAATTGGGCTAAAGTGCCTTAAGTCAGCACATGTAGACATGCCCATCATGTCATAGTTAGTGTTGATGCTTGTTAAGTTGGTCAGTGCGGCTTTTCTAGACTAAGCTTTATTTTGTGCGGCTGCTGATAAAAGTTTTTTGCGCCCTGCAGGACATCAACTCTGTCTATGATTATGGTTTTAACATAGTCCTGACAGAGAAAGGATCATCTTTTATGCCCCATGAGAATTTGTTTCCTGATATTTTTGCTCCTTCTGTAGCTGCCAAAGAATGCTCAGAGGATTACAGGAATGTGGCATTTTCTAGTATCTGGTAATTCTTGTTCAATTTAATCAAAGTGCCTGCTACCTTTTTGATGCACTGCACAGAAATAAAAAATATTATCTTCAAACATCAAAGAATATATGAATTTACAGTATAAAACCTCATATGAGCAAAACAGCCACAAATGAGAGACAGTTAAGGTTGGAAAGCCTAGAATTTAACTTACTTTTGTCATATAACTTTTCATGACATACATACAATGCAATTCTTTATGCATAATATAAAAATGGACATTTCAGTAAATATCTTAAAGAAATTTTTCATGTCAACATCTAGTCCCAGTACACTAAAAATGGAAGTCCTCTTTAGCTTCAGGACAGGTACAGTAGCAATAAAATTCTCTCCCCATTACCCTCTTCTTTCCCCACTCCACATGTTTCAACCCTGGCCAAAAGGGACCAGATTCCAGGATCCATGAATAGTTCAGACATTGTATCCATTCAGTTTTTGTCCTTTCTGTTTCACCTGGCAGAACAAGTACCACAGGGATGGAGACATATAAAAGCTAGATATCAAGAAGGTCAATTCTGGCCTTTTTTTTTTTTTTTTTTGCTTTTCAGTCAAATGTCCAGTGTGAAAGACTCTGGGATCATAAGTTTCATTTAATATAATTGGCCCAACCACCTACCAAACAAAAATGCTTTTCAGTTTCTGATAATATGATAGGCTTGGAACCAGTGTCCTAGACAGATGAAAGGTCATTGCCAAAACACAAATGAATGGGAGTAGCCTAACACACATGACAAGGAGAAAAATAAAACAAGAAAAACAAAAAACTTCATTTAAAATTTCAAAAGGGACCGACTAGAACAGTGGCTTTTAACCTGTGGTCCATAGACCCCTGGGGGGGTTTAAGATGTCCATGGAAGATGATTATTAAATGAGATGATCAATCAAAAGCATACGAATATCTACAATTACAATTCAAAGAGGTCAACACCTCCATTTAAAATTTTTGGGAGGTCTGCAAATGAAAAAAAGTTGAAAAGACTGGACTAGAAACATTAGGAATAACAAAACATTTCAAAATAATAAAAATACTTATGTCTTCTCAAGTTGAAATTGCACGTGTTTGGAAGAACCATAAAAAATGAAGCCACCGAAAGTGCTGTTGAATAAAAATTAATGCACTTGATTTTAACACGGTGCTGAGAGTAGACTTCAGCTTTAGGTCTCATAGAACCTTCCCTTGAAGAACCCAAATCTGGTTACTATTAACAACAGGAAAATATGCTTGATAGGTCTTATCAGTTATAGTTCAGAGTGGCTCACCTACACTACTACACTAGAATTATGAAATGTAACGTGCTCTAACTACTCAAATCTGCCGGCTGCACATGTCAAAACATATAATTGGTGACAACAGTCCACCTGCTGGAGCCAGCCATTTTTGAAAGAATGAAGGTAAAGTTACTTTCTGGCCTGTTAGGTCCTCTGCTTCTTGCTGAGACTTCTTCACCAGGATGCCAGATAGTGCCTAGTAGGTTGTTCTAGTGATGTAAAACCTTCTCAGACATAATAAAAAATGCAACATGTAATTAAAGCCTGAGTTTCATTGTTGACAGTCTTCATATTGACAGGGGTAACTTGTACACCCAGACAGGAAGTCAGACACTGGTACTTCCCAATACCCTTGTCATCCTCTGTATGATAACATGAGTATTGTGACACTGTCAAAGTTGGCTGGTCATTGGGGTAGCCAGATCCTCACCTACAAGACTCTGTTGGGAATCTGTTAAAAAAAAATGGTGAAGATGGGCAAAAGCAGAAATATTGAGAGAAGTTCAGATACTGTCCACCCCCTCAAAGGGAGGCACTCCACCCATCTACAGGAGCCAAATAAGAAAGTAACTGTCGAGGGGAGGACAGCACAGATAACCAGGGCACTTTGCACGGTTTGACCCTGAGTTCTCAGCATGTCACAGAATTGGCTATTTAGGGCAGCATTTTTTCTAATACACTTGTGCTTAATAAAATTTTATTCCACACAGGGCGCATCTACATGAGACTCTTTACTCGAGATTAGAGCAAACTACTGTGCAGTAAGCAACACTATCCACATGTGCAGACGCTTACTGCACAGTAATTTGCACTAATCTTGAGTAAATTTGCTACATGCAAATACAAGAAGAGAGATTGTTCCCTGCCCCCAGAAGCTGCCTGTTGCCAAGGCAGGCTCTGCCACCAGAGCCCAGGCAGGGACAATGTCCCCCTGTCCCAGCAGCAGGGAGCTCCCAGCCTCCGCTTCGTGATCATGATCGGGGAGCCGGGACGGGGAGATTCTCATCTCCCAGCCCTAGCTCTGTGGTCATGGCACCCAGGCTGGGAGAATCTTATTTGATTCTTATCTCTCATCCTGGGCCCTGCAACCATGGAGCTAGGTCTAGATTATAAGGATCTCCTATCCCTGGCCCCCCGATCATGTTTGCAGATCAGGGGCTGGGAGCTTCCTGCTGCCAGGGCAGGGGGACATGGTCTCTGCCTTAGCTCTGGTGGCAGAGCCCATCCCAGAGCAGGGGCTCCCAGGAGCAGGAAGCAATGTCCCGGCCCCCCACCAGGAGACAGCTGTCTCCTAGTCCTGTGCTCAATGCCAGCCCCTAGAATAGCACTCAGGGGGAACCTAGTACCCAGGGGGAACTGGCAGGGGGCCAGTGCTGGGCTGGTGTAGGAGGGAGCAGACTGCTGCCATGAACAACAAATCTACTCCTGCTTCCCCATGTATGTAGACGCCTGCCCGGGGTAAGTTTACTCTAGAGTAAATTACTGTAGAGTAAACCCACCCCAGAGCATTTGCACATGTAGTTGTGCCCACATAGTTCTAATAATTTGCTGGAGTGAAAGGCAGAGGAACAGAGTAGCTAAGGCATCTTACTATAGCTCCTGAGGCACAGGCTTGCGACTCAGTCTGGATTCATATTAAGCCCTCTCCAATCAACCTATTTGTAAATAAAGACTTGGTCACTCCAACTCGACAATCACAGGCATCTTGGATGTGTCTATGCATGCACTTTAAAGTGCCTTAGCCTATTCTAATATGCATTAAAGCATTATTGAAAAGACAGTGCTATTTAGTTAGTACATATTAAAATACGCTAATGCACATTAAAGAGTCGCTTAAAAACTGTGAGCATTTATATACATACATTTGTCTGCTCCAGTGTGCCAGAGATCCAGTGCATCAGAGCAAACTCGATTAACTGATTAATCGAGTCTGCTCTGCACGTGAGCTGATGCATGCAACGCATAAATGGTGAAATACATGTCAGCGCTGAGAAAACGGTGGCAGTGAGCTTTTGAACTAAAACACCTTTTCTCAGTGCTGACATGCATTTCACCATTTATATAAATGCATGCGCCACAGCACCAGGTGCTTTTAAAAGCGCCCGGTGCTGTGGTGCAAACATGTATTCAAATGCTCTGTGCTCTTTACAGTGCATTTTCCTAGTACCTCACAATGGAGGTACAAGATATAATGCGCATTAACTAAATCGTGTTAATGCACCTGTAGACATGCCCTTAGATGGGTACTATGAGCTACAGAAACATAACGAGTTAACTTTAAACACATTAGCCCAATAAGCTGCTAGGCTTGGGTGGTAGTATTTTACTCATGTCCAAAGTGAGCAAGGGTTTTCAAATCTGGCCTTTTCACATTAAGTAGGTTAGAACACTAATGTATGGCAAATCTTCCTGTCTCCAATACAAATGAAAGGGAATTTAGTTAGTAATGCCCCCCTCCTTTCCCCTTCATTTTTAAGGATGATTTATTGGGGTGGAGCAGTCAAAAAACGTAC
The DNA here is from genome assembly GCF_001723895.1 of Crocodylus porosus. NCBI lineage: Eukaryota > Metazoa > Chordata > Crocodylia > Crocodylidae > Crocodylus > Crocodylus porosus. Next base: position 12,255,490 of record NW_017728948.1, on the reverse strand, counting down.
CACTTGACCTGTATAATTTGAGTTTCAGTTGTTGTTATTTTTTAGTAGTAGTAATAGTATTTTAGAGCCCTACATTATACTAGAACAAAACACTAACCACCTATGTTTGCTTTGTGATAGCCTTAACTGTAAAAGGAAAGAAAGCATGCAACAAAGGCCTAATATCTTGCCATATTCCCAGGGCTTGCTGTTATTACACAATAACTGCACACCCTGTTGTGTCTTACTACTTAAATAAAAGCACTGATACTAATGTCCTAACCTTTTTAACCTAAAGGACATTCTCTTTGTTTCATTGTAATGCTCTAAATTGTGTGTAATTATCCCCTCTTACTTTGAAAGACTTACCAAGGGATGAATAGGAATAATTAGCATAACAACAGAAACATTAACCCATGGAAAAGCAAAAAGGCTGGCTTGCAGGCACCTGTTTGTAGTTCATATAAGATAAGCTTATTGCATTCTTTGTTTAGCAGTGAAACAGCAGTATCAAGAGGATGCTGATACTTTTACACAGCAATCTGCCATGATACATCAAAGCAAAGCATCTGTAAATAATTAGATAAAGCACTGCTAGGAAAACAGCCAGTTCAGAGCCAACAAAATTTCTTCCAAGTGCTATGATCCAAATGCACCACACAAATGTGAAAGCCTAGCTGTGAATTAGGAAAAACCTTGATGAATCAAGCTGTCCTGAGTGGTTTTCAAAAAAACAGTCTTCTTCTGCTTAAAGAATGCAAGTGGGTTTCAAGAAGTATTTTAAAGTTCACCAACTGTAGTTACATGGGTTATTTAAACACTCTCTCACTTTGCAGTTGCTGAATATCAAACTGCAGTGTTGGGTTATAAAGAGAAGGGCAGGGGGAGTGCTAGGGGTGAAAAGAAATTGACCTTTCTAGCTCTACTTTCCGAACAGACAGAAAGACAATCAGAAAGCAAATGACATAATTATCTGAAAGCCAATTCAGGTTTGTTTGTTTTGGGGGTTTTTTTACTTTTTTTTCACTTAAATAATCTAAACAGGGAGAAATTTTCCATGTGAGGTTTGCAGGAAAGAAGGAAAAGAAAGGTCCATCCTCCAGCCCTTTCCCATCCCATCCTCTCCCCACATGGATTCTGTACCATACCAACAGGAAAATGGGAGAGTATAGTGTGGCCTTCTTTTGAGACTGGGGCTCAGAGGATCTTGGATTTTCTTCCATGCACTTCCCAATTGCCCACTGATCTCTAGCAAACAAAAAAAAAAAATCTCTAGCAAACCATGTAACTTCTCTGCATCTCTCTCCCCATCCCTAAAACAGTTATAATAACACATATTTATAATGTACTAGGGGATCTGTTGATCCAGATATCATCATTAACTTTAGTTTATCATTCATTTGCAAAAGAGGGGGACCACGCTACCTCCAAGGGCCAACTGAGGTTGCACCAATGCAGAGACATAAATTGCTGTTGTCTGGGCAGTATTATGCCTTCCCTTCAATTCCCCACCCTGGGAAGTGATCTCTCCCAAAAGCACCAAACTTCAAGGCACCGTTCCTGCAGGTTTTTCCACCACAGCTTTTCTGCCCTTCCTGCTAGCCAAGCCAGAGCCACTGCACAGAAGGTGTAGGTTGGGGAAGAGGGGGATCTGGGAGGGCAGGTACCCAAAGCTTCATTCCAGCACTGCCCACCCCCCCATTAGGCAATGACCTGAGCTTGTGCCCTGCTCCACCACCAATTATTATCCTACTGCACCAGCGTAATGGAGACTTAACACAGAGTGTGTCTACATGAGACACTTTACTGTGCAGTAGACTAATCTATTGAGCAGTAAGGCATCACCATGTAACTGTGTGCAGCAGCTACTGTGCAATAAATTAGTCTTCTGTGCATTTAGCTAGTACCTGTAAGTGCAAGTACTAGATTAACTGCACAGTAGCTACTGTACAGTAGCGCTGATGTAGATGCTGACCAGGAACATATTTGTTCCCAGTCACCCACACCAGCAGGGGCCCCAGACCCAGAGCTGCTCAGCTCCTGGCTCCCCACAGCAGCCGGAAACTGAGTAGCACTGGGACTGAAGAACTGTCTGCTTCCTCTCCCAGCTGGGGGCTCACCAGAAGCTGTCCTGCTTGTAGGAGAGCTGCCAGTGAGATAGCTCCTGGCCAGCCTTTGGACTAGCTGGGATCCCCTGCCCAGTTATGGGTTCATTGACAGCTGCCCCACCAGCAGGACAGCTCCCGGCCAACCCCTTGCTGGGTAGGGAAGCCCCACTGGGCATTGGGATGGCTGGCAACAATGTCCCCAGATATGCATGGGGTGGGAGAGCTTTGCCAGCTGCAACAGCAGCTGTCTCCTGGCCTGTGCACATCAGGACTCCTCCCAATGGGCATGGGGCCAGGAGACAGCTGCCGCTATGGCTGGAAGAGCTCCCCTGGCCCCTTGCACATCGGGATCAGCCCCATGTCTCCTGCCAGCCCCCAGGCAAGCATCCTGGGGGAGCCTGGAGATCCCCTGGGCTGCTGCAGGGCAGCAGAAGCAGTCCTGTACCAGGCTGCTCCTGTTGGGAGCAGATTTGCTCCCAAGTGGGTGCATGTGTAGTCATGCTCCCGGGAAGGCTTACTGTGCTGTATTTTACTCCTGAATGAGCCTATAGCACATTAATAGCACATGTAGGCACACCCACTAAGTCCCTGGGCATGACCCAACAGGAGCTAATGAAGATGAACAGGTGGGACCAGAACAGAATTTAGCTCTGAGAAACTACTGATAGCTACATGTTGTAGACCTTTGTGTTGAGCTTCAACCCTTTTAGCTTGCATTCTAGTAGCTTTAGTAGGCCTTTGGCTCTGGTAGGTTTAAGTTAGGCCAAGTAAGCTTACAAGAAGCAGTGTAAAAAGTACTGAGTCATAGGCAAGAGACACTTCTTAAAAGTCAAAAGCCAAATGCAAACAGGCTTCACTAGATTCTTGAGATTTTTAAAAAATAGTAACCAGCTGGCACCCAGCAAAGACCAAATGAATCCCCACTGGAATCCCTAATAGCAGCTAACTGGGGAGGAAGGAGCTGAGGATCGTGGCATCTGTTGTAGGTTGAGGGGCACTTTATTGATACTGTATCACTACTAGGATGAATACAAACAGATCTAGACTTTACAGTAAAAGTCTTAAAGAATCTTTTAAATGATGAAGAAGAAAGATGAACCAGTAATACAATAGGATGGGGGGATAAACAGGACAAGATTTGACTCTACACGCTAGTCTGTTTACCTTATACCTCAACAGTGGTTGTCTAGGGCCAGACTCTGAACTCAGCAACACAGTTTTAAATCTGGATCCTCCCTTCCACACTCAGTAGAGTTACTGTAAATTTAGTCACATGCTATTGAGGTGAAAATCTGCCCCCACTGAGTATCCTATATTCATTCCAAGTGCAAAGCTCAATGGCAAGTGTCCATGTGAAATGAGTGCAAAATATGCAATAGAGCTCTGCACTGCAGTTAATAGATCTGCAGCCTTGATCAGAAGGGAGAATTTTGCCCCTAGAAAAGAAAGGGAAAATAAAAATCAATCAATCACTATAAAACCTTGTAAAAAGAGCAACATAAAAATGAAATTGCAGCAGCAGAAAAAAATTCTAAGCATAAAAACTAATCAGAAGAAGCCAGGGAAAAGTATTATTCTCCATGTGCAGAATAATACTTCAAGTGTAGTTATCCATTGCAAGGGCAGGAGTTTAGAACAGAAATAAAAGTTGCATTAAAATAAAAGAGCAATAATCCAAACCCCTTTCAATGGTAACCCCAAATCTGCAAATAGCATATCATGCCCCATTGCTAAAATGCTGCAAAGATACTGGCTCTCCTCCAATTTTATGGACACATTTTATTCTGTAATAATCTGAATATTTAGTTAAAATAAAATCCACTAACACGATGTCCACCTGAAATCATGATAATGTCTCCAATTGATGACATTTTTCATCCTGAGTATTTTCCCCCTTTGTTATTTTTTATCTTTGTTGAAATGGGCAACAGTTCATGGTAAAAAGGAAAATAATAATATACAGCATTTTGACTGAGAACTGAATAAGCCACAAGGGACAGAGAAGCAATGTGATTGGGCCACCTGAAAAATGTCCAAATGCAAAGCCAGCCAGTGACAATAGCTCTCTAATCAAATTCTGAGACAATCCCATTCAAAGGGATTTTTTCAAACTCAGGCTCTTTCCAGAGACAGCCCAAATGCAAGCACCAATGGATGTGGAAGATGGAAACTATTTAGATTCCAAACACGAGTCAAGACCCAAGTTTCACATTTGGTCATTGTCTTTATGTTGACCATTTAAAACTCCAGACAATGACCAGGGCCTAATATGCAATGCAAACTGCGGTCCAAACTCTGGGACAGCAATGATCTGTGTTTGTCAACCTAGGTGATCAATGAAGGCTTACATCTCACCTTTTCAATCATCCCATCCTCATGCATGCTTTTTGTAGGGCTAGTCACTTTATGACCACCTGGTATCAATGGTTCCAACGAACCAACATAACAGCTGAGGATTAGCTCAGCTCAGGGGAGTTGTGGTCATCTTCCATTTCTTCTCCAGGCAGCAGGTATCTGAAGAGCTACTACATCAGTGAGGCACCTTAGAAGAACTCTTTGTACTGAGCCACACTGTCTTAGATTGGGGCTAACCTAGGGCCCAAGCCAGGGTGAAGCAGTCTCAGTTGGCAAGGGGCCCCATGGGTCAGCCTGGGGATGCTCCAACCTGGCTCAACATGCTACGGAGAGCCTGGCTGAGGCACAAGGGTGCTACAATGCAGGGCTACCCAGCAGTCCTGCACTGTAGCACCCTTGTGTTCTAGCCAGCCCTGGTCAGCATCTGCGCATACACTGCAGCGGGGTAAATAACTCCACCATAGGATAGTACTTGTACTTGTACTATCCTATGGTGGAGTTAATTAGTTTACTCTGGCCTAATATCATCCATAATGTAGAAGCTAAGACTTTACTGTGGATCTAATTAGTCAGCTCTGCAGTAAATGTCTCATGTAAATGAACCTACCAAAGCTGCCCAACTTCTGTGTGGCTTTTAGCCATGACATATCTAGGGATGGCAACAGGAAGCAGAAGGCGAGGAGAGAGGAAGATCCCAAAGACCCTGGTGGTCTCAGAGAGGTGAAGGCTGCAGCAGCAGTAGGAGTGGGCAATAGAGAGAGGTGTCTATGGCTGAGGGAAAGGCACCCAGATTAGTGTGAGGAAGTGCAGGGAGCTGAAGAGGTAAAGATGGTGGGAGTCCATGGGTCATGAATTAACCACTCACAGGGCACATGCAGCCTACGGGCTTCTAGTTGAACAGCCCCATGACTATATAATTCTGGGCACAGTCTGTGTTTTATCATGCACTTACAGAGTACCTTGTAGTGAGGGAGTCATGCTGAGGTAGCACAATGAGGCCATAAAATTACTGCAGGCAGGTGGACACTACTCCAGTAAAAACAATGATAATAAAGTTGTGACCTGATGCTGAGCATGAATGGGCCAGTGTGAAATGATCCCTATTTTGCCACCCCCTTACAAAAATAAGCATACTTCACCAACTATTACTATCTCCACTGAAGTACAGTTCACAGACCATAGTCAAGAATCAGGACCCCCTTAATCTAGACACTATAAAAATGATACACACCTAGTCCTCATTTCTGAGAGCTCACAGGCTAGGGTTTAGTTGAAAATGTGACAGGCAAATAGAGATAAAGTAGGTGGAAAGACCAGATTATTGTAGAGACATGTATGTATCCATGAGTTGGTCATTAGCAGCATTTCCTGTTAGCTGTGATCTTGTGGCTGGCCCACCAGATAAGGTAGCCCATTTCCCGCACTGATTTCCAGACAAGGACCAGTTCTCATCTAGACAACATTTTCACTGCAGAATGAATATCCTTTGTATTTATCATCAGACATGTCCTGATTTAGGGCTCTCTGCTGTTGCTAAGTTCTCTAGTTTTCCAAGAAAACCAAACATTATCTGCCTCCTGTATAATATATCTTTCAAACAGATTGAGCTAAGAAGACAGAGATAAACCAAAAGAGGTCTAAGCTTCAGCAAATCTGATGACTCATAAAATGAGACATTTAAAATGAAAGCTTAACCATGCTGGTTAATAATTTGGGTTGTAGACCTCCTGTTAACCATGCTGGTTAGTCATTCAGGTTGTAGACCTCCTGTTGTGAACATATGACATATCCATAGTTCATTGGCACCCACTTTATGTGGGTTCATGGAAAGGATAACTGGAAATCTTTTCTCTCAGTCCCATCTGTACCAATTATAAGTAAAAGCAAGACCTTTTTAGTAGCCTTATCTTCCACCCTAGCAGTACATGATTGTTCCAGACTAGTACCTTGTTCAACCTTGTTTTCAATATATCAAGGAATGGACCTTCCACTATTCCCCTCAGCAGATTACTCAGCCACATCATCACAGAGAATTTAGACTGAGATAAGGCTGCAAGATTAGGACCATAGTTCTGCACTGTGAGAATACACATCTGTGCTTTTCAGACAAAGATCCCAACCTTCCACCCTTCTTAGGTGTTTGTACAGCTCCTAGCAAAATGCAGCCCTGGCCTCAGTTGACACTTTTGGGAAACACCATCATAACATTTCCTCAATAATAAAATTATGAAATTATAACATTTCCTAAATAAAATGTTGATATTAGTATTAACGAGATCAGGGTACTCAACCCCCAGCCTGTGGGCCCGACCCAGCCTGCAGCACCATGTCATCCAGTCCACGGGGCTCCCCAGAGGTTTGGGGTGCATAGGGCCCAATCCACATGCATGGGAACTAGGGAGGCAGCACTGAGATGGGCGGAGGTAGTTTGTCATCTGATTCTGGCAAGGCAGCACAGGGTTTGATCCAGCCAGCAGGCCAGCCCCACACCATTCATCCAGCTCACGGGGCCAAAAGAGTATCACTGAACTAGATTAGCAGGGTACCCAAGACTTTACAACTAAGAAAGATAGGATAGCTGTTGAGGGAAAGTCTGCAGTCTTTTGATACTACTCCAACATTATCATGGGGCTCATTGTTATAGCTGTATCCAAGTACACAAATACAGTGCCGAAGAGTTTACAGTGCACCATGAAAAATTATACCTCCAATATGCCTGAACACAGCACCTTGCAAAAAAAGGGCCATGAGCCGTTTCAATAAAATCTAAATTGTGTTCGTATTAAATTATCTTCATCAATATAAAAGAGATCCCCATATTTCTAAATTAAAGGAAATGAAAACATTAGTTTTGTGATGTAATAGCCAAGTCAGATGAGATGAAGGAGCCTTGCTGAGTCAAGAAGTCTCAATTTTACTGTTGCATTAGCTATGTCATATGTTTATACATATTTACATAATCTTTAAACCCCAGCCAAGGATCAGGGCCACAAAGGAAAATGAAGGGCATAGTATCACCATTCCTTCTCAGCTTGGCAACCTTACAGACCGATGGCTGGAAAACTGGCTCCATGGTCAGACCCAGAGAGTGACAGTCAATGCAACAGAGTCAACATGGTGCATGGTGACCAGTGGCAACCCCCAGGGCTCGCTACTCAGATCAATACTCTTCAGTACATTCATAAATTATCTGGATTTGAGTGTCAGAAGTGGATTGGCTAAGTTCACGGACAACACCAAATTATGTGGAAGCACGGTCATGCTACAGGATAGGCTGGCAATTCGGGCTGACCTGGACAGTCTTGCAAGGTAGGTGGATCAAAACCTGATGGCATTCAACATGGAGAAATGCAATGTGCTCCACCTGGGGAGAAAAACCCCACATCATAGGTTTGGCAGTGCTACAGTCACTTGCACCATGACTGAAAGAGACCTGGGGGTCATTCCTGACCACAAGATGAACATGAGCCACCCATGCGATGCCGCAGCTGGCAAAGCAAATAAAACTCTGGCTTGCACCTACTGATGCTTCTCAAGCAAGACCCAAGAAGTCATCCTCCCACTTTACTCAGCCTTGCTGAGGCCGCAACTGGAGTACTGCATCCAATTCTGGGCTCCACACTTTAGAAAGGATGTGAAGAAGCTTGAGAGAGTCCAGATGCTACACGCATCACTAGTGACGTATCAGGGGTGCACACAGGTGCATGGGCATCCTCTGAGCGTGACGGTGCACCTGCTGTGAAAAGGCTACTTGCCACATCTTCCCCCCTCCCCCCCCGACACTGCTGGTGGCACCTGTGGGTGGTCAGTGATTAACACTGGCTGCCACTAACACTGCCAGTAACATGTGTGTAGTCGCCAACCCCTAGTCAGTGCTTGCCACCCCTGCCCCTTCCGCTGCTGACAGTGCCATTCATCACGCACATGAGAACAGGTCAAGAGAACAGGTCTTATGAGGAGACACTGAGAGGCATGGGACTCTTCAGCCTAGAGAAGTGAAGGCTCAGGGGTAACTTGGAAGCCATTAAGTACATAAGGGGTGTGCATCAGGAACTGGGAGAACATCTGTTCACCAGGGCACCCCAAGGGAAGACAAGGTCTAACAGTCACAATCTGCTGGACATAAGCACAAACTTCTTTACCATCTGAGTCTCCAGTCTGGAAGAGACTCCTCCCAGAAGTGGTGTGAGCACCCACTCTGGAAACCTTTAAGAAAGGCTTGGATGCTTATCTAGCTGGGGTCATCTGACCCCAGCCGACTTCCTGCCCCTTGGGCAAGCGGCTGGACCTGATGATCTCGCAAGGTCCCTTCCAGCCCTAACATTGATGGAATCTATAAAATGTTGATTGTCTGAGATGTTCTCCTAAAATCATGGCCACAACTGCAAGACTTGCATAAAACAGAATCCTGTTGAATGAAAGGCTGCTTCAGCACTGAGCCTGTACAACAGCCTGAATCAAACTACAGTTTAGCCATGCCTTGTGGTTTACAGTATCAGTCGCCAGCTGAAACATTCTTTGATCAGATTTCAGGATGTTAACTTCCACCTTCTATTGCACTTTACCTGCATCTCACCGTGTCCTGATGAATAACAATTCACCATAGACCCTGTATCAGGCTGAAGCCTTTTAAAAAGGAGAATTATGCAAATGATCTCTTTTTATTTGGCTGCATGGGGAGAGATCGTTCAAAGAAAAGAATAAGATGTAATTTCAGCACACTTAGAAGTGGAGGAAAAGGAAATCTTTGAAGAAGCAATTTGCAAATGGGTATTGTGCTACAATGTGTAAAGTGATGATTATTTACTAGTGAGTCTGTGGAAGAGAGACACATGCCACCTTTAATCAACAGATGGCTACTGCATACAAAGCAGGTATCATGATGCTTTTTACACTCTCTATTCTCACTTTCATTGCTTGCTGAGGCCATAATGTTGATCTCTCCATTCAAACTGTAAAATCTTGAAGAGATCATTGAATGCAGCAGATTCCTGCCCTTACACAAGGTTTTACACAAAAGGTGTTTTTTCAGTGTGTCCACAGATAATTGATTATTGCCAGCAAAGGCCGCTGGCAGGATCTCTGTGTTATGAAGATGGCGAGGTTCCTCACAGGTGTTTCTCCCATATACATAGAAGAGGAGGTTGGTTGCCTCGAAAATACCACAGCACCTACCACTATCCAGCCCCTGCAAAGACCTCATCAAACATTGCAGGGCACACATCAGACAACAGGGACAGTGCGGATGTACACCGCCCTCTTCAGGAATTGCAAGGGTCTTCCACAGCTTCCAGGGAGACTTTCTAGTACAGCTCCATTGCAATTGCTCTGTCAGAGAGCCAGACCAAGGCAGTGACATCCTGAAGATTCATATGGATTCCTAAGGTCCTGCCAGGCCGGGGGTCATGTTCTGGATGCTTTTGAATCCAGTGGGCAACCCCACCATCTAAAAGGAAGTCATATGGAAATCTCAAAGGAATCTTCCCCACCAGGGTCTTCTCATGGTGCTGGAAGCTGAGCCTAAGACATGAAGGTGTGTGTTCCACCTGAAAAATAGATAAATAGATTTTATGAAAACTTTCCGTGACAATTTTTACTTTGATTTAAAAAAATGCTACCAAAAGTAATGTTGGAATGTTTTATCCCTCTCTGAATGAGAGGACATTTTCAGTGAAACAGGAAGATGAAGGGAGCCAAAACCTGGCCCTAGTCAAGACAGTCTCCCAACATCACAGCACTTGGAGGCACTGTGGAGGTGTCTAAACTCACTAAGGTGCCACTGTTAGACCTGGCAAGTTCCTAAAATCCCTGCAAGGCTGCTTCTGCGTGTGTCCAGAAGTGTGGCAGCCCAAACAGCAAGGCACCTCACTACCTCCTAAGTGCTGCTGTGATCCAAAAGCTAAGCAGAGCAGGACCTGCATCCTCCCAAGGGAGCCAATCCATGCTGGGCATACTCCAAACATGTATAAAACATACAAACAGGCCCCAACAGGGTATAACCCAGCTATTTTCTAAAATGCAGCTGAACAAGATGATATCACAGCATCTGGCGGTCCTGGCTCAGGACCACTGCAGCCCTGTCTGACCTCTGTGTGTCTACCTCCCACCCCCAGTGCCAACCCAGGCATGGCTTCTGGAGCAGGGAGAAACCCTGGCATCTTCCCACTCTAAGACCCCGGCCTTTGCTTCCATGAAACCTCCCTGGTTGTCCATGACCATTCAGCTCCTGAGACAGGGATTTTTATCTCTTCTTGGTGAGACCAAGTGAAACCAGAAGCTCCAAGCCACAAAACAGAGAGCTCTGCTTCAATAAAAGTATTTACGTGAGTACAGACCACCTCGCCAGAAGTTCTAGTAGTACTGTTTGCAATTGTATTATGTAAATATATTTGTATTATTACTAGTATAGCTAAAATGAAGAGCAGGCTTTCAGCTGAATTCTTTTTCTGTCCTGGGAGTGGAAGAAAGTACTCCAGAAAGCTCCAAAATAACCTGCTCAGCACTCACTTGCTCTCTCTCTCTCTTTCTCTCTCTCTCTCTCATTTTTTAAGTGTTATTAGACTTTGGGTCTGGCCTGAAAAATCCAAGTAAAATGCAGCATCTGAAAAATTGCCAGTGCAAGACCACCTCTCCTTCCGTTTTATCTGTGAGAAAAATACTTTCTTCACATTGGCCCTCTTGATGCACACAGTGCCATAGATACACCACTATTTAAAGAATGTGCTGTTTACTCTATGTACAACTTCAGAGAGCGAGAGGCTTTTTTTTTTTCCCGCTCTCCCTATGGAACAAAGCTTTCCCTCAGTAAGATAAGTGCAAGGAGTTTAATAGTGCCCAGATTTCCCTCTCCCTCAAGATTTCTCTCCCTCTTCCTTTCTTTATCTCTGCCTGTTCATATGTATTTTAAAGAGGACCTGGTACCCCTGCGTCATGAATTCAGACCAGTTTAATAAATGATCCTGCTTCCATGTAATTAACTCAAAGAAATTGATACCATTAGGCCAGGCAGACTAAACACTATTAGGGTTACAGAAGATGCCCTCATCCTGGACCCTCTTTTCCTAACAGGAGGGGCATTAACTATCTCCACCCCACCAGCTCTCTCCGACCAGACTTCACAGGACACACTCTGCAAGGTCAGGAATCCAGCAGGGCAAGGATGGCGCGTCGTGCACCAGGCAGAGCATATTTCCCAGTACCACTGCAGCACTGCGGCAGTGTAGACATGTGACAGACTTCCTGGAGGTGGGGGAGCATTACTTCTTCTGTGGTCCCCTCAAAAAGGATATTCCCCTGGAAGGAGCCCTAAGGTAGCAATAATGGCTACAGAAGCCCAAATAGCAGGACTCTACTGCAGCTCCACTATCTGAGATGTAAAAGTGACCTTCACAAAAGCAGAGGGCCTCTATGCTGCAGTAACTGCCCATGTGTGCCCTCTTGCCCCACAATAAATGCAGTGTGGCTCACCCCTCAATGAAAATGAGGTATGCCACTTCATATGTACTGCAGGGTACCAACCTGTAAATAAACCATTACCACTGAGCAGTTTATGTATTGTATTTAGCCCATGCTACCTTATTAGTGTCAACCCTGCCCTCCCTGCACTTTACATGATATGCTCACTTCCTCCACTGCATGTAAGTTGGATTGCATGCTCTTTAAGTAGCAAGGATATTGTGGTTTTAGCATCATAAGAAAATAGGGCTGGAAGGGACCTCATAAGGCCATTTAGCCCAGATCCTACTCAGGGCAGGATCCTCCCTAAATAAAACATCCCAGTTAAATGGCCTGGACCACCCCTGAATAAACCATCCAAGTTTTAGCTGCATCTGCAGCTAGTGTCTAGAGTTTTCGATTGTTTATTCAAACTATGAACATGGCAAAAATATTATTGTTGCTCTTTGTGTGTCTTTGTTGCCCATGAAGTATCAACTGATGGGGATGCCATAATACCAGGTGCTGCAAACACCAGGTGAGAGAAAGTTTATACCCAAAGAGTATATGATATATATATGGACAAGACAAACAAAGACTGGGAGAGGCAGAAGTGAGCAGCGAAGAGTTCTTTTAGGATGTTTGTGTGATGTATGGTTTCTAAGGTCCTGAGTTTGCTAGTCCTCCAGCTGGGCAAAATTATCCACATACACTGTCCCTGGCAGAGCTCTCAGCAGATCCATGATCTCCTGGATTCCACTCCACTGCCCTAACCAGTGTAACATTAGTCTCTAACCAATAGCTAACTATATTGAGTATCTATTGATTGGGGTATACCAGTACTCCTGCTGGGACTAAAACCTGGGGACTCCTGGCTAGAGGGTCTTACCTCCCCTACTCAAGATCAGACCAATCACCACATCTGGGGTCAGGAAACACTTTTGCCCCATGGTCACATTGGTACAGACTCAGGGCGGGGAAGAGTGGGGGCATGGCCCTCTTCCTTGGATCTCTCAAGTATGTTTTAACAACCCTTGCAGAAGCAGGATATTGGCCACCTCTACTGTGGCAGGTTTGGGTGCTATGCTTTGTGGTTGTGTGACAGGTTTCCCAGTGTAGTTTTAGTAATGGCTTAGACAAGGATTTGCTTGAGTTGGCTTAGATAGAGATGATCCTGCCTCAAGCAGGGGTTGGACCAGATGGCCTCCAGAGGTCCCTACCATACTTTTCTATGATTCTTTGTCAAGTGCTCCCAGCAATATCATGCTTTGCACTCTCTGTCAAGATCTAATTTAACTTTCACATTTTGTGTAGCATTGCAAGCCTCCTGGGTAACAGGCTACCCGTGAGCCATGGTTTGGAGATTTCTGCAGTGAAAGTTACTCACATGTCCAAGTCACACAAGAAGGCTCTGAGAAAAATGGGAATCAAAGCAACATCTCCTGAGTGCCTTATTAAGAAGTTGCTGTCATAATGAACATACAGATTCGGAGTCAAGATCTGGAGTACAGTGTGAGTTACCATTGCTTGGTATCAGAGGCATAATTATCAAATGCATACATTGACAAAGAGTGCTACTCCTTGACTAATAAGCTTAATGGAGGGGTGGCACCTCAGGATTGAACAAACACATCCAAAACTAAATGCAGAACTTGAGTTTACAGTTTCAGACGCAGAGCCAAGCTCTCCAGTTTGGGATGGAGTCATAGTCTCTTGGAACAAACCCTCCTGGTATAACATACACTAGTCTGCAAAGCCCGCCCGGGGAGCAGCAAATATTCCCTTGAAGACCTATTAGGAATCCTGGCAGACTCAGCCAAAATGTCCCTGGTTTTCCACCTATACCCTAGTCTCTCTTTTCACCCTACCATCTCTACATGCCTTACAAGCACAATTTTAGTCCATAATGCACCTGCTCATAGTATGTTCACCAATCAGGGTTTCAACGGATCCAGCCTGTTTTGTGTCAGCTTCTTAAAAATAATAATTAACACTGTAAAAATAAATTTCAACCACCAATTCACTGTTAAGAGATTTAACAAATAACATTAGCCTGGAGCATAACTAAGTACATTTTAACACAGTCCTTTACAATAGGGACTCAATTACCCATAGCTGATTTTTTTTCAGCACAACCATACATTTAATATCATACTAATGAGTCAGTGAAGAGTAAGCTAATGGATAACATCGTCCTGATGAGAGCTGGTCAAATATTTCCAATCAAATGATGTGTTTTGGGTTTCTGCTGTTGTTTGTTTTGGGGTTTTATTTCCACAGAAACATTACCGCTACAAGGAATTTTTCAATGGTAGGGTTTCTGATCCCTAGGCTGGATTCTCACGTCACTTCAGAGAATCACAGCAAAACATAACTAAATAAATAAACCCTGAACTTTTCCACCCATAAGACAGTATTTCAGCACCATTTGTTATGCAAAAACATTTGAAAGATTTTATCCCCCATACAGAATGAAAACAACCTCAAAAGTTGCTGTGAAAGAGTTACAATTCTCTGGCCATCTGTAATGCCTGTCCTACTCTTGTAGCTCGGGTATTGTAAATGCCAAGGGAATGCAGCAGGTTACTTATGAAGCAAAAAAGCTCTGTGCAAATTCCACCAAACTGCCATGCAACTAAGCATAGAAGTATTGAGAAGAGAGAGAAGATGATGCTAAGTGACGTGCTCTGCTTGAATGTTTAAATTGCATAATTGCATCTGGTAAATGGACTATACCATTTATAGACAAACGTTGATTTACCTTTGTGTCTTCATCAATAGTTTTGATCCTGTATTGATAACACAGTTGGAGTTATATTGCTCCTCTATTAGAATGAAATACTGCAGTGTTAAATAAGTTCGCTCCCTGCTTGAAAATTTTCAAGGCAAAGAAATAGAAAGTTGACTTCTCTAAGCTCCCTCCAGCTGATGGAGGCTGATGAGATGAAACGTTAAAACTCAAGATAAAAACTTAGGGGAGAAAAACATATAAAAAAGGAGCCTCCAAACTCCCTGGGAATAAAATAAGTCAGTGGAATATACTTCTTTACATGCAAATATATAAAGAAGCATATTCCAGTCCAATTCAGAATAATGTCGTCACTGGGCAAGAAGCTTTACAAATAAATAGTAAAAGATAGTGTATCCCCAAGGAAGTTTCCATTTAGTTTTATAATCCTGGTCAGATACTACAAACACTGATTTACAACTTAAGAACATGATTCAATGCCCACTGAAGTCACTCAGGCTTTTCCACTGACTTCAGAGGAGACGGCATAGTCCTAAGGGTATTTAGGCACCCAAATCCTATTGCAATCAAAGCTACCTAAATCTCTTTAAAAATCTGCCCCTTGGTTCTTTGGCACCAAATTCAGTTCACTATTATGTATGATGACATATTCTTCGTTATGTGCAAGCATCTACCTATTAATTTATATGCTGCGCTTCCCCTCAAAAATAAATACAATGGCAAAACGTAATAATAATTACAACAACTTCCCGAAAAGGCTCAGGATGCTAAACACCTGCCTAAATAAGTAGGTCTCACTTAAAAAAAAAAAAGGGCAGGCTTGGGCTCTGGTAGGCCTCTTCTCTCCCACCCAGAGTCTTCAGGCTTCTGCACTATGGCCAGAGCTGGGTGGGGTGCTGCCCTCCAGCAGTGTTACCTGCCCCAGATTAGGCTCTCTACACTCCAGCTGCTGCTGCCCTGATACAGGTGCGGGCCCCAGCTGCTATGGCTAGAGGATGGGGAGTGTATCTTGGGGAGGAGAGTCCCGGGGCCCCTGGGGAGCCCGTGCTGCAGGAGCTGCTGAAACCAGTGTACAGAGATCCTATCACCCAGCTGCAGCAACCAGCTGCACCCACACCACAGCAGCAGCAGCTGGACTGCAGTGGCCAAACCCTTTGCAGGTAACACCATCAACGCTGCCCTCCAATGATCAACATATTATTCCACTGCACCCCCACCCTGGTCTGCCCCAGCTGGGCCACACCTCTGCCCTGAACCACCGCTGCGGCTGCAATGGGCCTGGCCGGCACAGGGTTGGAGAGAGCCCAGGGGGGCAGTGCCAGCTCCCTCACAGCCACTTCCCCCTCACACACCACTGCCCAAAAGAGGAGCTGGTTCCTCTCTCCTTCCTATTCCTGTAGCAGAAATCAGAGGGGTGCAACCGCATCACCACGCCATCCTGGCCCAGCTCATGTATGCAGACTCAGCATGACTGATTCACGCTATTTTATACTTATGTCTAGGGCAGCCATCAAGGTACCTCAAGAATAGAGGACAATGTCCCCCTAGCCTCCCAAGGCTGGGCATGGCAAGCTCCCGCAGGCAGCAGTGGCAGTGTGTCAGCAATGGCGGGGAGGAGTTTAGCTAAAGCTTTTTCACCAAGCTTTAGTTAAAGCACCCCCACCACTATTGTTTAGGACAAGGACACTGATACACATCATACTCCAGGAAAAATAGAGGACATAAAGGTGTCCGGTAGAGGACAGAGGACCACAAAACTGGACTGTCCTCTATAAAACCAGACAAATGGCCCCCCTACTTGTGTCGCAATGAAAAAATTCCAGGTAACGAAAAGCAGGATCCTTTCATGAACAGCTTGCTAAAATTCATAACCAACATGATCCATAACAAATAGTTTGAGTATTGCTAGGCCTTTACACTAGACCTTCACTGGTGGGGCACCAAGTGTATGACGTGACAATTTAATTTCAGCAGCCCACAAGGCTACTAAAAACCATTTCCACTGCTTCATGTGGCAGGCCCCTAGAAGGGTTTTTGCCATGATTCAAGCCATCTTTGTATGATAAGTATACTCTACAAGTCAGTGCTAGGGAGAACCTAGGGTCACCGTGGGGGAAATGAGGAGGAGCAGACAGAGTTTGCAACACCCTTTGATAGTCTAGCATTGTGCTTGCACTCATGGAGGCCTCCCAGCAACTTCTGCTCCTGGTACTGAGATCTATTACTTGGTTTAATATTCAGTGGGCTTTTCTCAGAGGGAGACATGACTGGTTTCCAGAGATGATGGCAGAACACCCACTGACTTCAATATACTCCCCTTGTGCAGGCCTCTGTCATCTAAAAGGACTTTTTTCTGCTCTAATCCCTTGTGTTAGACTCAGTTAACACATAATAATGTGTTATAGCATATAATGTACTATTTATTCACGTGGGATTTTTTTATTACTCCTTCTTATTACTT
Organism: Crocodylus porosus; assembly: GCF_001723895.1. Lineage (NCBI taxonomy): Eukaryota > Metazoa > Chordata > Crocodylia > Crocodylidae > Crocodylus > Crocodylus porosus. The sequence goes on along the minus strand of NW_017728948.1, from coordinate 12,238,404 downwards.
ATTTTATTACTCCATGCACCCCCCCAAACCATCACCTAGCAAGTAGCAAGAAGTTGAAGCTAAAACAATTCGCGAATCAGCCACTGCCTATGCTTATGCTTTCCCTTCTTCCCTCCCTTTCCTCAAGCCAATCATCCGCTTGGCACATTCCCAGAATGGCATTCAAAAGAGATTTTTAAAACCTGATGAAAATCTTCCAGCTCACCTATTAAAAACTCAGTGGCTGGGACCAGAATTTCTTTCTCTGGGTGGAAAAAAAATTATGAAGAAATAAATGAAAGAGGGCGGGAGGGGGAATCTACTGCAAAGAGCAAAAGAGGAACTGCAGGTTGCAGTGCAGGGAAAGTATTGTTTATAACAAACAGCAAGATACAAAGAAAATTGGCCAGGTGAGAGTGTATGATTGTGTTACAGTGAACCCAGTTAAATGAATATCTGACACAAAATAAATCTCTTAATAAAATTACTGCACTCTGGTACCCTACACACTCTGCATATGTAATAAAACTCTTTAAAATGAATAGCTGATAAGGGAATGAACCTGTTCAGTGAATGAATAAACATACACACACACCAATACACACACACAAATACCAAATGGTGAAACATACTCATAGTGATTATCAGACTGTTAAAATAATAACGCCGTGAAACAAATAAATCTGCCCCACGGCAAATTATTTCTCTGCTGTGCTTATGGTGAAACCTTCCACAAACACCTGATAAAGGAATAAACCTGTTAAAGGAATAAATTGACTGTACACTAAGGTTATCCACAGATTTACACTGGACTGCAGTGATAAACCTTCTTTTTCATTAGTCCAATAGATCATAGGATATACAGTACTTACAAATGTTTCAGCATTAAATATAAGCAGGAGGACTCTGCTGTATATATGCATTTGGGGGCAGGTGGGGTCGATAAGGAAAGTGAATGTTGCTTCACAAAATATCTGTCAGAGTACATTTGCAGAATACCTGATCAAGAGATGAGCTAGCCTTAAAGCAGCTACTCTAAGCAGGACTTCCAAAGTACACAGACCAACCAAAGCCTCAGGTGTTCAAAATCTCAAAATCATGATACTTACTTAAGTGTCTAATTCCACACATCTAGGCTTGATGTATTTGTATCTTGGCTATCCTACATTCCTGTGGATGCGCTTTGGGGAGTAGATATCACCAGCTGTTTCAAATACGCTCAAGACAACTTGCCACAGAGAGACCAGGATTTATTAGTGGTCTTGAAATGTTGCAGTGCAGCATGTCCCAATGCATCTTTCAGTGGGTACAGATATATTACCCCAAGATACCATTACCACACCAGAGCAGAACTCCAAGAAGAATTGGGGCAACCTCCCAAGATGAAAGTGCCAAAGTGATCACATCGTAATGGCACGAGGATACTATTTTTTCCCAATAAGATGTTACGATGTAACTTTCCCCTTCTCCTCATACAGCCTCTATCTCCAGCATCTCCCATTCCCTAGTTTCTCCCTCCCTCCATCTTATCTTCTGTTGGCTCCATCCCTAAAAGCTTATGAGATGATTTCTTAGGCCCAGTGCCCTTTGTTCCTTTAGTAGATCTATGCTGACTAATGTCCCAGCTGCATTGCTCACCAACTACAACTGAAAAAGGGCCAAACAGGGATCCAGAATGGTTTGTTTCTCCCCATGTTTTCCATAGCAAAGCCTGTAGCAGTGGTTCTGAAAAAGAGGCAGTATGTATGTGTATTTCTGGGCAGAGGCTACAAGGAACTGTGAATTTGGAAGTGCAGGATGCACCCCCAGCAATGGCATTTGCTAAGAGAGGAACAGTCTGCAAGTACTAAATGGAGCACACCTGGAGCACACCAGGTAGGTACGTCCAACACCCCAAGCAGCAAGATGCCCAGTGGTGAGACCAAGCACCTGCTACACTGTCTGGGAGTCCCATTGCCACTACAGCTTGTTTGGTACCACTGCTAACACCCAATCAGCTCCAGGACAGAGTTTAAAAAGCTGGAAAGGCGTTAGGTGCTGCTTCCCTGCCTGCCTATCACCACTGAAATTATACCCATCTCATGAAGACCTACCAATATCAGAAACCAAAGAAAACCACAGTACCCAGACAAACATGTTATGGGGCATAATCCCTGCCTGAGCAACCCACTAGCTGGAGGACATGAACCAACCCACTAGCTGGAGGACACAAACAACACATCTGTCACCATCACTGATAGCAGGAAGAACAGGTTCCCAATAGGAAAACCAGCTAGCGTTGCACTTGTATGGTATTAAGATGGATAAATAAGTTTTACATGGGAGGGTAGAGAGGAAAGACTGATGGACTGTGGGAAAGAGAATCTGCAATATGGATTTGGAGGGAGATAGGAATAGCCCAACTAGTAGATTTATGCCTGCAGGACTGAAGGAGGGCACTGACTTGAATTTTAGTAGTGGGGAGTATATTTTATTTAAGCAGTGAAATTAATAAACATCAGTGAATCAGGTTAAAAAAATGAATGAGTTAAAATACTGATTGGCTCCCTGCATGGAATAACATACTGCTAAACTAGCAAGTCTTAACTTTGTTCATGCCATGACCCACATCATAGCAGAAAACAATTCTAGGAATCAGCTCCTATCTAGCCAAAAGAGAAAGAAAGATACCCATGAAGCACCCCACAGGACCCTGGCTGAGACTCATTGCCTGAGGCCTATAAGTCAACCTTACATTTTCCACTCACTAGGGCAGTATCCCCAGATGTTGACACAAAAATACTAGCAGCAAACATACATGCACAGGTGCATATGAAACACAAACCATCTTTAGGACCGAGTTAGAAGCACAGAAAATTAGGGTTGAAAAGGACCGCAAAGCAGTACCACCCTAACTAGATCATCCCAGCCAGGTCCTTGTTGAGCTGAGCCTTAAAAGCCCCCATGGATGGAGATTCCACCACCTCTCTGGGTAACCTCCTAATGAGAAAAATCTTCCTAGTATCTAATCTAAACTGCCCTTGATGCAACTTAAAACCATTGCTCCTTGATCTGTCATCTGCTACCTTGGAGAACAATCTAGCTCCATCCTCTTTTGAATGACCCTTCAGGTAGTTGAAGGCTGCTATTAAATCCCCTCTCAGTCTTCCCTTCTCTAGACTAAATAAGTCCAGTTCCCTCAGCCTCTCCTCCGAAATCATGTCCCCTATCCCCCTAAGCAATTTTGTTGCCCTCCACTGGATTCTCTCCAATTTGTCCACATCCTTTCTGTAGTGGAAGGCCCAAAACTAAACACCGTACTGCAGATGGGGCCTCACCAGTGCTGAAAAGAAGGGAATAATCACTTCCCTTGATGTACTATCAACACACCTACCAATGCAGCCCAGTATGCCATTAGCCTTCCTGGCACCAGTGGCACACTGTTGACTCATATTCATCTTATTGCCCACTGTAACCCCCAGGTCCTTTTCTGCAGAGTTGCTGCCCAGCCAGCCAGCCCCCAGCCTGTACCGGTGCATGGGTTTGGTCTGTCCTAAGTGCAGGACTTTGCACTTGTCCTTGTTGAACCCCATGAGATTTCTCTGGGCCCAAGCCTCCAATTTGTCTAGATCATTCTGGATCCTAGTCCTACCCTCCAGCATATCTACTACTCCCCCCAGCTTAGTGTCACCTGCAAATTTCCTGAGGGTGCCCTCTATGCCATCTTCCAGGTCATTGATGAAGATATTGAACAAAACCAGCCCCGGGACTGACCTCTGGGGCACTCTACTTGATACCAGCTGCCAACTAGACATCAAGCCATTGATTAGTACCCTCTGAGCCCATTGCTACAGCCAGTTTTTTATCCATCTTACAGTCCCTTCATCCAGCCCATACTTCTTTAGCTTGTCTTGGAGGATGTTGTGGGAGACCATATCAAAAGCCTTGCTAAAATCAAGGTACACCGTATCTCCCCACATCCACAGAGCCAGTCATCTCATCAAGTCAAGTTCCCTCAGACTTGGTTAAATCAATCTGGGTGCTGATGGATGTCACATCTGAAGTGTTTTCAATTGCCTCTGAAGTGCTTCAAAAGGCAAGCGGTGCAAGCACACACCCTTTAAAATGCTCCAAAAGCAGCAGAAACACACTGACAGTCCTCTCCACTCCCCTCCACCCCATGGTTGAAGCAGAAACTGCAGGTCTCAGAAGTCCCCTGTACTTCTCCCTGATTCGAGTGCATATGGCTGCAGCAATTTTGACACACTCAAACTGAGGAGTGTGACAGGGGGTGCATGCATGTCCAGCCACTGAAATTGTACTTTTTTGAAACATTTCCAAGCTTGTTACACTTGGAAACATTTCACATTTTACATCTGTGACAGTCCATTGCTACTCATCTCTGAGGGATAGATAGATAGATAGATAGATAGATAGATAGATAGATGGGGGTGGTGCACGTAAACAAAAACAGGCTATTGGCTCCAGCTAGAAGTGCTGATAAAGGGACATTCCCAACAGACAGAAAAAAATTAAATAAATATCAAAGTTACCTATGTTTCCACTCCCAGGAACTCCTGGCAAATAAACTGTGGGCAAACTCTTCGCAGTACTCACTGGTGTGCTTCTCTTTTCTGTCATACATTTAGTTTATGCTTTTAAAAGAAGTGATGAGCATTCAAAATCCTGGTTGGATCTATTAGCTTACTTAGTCCCAGAATATAACAATAATAATGATCATAATAATAATCTTTTCTCTTTCTAGTGTTCCAGAAAAAGAGGAGGGACAAGAAAGTAATGTAGAGACCAACTAAGATGAAATGCGATGCTGAAATGAATAAGTAACTTCATTATATTCTACAACATGATAAGACTTTGCAGGCCTGATTACAACATTAAGGGATGGTGCTGCAATATTATAAATTACAGGGTGAAGCACTCCTGTTTCTGTCTCTATATTTCTAAGGTGGGAGAAGTTAATTATTTTTATAGGTCTAGATATTGCATGGATGAGGATATCAGAATATCTTGTCACTGGGTCTGTAGACGGCAGCGAGAGGGAGGAAGAGAGGAAAGGGTACCCACCACCCCATTTAAAAAAATTATTATAAAAATACTAAAAATGATATATAGATTTTTTGACCTACATCCATCATTTTTAATGCATACGTACACCGTGCCCTGTCTCCATAAACCATAGCTCTGTTATTTTTCACGGAGCTGAAGGTAAATGGTCAAGGCGTAAGACTTTAAGTAAAAAAAAAAATTAGCACGAACGAAAAGGTTAATGGGAATTTGTATGATTTTATTATTATTAAAGAACAGAGAGAGAAGAACAGCATTTCTAGCACTCTAAGTGGCCTGTGGTACAATCAGTAACCCTGAAGTATATTCAGCAATCTTTTTTTTTTCAATTGCCCACCGCAGCCTATATTACAAATACATAAATCATAATGTTTCAACAAAAGCAAAATTTAATTTTCTCCTTTCAGCTGTTATCTGGGCCGGGTGGTATATGGCAGGCTGCGGCCGAGTCATTTATTACACTTGCTGAATGGATAATGGCAGGGAGAGTCTATTATACCCAGCTTTGTTAGGGCTTTGAATGTGCTACTGAAACCTGTGGCAGTCTAAATCTCTTTACATCTGTAATAGATACACAGCACTCTATTATTTCATGCCAGAGCAAAATTAAATAGTTGCGTGTAGAGGTAGGGGGGAGGAGAGGATGGGGGGGGATGGAGGAGGGAGTTTTACTGAAAACACTTCAGAGGAAATGATCTCTCCAGAACCTGCTCTCATGCCTCAGACCCATTTTCTTTTTCTCTTGAAAAAACCACTAGTGCTTGCTTTAAAGGGAAACACACAATGACTCTGTGCACCTGATTCAGTGAGATGTTAATTCCCCCTCTGCATGGAATTGTATTTTGGAGGAGTCCAGAGGACTAAAAATAGCTATTTTCCCTTCTCTAACTGGGCCCAGAAATAAAATGCTCCCTCTGCTCTCCTTGCCCAACTTCTTTTCCCCCTTGGGAAGCATCAGGTTTATGTCCTGTAAGGGAAGGGCTGTGGAAAACAGCATGAGATCTGGGTTATCAAGCTTTATACAGGTGTCCTATCAAGGGAGGGAAAGAGGGGAATGAAATCATCACCTGGAGTACACCACAGAGCACAGTGCAACCCTCCATGCATGCTGTGCCATATTATGAGAGGGTGGTTGCTTCTCCCTCCTTTCCTCATGCTTGGTGTATGGATCCAGTAGCCCACCAAGGTATTCTGACAGCATTGTCACCTTCTTCATTGCTCTCCTTTCCCCTCCAAGCGCTCTCTTCCTATCCACAGCTATTCAGGCTGCTAGATAATAAGCTTGAGACTCCTATTGATCTCAGTGGGAGGGTTACCAAAACTATGGTTTTACATCCACGGTGCTGGTCAGGGTGGGAATTGTTGCTTCTCGCATTGAAATGTTCTGACAATGCACCCCACAGAGCAGAGAGAAATGTAGGCATGAAGAGTGTGAACCTGGAATCACCGACTTGGACAGATTTGAGAGACATCTGCACAGACAAGGAGCTGAAATGAGGGCCCCCTCTCACTTCTCTGATATCATGCATAAAGCAAGAGGCACTGAAATCTCTCTGCCTCCCTCTCTTACTGTGTTTGATTCTTCAAAGCTCCAAGTATGTACAAAAGGAACAGCTGCAGCGGGGCAAACATTGCAGCTGGCCACTAGACTCAATGCACATCATTGGCGGGTGGACTAGATAACCGTTGTCATCATTTCCAATTCTATGTTTCCGTGCGATCAAGGAAGACAGAGGACATTTTGAAGAGATCACTGATCTGCTTGGCTGTCCAGAACATGAAGACATGGGACACAAGCAAGAGGAAGCAGAGTAGAGCTGGTTCCTTAGGGAACAGACAGTGTTTTCATGGTCACCTTTAATGCCTCTACAACTAGAAGGGGTACTAGAAGTAAAATACTTGTGGGTATTTTTAGATATCTGACAACACAACCTACACAGAGGGCATGTCTACACAAGACACTTACTGTGCAGTAGCCCCATAACACTGCACAGCAGTGTGCCGGTCAAAAACTGTGCTAATACACTACTGCACAATGTTATTGGACTCCTAAGCAGTAAGCATCACAAAAAAAAACATGCACCAGTGCTACTCTATTAAGCAAGTACTAAAAGAAATGCACAGTAACTACTGCGCATTAATGAGTGTGTAGACATGCCCAGAGAGCATCAAACTGAAGAGGCTGTCAGCAACAGTATCCCATTCCCCTCCCCCATAGTGTTTATCAGAGACATTTGAGACAAATAATTACCAGGAGAAACCTCTCCATGACTGGGGACTCTTCCTGAGGACATCACATGTAATGCGTGAACCTAGTAGGTACTCACAGCTGACCCATGACTATAACAGCCTGCTACCAGGTTGAAAACTTCAGCCTATGTTCAAACAGCAGAGGAATGGGGGAGGGGTTTTGGAGATGAAGGTCATCGGTTCTGTTTCTGTCAACGCCTATAGTGTTTGCTTCATAGCAGTTATAAAATGGCTTTCTTAATAATACTGGGACTGATATGCCCCTCGAACACTCAGTAGTAGCTTGCCTAAATAATAAAGGAACACTTCTTATATTTCCGTAATGCGTACAACCATGTTTCCCTCTGGTGGCTAGCACCAGTGACTATTGCAGCCTTCTACACGGTACTCAAAGATGTCTCCTTTAGCTGAAATGGTAAAGGCCTGTGGTTTTGGTGCTAAAGATCACAAACTCTATGCCAGGTCATGGCTGTGGCATCTGTAGGCATGAAGCGATCTTTATTTTGCTGCTGTCCATGGCACGGCCAGTACAGCCTCTTAATGTGGTGCAACGTACGACCTGTACAAGAAGCAGCTACAGAAATTTGTTGCGTGAGAGTCATTTCTCAGAACGGGATAGAAGCAGGCGTCCAGTGCATCTAAGCAAGTAAATGCAGCCAGCCCTCTGTGTCCTTCTGAAAAGAGCTGTGTGTAGTCATGCCATTTGCAGTGCTGCACACAAAATGCCTGATGACAGGCAAGTCAGGGAGAGAATAACAAGTTTCATGAAAGTTAGCCCCAAATGCCGTATCATCCCCCCCCAGTAAATGAAAGAGTTTATCCCTTAGCTCCCCTTAACTCTATTATCAAGCAAGAATTCTCTTGCTGCCTTACTTGTAATAGCATTGTCCTACTCTCTGATAACAAGAAGAGACTTACTCAGTCTCCCTCCCTGCCAAATCTTCTACAAATCTTCAGCAAGAGGATTAAAACTAAGGCTGGGTGAGGCTGCAGTTGCTCTGTGCCTGCTCGCTTTTTAAAAAGCCGTCTTATCTATGCTCAAGGAAGTAAAGGCTCTTCCCTCGGCGTGTCGCTTTGTTATCGTGTATGCATTCTTTCGCCATCACGCTGCAGAAGCAGATTGATCCAGTCTGCAGATAGCACTACCCCTCTCCCAGGAGACGCTAAAAGCCCCATGTCTTCAAACGTTCCATCAGAGCATTTCATTCCTTTATCAGCTGAAAGGGCTCACACAAGGGTTTCTTGGTTTTTGTTTTTTGGGGTTTTTTCTTTCTTTTTTTTTTTTCCAAAGGAGGAATTATGCTGATGAAGTTGTTGTGTAACCAGTTCTGTTCCATTTACTCTACTGGGCCTATGCACCTCTGCACAGGATTAGAAGTCTCCAGCCAACACTCTTCGAGAATAAAAAGGATGCACATGTGTTGGGGCAGGGGGAAAATATTGTTTAAAGAAATTCTCCCTCATCTGAGCTTGTTTAAGACCAGAAATAGCCAGGTCTGCTCCAAAGCCAGCTGAAATCATTACAAAGTAACCTTCCCTGGGCTTTGGATCAGGTCCGTGACGTTGGCTTTGGATCAGGTCCGTAACATTGCATCCATCTTAAGGAGTACAGGTTTCCCCAACAAATTGTTACTCAGTGCGGATGAGGTGCTAATGAAATCCTTGCCCCCCCGCCTTTCTTTTTTAAGTGCTTACACCAGTAGATAATTAAACGCTTTGGCCAAGTTTTCTCATAGGTAACACCAAGCACAAGATTTGCTCTTTGTATGACACACATGCCTAAATTTCCACTTAGGACCAGGTTACAATGCTCTTACTCAACATAAACAATGGTTCCACTGAAAGCTATGGCTGCCTTGAGTAATAATAGTGTCTCATTGTGAGCAAAGGTATCAGAATTCGGCCATTCGATTGAGTGACTTTAGGAATAGGGTTCGGACTCCTCTACATTCTCCATGGCTTGCAGACAGGACTCAACCAACAAATAATAAATTCTGATACAACCGCTTAACAACACTTAATCATAGACAAGTGGCACTTGGGAGGTTTCTAGCCTTGGATGAAGTTTTAGTATGGGAGTCTGACCTGTACACCAAAAACAGTCTGGATACATTCAGATATTTGGCCAAATTTCAGGGTACCTATTCAAATCCCAGAAGAGAAAAGCCACAAGACCAAGAACTCTGGTGGAAACAGTTACCATTTCCCATGAGTTCAGTGTAGGTTGTGCCTTCTTTAGGGCTGAATTTGTCCTTAAGGGTATGAAGACCTCTACGGTCCTCTGTGTCCCAATTCTGCTTGTATCAAATCTAGTAGAAGAACCAACTCTACTTCACAATACTTCTCTTTTCTCTTCCACTCTGGTTTGCAACTCTGGATCCCTAGGTAGAAAATCCTCTCTGTCCCTATTGTCAGCTCATTCTCTGAGATCTGTTGCCCTGATATAAGTAATGATTGTCCCATTTAGTTCAGCCAAGCAGAGTGCATCTTAGCCTGAAGCCAAGTCACATGAGAATTCATTCATAGTCTTTCATAAGGAAGTAGCCCTACTCTCGAATCTTCAGAAAAGTTCTGTGGTCCTTCCCTCCCTGTTTCCATGCCTACCTCACCCCATTCATCCACCTTCTGGGCAACCAAAGGTATAAACGAGTACTAAACGACTGCACAGTAACAACTGCACAGTCAGCATCTCATGTAGACGTGGCCAACATGGAGCTAATCTGATCTATCTTAAACCACTATGGGCCATATTCTCAGTCGATGTAAATCAATTTCAATCTACTACTGAAGTTAATAGAGCTACATTGATTTACATCAGCTGAAGATCCAGACATGTTATGTATACAAAACTGGGTTTTGTATATACTCACTTCATCCAACAAGGAAAATACCTTGCCTTTCAATTTTTGATTTTCAGATCTCTTTGGCTGGTCTTCAAGAAAGTGACTGCACTGAAAGGAATGACCTCCAGGAAAGACAGTTAATAGGTAAAGATCACTTTTTCCTTCTCTTTTACAGCACTGTATATGCTTAGAAGTTCCCCAGAATGCACTTATGAAACATATGAAAGATATTGTGACTACAGCTATTTGCCAAAGCTCTTGACATCAGATGATGCCTAGATAATCAATTCTGTACGTTTTGGACAGCATATACCAAAAATAGGGTGATTACTTTTTCAAAGCACACAGTTTTCATTGACCTGGCAAAGCTGCCATTCTCATGGACCAGAATTCAAACAACTCTGGAATTTATGTATTACTTTTATAATAAGATTTGCTTTATCTAGCCAGTGAACAGAGGTAGAGAAGTTTCCTGATACTTTTTTGGTCCCACAGCCAAAGAGAGAGACCAAGTGGCCAATTTTAATGCTGTCCAGATACCAGGTCTCACTGAAGTCTTGGACTTTGCGGACATGCTGGCACCCACAACAAACCCGACATTTTTAAATCATGTCAGTACGTATTTGTGAGTCTCTCCTGGTGTTCAGTCAGCACGTTACAGATGTTGTGCCATACTCACAGAACGTTGAAGATACCTTCAGACTGAAATGCAGCAGGGCTTTCAAATGTAGAAACTGCCATGCTAGATCAGACCCATTAATCTTTTAGCCCACAATCCAGTCACCAGGAATGGCTCCTACCATCTGGTTCAAAAATGGTACAAAGAATCCTACAGCAGGCAGTTACAGAACAGTCTGCGCCAAAAAAAGTTTCATCCTATTGCTTAATAGTTAGGAAGTGATTTTTTCACTGAAGCATGCATTTCTCTCTTGCAAAACTCTTACTCCAAAATTACTATAATTTGGGACATTCTTGTTACCTCTAGGAATTGCCACGTTTTTCCCTCAATCCTGCTAAATTTGTAGGATAATAATAATAATACTGCATCCTACAGTATTAAGGCCCACCAGGTAAATGCATGTGTTATATGCATTTCCTTTTATCCATTTTGAAGTTTGCTGGTTTTCAATTTCATTGAATGGCAACTTAACATCTAGCATGAGAAAGGGCAAATAAAACTTCCCACTTTACCTTCTCTGCCCCAGTGATTATTTTACACACTTTTATTTAGTCCTTCCTTATTCATCTCTTCTCTAAAGTAAAACATTCAAATTTTTTCAAACTCTGTCCATATCCCATACACCAACTTGTTTCCTTCACCATCTCTGAAAACTCTTTATTTCAGTTTCATTCTTTTGAGGAGAGGGACACATTGTTGAACAAGGGTCCACATCCTATTGCTACTATCAGAACTGCTTCTGACTGGCACCTGGGTTGGTAGGAAAAAAAAGAAAAATGCAGACAGACCAATATTGATTAAACTTGCTTCTTGTATCACTTGACACTCCTTGCCAGGCACCATTGTAGCACAGTATACAGGCAACCCCTGCTTAGTGCTCTTAATTGGTTCTGGAAAAAATCGAGCATTAAGTGGAACCACACTAAGCAAAACCCATTTCCCCATAGGATTTAATGTAAATAAATATAATTGATTACTGCCACTTTTTGCTGCTGATTGCCTATACTAGGAAACCACCTGTTCTTCCTACGTTGTGCCCATTCTCTGGTGAAAATGACTTCAGCCCTTAGCAAAGCCACCCAGTGTCACAATCTGTATGGAACATGGAGGAGTTAGGTTGCAGGACAGAAGGATTTGGAGGAGGCACTGGGAATTCAGTGTGCACATGAATTTAGGATGAAATAGTCCCATGCACCGGTACAGACTGGGGACTGACTGGCTAACCAGCAGCTCTGCAGAAAATGACCCGGGGGTTACAGTGGACAAAAAGCTAAATATGAACCAACAGTGTGTCCTTGGTGCCAAGAAGGCTAATGACATACTGGACTGCATTAGTAGGAACATTGCTGGCAGATTAAAGGAAGTGATTATTGCCTTCTATTCTGCACTGGTGAGGCCACATCTGGGGTACTGGGTCCAGTTTTGGGCCACCCACTACAGAAAGGATGTAGACAAATTAAAAGGAGTTCAGCAGTGGGCAATAAAAATGGTCAGGGAGCTAAAGCACATGACTTCAAAGAAGAGGCTGAGGTAACTGGACTTTTTTGGTCTGCAGAAAAAAAGACTGAGAGGGGATTTAATAGCAGCCTTCAACTACCTGAAGGGGGGTTAACAAAGAGGATGGAGTTAGACTTGTCTCAGTAGGCACATGGATGCAACGCAGCATTGGGCGCTTTTAAAAGCGCCCAGCGCTGTGTCACATACATTTGTATTAATGGTGAAATTTGCGTCAGCACTGAGAAAATGGCAGTGGTACACTTTTGAACTTAAGAAACATCAAAGGTGTTTTAGTTTCAAAGCACACTGCTGCCATTTTCTGAGCCCTGATGAGCATTTTGCCATTTATACAAATGCATGCGACACAGTGCCAGGTGTGTCAGTTTGATTGCTCCGCAGGCTCGATTAATCAAGTCTGCTCCATTGTGCTGGATTTCTGGCACGTGGGAGCAGAAAAACGTATGTGTATAAATGCCCAGGAGTGGTAGATTACAGAACAAGGACCAATGCTCTGAAGTTGCAGCAAGAGACGTTTAGGTTAGATATTAGGAAAAACTCTCTCACTGGGAGGGTAATAAAGCACTGGAACAGGTTACCCAGAGAGGTGTGGGAATTTCCATCCTTGGAGGTTTTTAAGACCCGGCTAGACAAACCTTTGGCTGGGATGATCTAACTGGGGGCATTCCCGCTTTGAGCAGGGGGTTGGACTAGATGATCTCCTGAGGTCCCTTCCCACCCTAATTTTCTATGATTCTAGGGTTAAAAACATCCTTACTGTGATCATTTGTATTGCAATAACACTGCCGGTCTGCAATAGGAATCAGGATTCTTGCTTCCAGGTGTTGCACAAGGACACAGAAGAAGACAATGCTTACCCCGGGGAGCTTATGAGGCAAAGGTTGGAAACAAACTAGGCATAGAGAATTGAAGCAAGTTGCCCAGCATCACACAGCAGTTCGCTCCCAGAATGAGAACTACAGTGTGGGTCTCTGGCGTGCTCTGTGGGAAAATATAGGAATACGGCACTCTCTACGCTCATATTTAATTACCCCAAGTCATATTTCACAGCACCCAGTTTTACATGCCCCTTTTTTTCATTATATTTAAACAAACCCTAAGTTTGAGGTGTTGGTGATAAACTAGCAAACAGCCAGCCAGCCATGGAAGAGAAATGCTGCTGAAAGTTAACCGGGAATGGAGTAAGGATCCAATCACAGAAGAGCCACCTGCCTCCCCTGCTCTATAAGGCTTATTTCAGTCCCTTAGGAGCTTCCATTTAAATAGGGGAGGGATTTCATCTCTAAACAACAAGGCTAGTGTCAGATGTAGCTGACACATGTGGGGTAAAGGTTATAATTTCATGAGGCATGAATGTTTTTTTTAATTTCAACCAATTAAATTAAACTCTGTTTGAGACCCATAGTGCACGGTCCCTGAAATGACCATTTACCATATACATCATATACTCAAGAGACTTCCCTTTCTGTGTTATTTCTTCAGTCCAATGACTAGATGAAAGGAAGTCACTGAAGCGTGAGCTCTATAACAATATAAAATAAAATCAGAGATGAAGGTTTCCTAGGGTGAGGGTTTTTTAGTGGCTGTTACGTTGTTTAGTTAATTTCAAAGCTACATGCTCAGACTTTTGTTATCTATTGAATCCCATTAGACTATATGAAAGAAAATAATTTACTATGCAGATTTGCAAATAGTTCTTTACTAGCGAGGGGAAAAAAAAAAAAAAAATCAAGCCGTGTGTGGTACGTAGGGTTAGGCTGAAAGGTACCGTTCAGTTTCTAAGACAGTCTTCTGGGCTGTGTTCTGAGAGTTATTTTTAAATGTGTGGCTTAAATCAAATGGCTGAACACCACCATTGGATTCCTCACGATATAAGAGGAAGTTTTGAATCCAGCATCCCCTACCCCCGAACACCAAGGACTTCAGAAGTCACACAGAGTTCCAGGGCTATAACAGTAAAGCTAAAAGACACCTCGCCAATTGCTCTGTCAATTGCAGACCTCAGTTTCTTGAAGACACGTCTACAAGAAGACATTTCCATTTATGCAGCTTTCCCATGAGGCCATACCAACTTATTACTAACTGCAAATATTAATGCAAAGCCACTGACCCAGATCACAAGATATTTGTATTTCAGTTCTTCCATGCATTGCAGCACGAGGAGCTTCCAGACCCAGGGGTAGCACCAATTTCTTAGCGCAGAGCTGAGTGGAAAATAAAGCAAGTAATTTCTCACATCACCATTTTACCTTGGACTGACTGGCCATTTACTATAAATGAACTCATTGAAGTATCGACTTGTGAATAATATGAAGGAGAGAACAATCCAAGTCCTGAGTGCTTCTGGCACCTGAACAACAAATAGGAGCATAATAGATGTAGAAAAAGACTAGATCATGAAGTTCATGATGGTGTGTGCCAGCAGACAGGGCTCAGGGGGCACGTCTACATGAGATGCTAACTACGCACTAGCCGAATAATACTGCGTAGCAGCGTGTCACAGCACCAACAATGCTAATACGCTACTACACAGTATTATTAGCCTACTGCACAGCCGCATCACTAAAAAGGTGTTCACTGGGGCTACTGTGCAATAACTCCATTTACTGTGTATTTATCCAGTACTTGATTATACTAAACAAATGCTCAGTATCCACTGCGCAGTAGCACCTGGTGTACACGTGCCCAAGAATAAGAATCAGGACACCAGAATTTTAGGCTCGCTCCTGCCTTAGCCTATTCTGCAACCAGCGATACATCATTCCAGTTTCAGGTACCTCGGTGTCCTTCTCTGTCAAACGAAGCTCATGATACCTTTTGATAAGTGAGTAATGATATAGAAGTGTTAACTACTATTATACAGATAGGAAGAGTATAGTTTTCTGAGGAAAGACACATCATGCCAAATTGATATCACTCAGGGGTACCAGCAGAAGATCTCTTAAAAGTATTACATATACACACATACTTCTCTAATAAACACGTAAGCTCCCAGGTTTGAACACTGTACATTATCCATGTTTTATTTTTCTACTGTGTATTTTCACAGAGGTCTATACCTGAGTGGACTCTCAGAGTAAAGAGGGGAAAAAATCCTTATTAGATCATCTAGAAATGTTTCTGTTCAACAGGTTCTGAGATATGATGCGCTTACTGATAGGGCCCTTATGCAATCTAGTGCTCTATCCATCTATTAAAGGATTGTTATTTATATTGCTACAGCATTTTCAAGACCCAGCCTGGATTGCTCCTAGCACTCCAATATACAGTAAATGACAATCCCTGTCGCCTCATGGTATCAGGTAAGGAGACAACAATTTTAATGCTGGGAGAAGCTAGTGTTTGCAGATGATGTTTGTCTAGGAAAAATACACTCCTAGAGAATGAGCAGGGAGAGTAGATCTAAGAGTAGCTCCAAACTGGACCTTGCAAAAAGGCTGGGAAGTTTGCAGCCTGCAATATTGAAGTCACAAAACAGACGGTTTCAGTAAACCATTCCATGTACTTCTTATCTAGTTCTAATCAAAGAATACAGAATTATGTTACCAAGAAATCTCTATACAGATGGGTAACCACTTCCTGCTGGGCTCCTGAAACAGCTGTGTCCCTGCAACTCCACTCAAACACCCTGCTTGAAAGTATCACCCTCCAGCATTATTATATCACTGCTGTCACGTCTACATGTGTATTAATGCGCCATGGTTACTACGCATTCAGTTTAGTACCTGTAATAACCAATACTAACTAAATGCACAGTAACCAATGCTACTGCGCAGGAACATGGGCACACACATAGTGCAATAGCATGACTTTTGCCATGACACACTAATGTACAGTAGAATTAGTGTACTGCGCATTTAGTATCTCAGGTAGACATGCCCTGCTGTGGCCAATCAGCTCAGAGGATTACCTAGAACTAAAACTGGAAGTTATGAGTAATGGGATATAAAGACTTTCACCTTGGTCACTAATTAAAATCTAGCCCCAGTTGGAAGTGACTAAATGTCATTCCTACCTGATGGCAGTTCAATGGCCTATTTGAAATGAGTTTCCTGGCCTCAGTCCAGCTCCCCAAGTGACAAGTATCCTCATGACAAATGCTCCCACCACTACTGTTCACATTAGCTCAGAGACTGAACGGTCATGGAGATTACACTATGCCTTTTTGTACATTCTTAAGTACTTATTTTGCTGTATTTCTCTCTTCTAAGCCCATGGCATGGGTATTGCACCAGCTTGGACATCCTCACCACAACTGGAGTCACTGGGAAAAATTCAGAATTGACATGCAAAAGGAAGATAAAGTAGGGGTTGATAAAAGGATGCATCTGCCCCAAGCTTCAGCTGCAGCCCAAGTGCATTCAATGTAGCTGAAGAGGGTGATAAGAGGTGGCTTTATACCAACCTGTGGATCCCCAGTTCTGGAGCTGCCAGCAGCTATCTAGTTAGTTATAAAGGATGTTTGCAGGCATGCTCACTGTTTTCTAAACCATCCTAACTGATTCTCATCACACCATTCAAATCAAATTTCAGTTCGAATGGAGGGCTGATAGATGATCATGGGCCATCAGGGAGGTTTTCCTGTATTTCTGCACTTCTGCAGTAGAGACTGCAGGGGGTGCTGGACACTGCCCATCACTCACAATCAGGCCACACAATTGTGCTCACTTGCTACACCTGGTGGTGGGCACAACCAGCAGCAAGCCCTAGGTACCTGCCATATATACAAGTTAGTTAATACAGTTTAAATTGCCTAGATCAGACTACCATAGTTTATGTTAAATTTAATCCTCATTCAGTGAGGATTAGTTACTTTGGACTGGAGCCAATTTTAATTCAGACTACAGACATTCACACGCATATAGTGATGGCTGCAGTCCAGATTAAACCTAAGTAATGTCTATAAATGGCCATAGTCACTATGTATTCCAGTCCTGTAGAGGTCCAGAAGCAAGTGTCACCCTATCTTTCCTGAAAAGAAGGAGG
This sequence comes from Crocodylus porosus, assembly GCF_001723895.1. Lineage (NCBI taxonomy): Eukaryota > Metazoa > Chordata > Crocodylia > Crocodylidae > Crocodylus > Crocodylus porosus. The sequence goes on along the minus strand of NW_017728948.1, from coordinate 12,221,088 downwards.
GTTCCCAGACAGATGGGATGCTGGTTTCATGGGGTCATAATATTGAAAAGGGTGAGATCTGCTTTTCTAAATAATGCTTTCATGCTTCATCCCTCCCCAAGGGCCCTTCTGACAGCCAGGAACCACCACAGCACAGAGATGCTTACCCACATCTCCAGTGCTGAGAGACTTGGTTAGGAGCAAGGCAACTTACGGTCTTTATAATTTACAGAAGCACTCTGCTGGGAAAATCTCATACAGGCTGTATGAGCCAGAAGGAAATACTGGACCTGACCTTGAGAAACTACATGGCATGTTGGATCACCAAGAAGACTATGCTGACAGGGCTATCCTGCCTAAGGACCCAAGGTCACTTGTTTGGAGCTAGCTCCAGTATCTTTGCACACTTCTGCATTATGCCATGCAGATGAAACTTCAGTGGGTCTCGAGGCATCTACGGTCTTGTCCAAAGTTGGGATTTGACTCCCATTACTCCCCTCAGTGGCCAACCACCACCAAAGCTACACTGGTGCGAAGCCCTCAGACAAAACCACAAGCTACACCAATACAAATCACCAATTTCATCTGGAAGGTAGCATGGGTACAGCTTCAGCCGTGGTTGAAATCTTCAGTCTGTGGACCACGGACCAGATTCTAGTCCACCCATTAGGCACTTAAGTGGGTTTTGGCACCTCAGTGTGATTCCATTTCACCCTGTTCAAGTCCTGCAGATTGGTTAATTTTGTATCACAGTCATCTTACCTCAAAGACTGAATTACAAAAGAATAGCGAAGAGGAGGACTTGCTCACCCACCCACCTTTTGCATTAACTGTTTTTCAGCAACATGAGCCAGATGGAGCAGGTTCGTAGTTAGGCACCTAAGTCCACTTACGCATGTAGTAGGTGGAATAGGTCCTGGCCTCAAGCATCCATTGGGATAATTTACATACAGAACAGGGGGCAGGAGAAAGTGTGGGTGTAGGTTTGCATCAATGAGGACTCCCTGTAGATGAACCTGACATTTCCTAACAGGGTGATATACACATCAACCTCAGCTATTATCTCTATGGCAACTTCACTGAAATGACTGTGGGCTAACCTTGGCCTGCTTTGTGGGAGTAGGATTAGGCCCTTGTCTGTGTATATGCCAACAGAAAATGGGGAAGTCATATCCCTCTAGCCTATATTGCTTCTTGTTACAGATTCACAATCTGGGAAGGAGCCAGAGATCCTAAACAAAGATAAGGTGTAAAGAGGTGGACAAGACATTAAAGAAATAAAATCCATATCGGGCAATAATGGTCATAAAGCAATAAGGTAGATGTATAATAGTTCCTGGACTTTTAATTTGTGACTAATTTGTTGCACAATGAGGTTGCAATTTTCTAATTGTGATTGCCATTTTAATTTTACTCATGGCTGTGCAACTAACAATGTATAGTCTAGTAATTAAAATTAATTGTACCTTCACCTGCATATTTCTATTAGGCTGTTAAATTTAGTCTGTAGGCTCAATGATTTTGTTCTCTGAGAGATGCCGAATTCATTTCACTGAGCCCAATTATGTTACACTGAGTAATTCCTGTATGAAAAACAAGCATTTTATTTTGATATAAAAGAGTTACTAGAATCCCCTTTTTAAAACTGTGAATGTTCAACTCTGAAATATAAGCTAGCAAGGGATACATGAAGGGGTTTTTTTTAATTAAAAATAACATATTACTATGTTACTTACAAAAGCAGCAATTATAGACCCCCAAAATAAAAACTATGAAAACTAAACTAGATTTTCACCATTCAATTAATTTCATGAACAATTAACAGCTGTCTCCATAACCACATGCATTGAGTTTAAATTCAGTCACAATTTTATGACAAGCTATTTCAGAATATTTAAAACAACTGGAACACTACGTAACAGGAGCTTGTCTTCCAAATAGCAACCATGGTCACTCAAAAGGGAACTGCTTTCTTGACAGAATTCATGTCTTTTCATGACCTGTGCATGTATTTTTTCAGAGACGTGTGTGGCCCATGTTTACTCAGAAGCTGGAGGGGCTGTATTATGTGCAACTGGTCATTTCAGAAATAATGCCAATCACTCCTGTTTCTATGTTGTTAATAATATTTTTCTATTTAAAGAGAACCATGCGTTTTTCTTGGTTATAGCAGTGGGTAAGCAGAATGATTTTCACTGACTGTTAACAGTGTTTTTCTGGATTTACCCATTATACCTAAAATGGAATCTGGCCCTGTCCTGACAAGATTCGCCAGAGGGCTTAAAAGTTTGGACTAGAATATTCAAACTTGAGAAATCCTAAAATTATGCATTCAGAGGCCTATTTAGGCACCAAAAATCTGAGCTTTTACAGTGACAATACTGTACCCACTTTTATTTACCATATTTACTCACATACCACATGCACCTTTCCCTAAAAAAATGTTCCTTCTAACATTAGGGTGCATGGCTTATGCTAGGAAGTTGATTTTTCTGCCTAGAATAGAAAGAAGCATGATGGTGTCTGTTTCCTTTCCTTCTCTTCACCCCAGCAGCTGTATGGAGGAAGGATCGGAGTCCAGAAGAGGTAGATTCAGGGGGAGCAGGACAGGGTGTAAGGAGAGGGGGAGGGCAATAGTACATTCACACCCTGCTTTGATTCCTGCCCCATACCAGTTTAAAACATCAGTGGCATTTCTATGTCAGGGCTGGGGGAGTCAAGTGACTTTGTGGTTCACTATAACCTACTTGAATCCTACCTGAATAGTCTTCATTCCACTGGTGTTAATGACCATCCCTTCATTTTAATGGTCTTGGTGTTCCACTAATAAAAGCTATCCTTTGTACAGAAATTGTGCTGTCTTTTAGATATTCCTGTTCTCTCTTCTCCTGTAGACAACTGTGCAGACTGGTTTTAGCTCTTTCCAAAATCCTAGCTATCTATCCATGGCATCCCATCTTCAGCAACCTGACTCTGAAAAAATTCTTTTTTTTTTTTTGGTCATTCTTCCTTACCAAAAACAAGGTACATCTTATCAGGGAGCAGAGTACAGGCTGGCTCACCTGGAGGTAGCAAGGGCCACTGTGGGCACTGACAGACGTGCAGCTCCCCACTACACCTCATGGCGCTTCACAAAACGCGCCTTGAGTTACAACAAACCCCTCAATCCAACAAATGTTCACTGTTGGGGTGGGGGTGAAGGGAAAATCAAGCTCTACTTTGGACCTGTTCCAGCAAAAAGACTGTGTGTCTGCAGCCTCTCTCCTTATCTCCCTCTGCCCCCCACAATAGCTCCAGTGCTGGTCTTCAGGATGGGAGTGGGGAGAAGGCAGGGGAGGGAGATCCAGCCTGGGGTTTACTCAGCCTTTGGTGGGGGGAAGCAGGGGCTTGAAGCCCCCACCCCCCCGAGATGGTGGACTCTAATATACTCCCCCCGCCCCCCAGTGCAGGCTGGGCAAACCCCAGACCAGAGCTCCCTCCCTTGACTTCTCCCCTTTCCCATCCTGAAGACAGCACGGGGAACGGGGCTGGGCTGATGCAGAAGTTAATAAAGGGTTAATAAAATGAAGCACCTTCATCTGAACCCTCATTAAATGAGGGTTAATTTGTTGCGTGATTGGGCAGTTTTAAAGTGCTCTGCAGCCATGCACTTGTTAGTGCCCTGTGCTGCCCCAGAGGTGTCACCCTGTGGAAAGATAAGTAGTATTTGCCCAGCTGCACTACCTTAGTGCTTCTGTGATAGATGTAAGTGGGTTACAGAAGGGTGTAGAATCTGGGTCTTCAGACTGATCTCTACCTGTCTGGGGAGAGCAGTGAAACAGGTTAAAAATAACGTGCTGCCCAAAATGCACAAAGAAAACAGGGACAGGGACATGGAGAAGCACTTTTAAGTAACTTCATCCAGTTATACCAGCCTTACCAGTTACTCCTAATTAAACAAGGTATGCACTTTACAGAGAGGAAGGTGATGTCACAGATTTCCCAATCTAAAAGGCAAGGTGGGTATGTGTATGAGAGAGAGACACCAAATGTGTATCAGCTGCAACCCACTTAAAATATCACCATTTCCTATATTACTATGCTACTTTATTTCCATAGGAGTCATTTTTAAATAATAACAGGACCTCTTTATAACACTCAGAATAATTGCCTCTTCTAGAAGACCTCACCAAGACTGCTAATTGTAGTTGGATGAGTGACTGTTGTTCATGAAATTCCCTATTAGCCCTTGACCCATATCATTGCTAGAGCAAGTTTTATAAGCTTAATTGCATTTTCTCCCGCTGCCTGAGTAAATTAGTGTAAACCAATAGAATTTCCTAGTTCTTTTGCATCATCTCTTGATGTTTTCCTCACAGATATAAACAAAAAGTTTAAAAAAAAGTCTGGTCCTAGTCAAAGAATGAACCCAAACACCAGCTATACAGTCCTTTATAAAATGTACAAAGCTGAGAATTTAAAAAGTCAGCTCATAATTGCTTTTGTTATTTTATTACATAGAAAGCTTACAGGGATTTAACACACATTGTCCATGGGTAGGCAGGAAACAGAAACAAAAACCTCCCCACAACATCCAAGAGAGATAATGGAAGCAGAGACTGCAAAAGCTTTTACAGTGCTAGAAATTACAAAGCTTCCTATGGGGGTCTATATTTGTTATAAGATGGGCTGTTATCTTCAATCTAAAAGCAACCTTGATAAAGTATCTTTTGACACTTTTACTGCTCCTTTAAATGAAATATTCCCTGTATCTTCAAGAATCAGCTTGAGTGGAATTGACTCGGCAGCTCAGCTTTAGAAAGACAGGGGAAACATTTTCTAATTTAAAAGAAATTTGAGAAAATAGTTCCATTCCCCTCTCTATTATCTAGCCATTCTGCAGCTTAGGCTTCTGAAACATCAACATGCACAGTTTGCTTTACAATCCTTCGGCAGAAATTAGCTGACACCCATCAATGTAGATAACAGAAAGCTGTAGCATTAACACTTGAGAGCGCATTAATCTTTCCCAAATTAAAATCTGCACCACAGCATTTAAGATTGAGGCCACCATGGTTCAGTGCTGTTTGACCGCCAATTTTGATAAAAGTGTTTTAAGAGAGGTGAGACTTAGATAAATTGCCCATGGTTACACAACAACAGTGAGGGTAAGTGTTTCGTCTACTGGCTGCCATCATACTGGGGTGTCAGCCAAATGTTTGCATGTTTACACAAAGTGCAAAACAGAAGGAAAAGCAACACATTGCACTATATTTCTTGGAGGTGACATCAATATTATATTTCATCGGAGGGAGACAAATATACTTTCACATTTGAGTATCTGAAGATAAGGGCAGCTTTGGTTGTAAAACAAATGAATATTCTTCCCGAGTCCTCTGGCAACCCACTCTGTAAGAGTTTAAAAGCAAGCTGCTCAAACTGGAGGGCAGAACTGAGGGTTATAGATAATACCCACAGAGAGGAGGTAAGCGGGGCCAGTTATAAAATGAGTTTTGCGTCGGATGCTTAAGGGAAACCCAGCCAGAAATTTTAATGTGAATATTTCAGATTTTGGAGCCCAGTCAGAGAGCGCTGCACAGACTCCTGTTCAGCACAGCATTTGGCTTTTCATCTTTTATGGTGGTGTGTGCTTTCATCGAACCTCTCAGAGCTTGACGCTGCCCAGTGGAGGCGCGTTGAGGGCTGGATCCAAAGATCAGTAGAGTAAATGGCAACCTTTTGTTGTCTCCAATGGGATCCAGAGCAGGCCCCAAAAGCGGAGCAATTTTTAATAATGATGAAAGTTGATCTTTCTTGGCAGATCAGCTATGGAGACGGTTTACCAAATGGGCATGCCTCATAATTATGGAAAATAGTGTGATCTAGCGCCTAGGGCACTGAAGTAAAAGACAGGAAATGTAGGTCCTATTCCTGGCTCTGCCACTGAAAAGCAATGAGACCTCAAGCAACTTCTCTCTCCCCATTTTCCTCATACCCTTTGTCTTGTGTATGTAGATCATGAGCTCTCAGCAGCAGGCTTTGCTCTTCACTGGTTTGTCCAGTGCTTGGCACAAGGAGGCCTTGATCCTAACTGGAGCTTATAGGCTGCATTGAAATTGAAGAAGAATAAATATGATCTCTTTAATCCTGATTCAGGGATACATAGGGGCTAGGCTTGTTTAATTCAGTACACAGTTGTCTCCCTCCATGAGAAAGCCTGGTATATGGTAAGAACGTAAGAACTGAAAGTAACTAGTTGGCTGGTCCTAGCTCTGCCACTGACTTAGTTTCCCCATCTGCAAAATAAGAATAAGGATAAAAATCTGATCTTGAAAAGCTTGTAATACATTTTAAAACTCTTCTAGCATTTTAAAACTCATCTAGCAATAAAATGCCCATATGGTAAAGTACAGCCAGTCTATTAATTTGGCTCCCTTTGGAATCTGGTGAATAATTAACTCCATTAATTTAATTCTATTATTATACAATTAACGTTTGCTACTGTATGTAGAAAAGCAAATCTCCTTAATTGGTGAGTATTATATCCGTGGAAATATATACTCATCTAAATTAGAGGAGAAAATGGAATATACAGAACAAGATTTCGGTACAAATGCATTTGGGTTTTCTAAGTGACAGATCAGTGCACGGTGTAAATACTGCAGAATAAAAATAGGCATCTGCTGCTTCCCACCTTCCTTTACAGAAGAAATATTCCCTGGAAATTATAGATGGAGAAGGCTTTAGAGCAGGGTGTGCTTTCCAGTGGTTAGAATAGGGAGCTGGGAAGCTGAGTGTTACTTCTCAGGCCAGAAAATGTTATCTGGCTGTTAAAGCACTAGATTGGAAATTAGAAGAGCTGGACCCTATTCCCACCTCTGCCTCATACTCACAGTGTGACCTTACTGAAGTCGCTTAGAAAGAATCAAGAAAGAGAAGTGAACTGATAAGACAACTTACCTAACTCCCAAAGATGGGATGAAAACTAAGGTCTATGGAGTGCTTTATGGTATTCTGGTGAATAACACTGTAAAAGTGTGAAGTACTAGACTACACTATATTAAACACACTGTGTCTTTTATACTTTTGATCATCGTCTACTGTGAGGGATTGCCAATGATTAAATGAAAAAGTGCAATGAATTAATCGATCTAGAGGTAATGACAATGTAGCCAAAGTTGCACGCACTTTACATTTGGGAACTCCGTGCTCTAAAACAGTCTTCTGCATGCCATGCATAAATGTTTGTTGCTTTGTTCAGATGTCCTTCTCAAATCTTCCTAGGCATTATTACATACCTTAATATACTTGGGTAGGCAGGCAAATCAAGTGGGACCAAACTTGTGTATGAAGGTATTTAACACCTAACTGGACTGTTAGCCAAATGAATCTAAAACATCCATCTGGTGAGTACTTCATTGACCATCACTATTATTATCATGTATTAACTATACTGCTGTAACACCTCTCCTGGCATTGTACAAACATAAAATGCCCCTAAGACCTTACAGTGTCACTACAAGATGAGTAATGAGAGGTGTATGCAATTAAATGCACAGGGGAAACAAAATAATGAGATGACCATAACGAATTCTAGAACAGAGACACTGTCAAACCACATAGCAGCATCCAGGAGTAATTTGCCAAAGAAGACATTTTCCCATCTTAGCAAATGATGACCTGATTTCTATTATTCACACGTTTTTATCACCTCTTCTCTGGAATAGAGCAATGCAGTAGGCTTGAAGCCACCAGACCTCTTGAAACTCCAGCTGGAACAGAATGCTATTGTCTCCTCAGTAGCACCATGACCACATCGTGCCTGTCCTCTGCCTCTCTACCGTAGTTTCCCATAGAATCTCAAAATCAAGTTCAAGATTTGTAGTCCTTATCTTTGCGGCAATCAATGGTCACATTATCTAAAATACTGCCTAAAATTTTGGGATGAAGACCAAGGTCAATGCCTTTGCTCCTCCTGCACAATGCAACTTTCTGAAATAAGGATTAAGTTCATCAGCACAGGAGAGAAGCCTTACTGATCACCAAGAAGGCTCAAGTACAGACAATCAAAAAGCCTGAGGCTACATCAGTTCAGTCTTTGCAGGTTAGCCTAAGATGCAGAGATTAAACTGAGAAACAACTGGACAGACATTCACTTTTGATTCAAGAAATGTAGCCACATACCTGTAGTGGCTCAGGCCAGGGTGCTTAGAGCATAGCTCTCTGGCAGGTAACCAGCATGGACTGTGTGTTCACTTCCTCTTCCTGTGGTCCCCAAAGTCTCTGGGATTTGCAGTCCACAATTACAGCAGGAGGACTCTGCAGGATTGCTCATTACTTTCTCTTCCTGGTCCCAGGTGTCTCTGGGATTTGTAGTCCACAGCTGTAGCCAGCAGCAAGTTTGAGCTGGGAAAGGGGTGTTTAACCCTCCTCCTTGGTCCCAGACCCTAGCTGCTGTTTGTCTGGGGAGGGGCAGTCCTTGCCTCTCCTCCCTGTCCCCTTCTCTGCTGGAGCACGTGGCACAGCACAGCCCAGGTCTGGGAAGCATGCTGGGATGCTGGGGGACTGTGATTTAACTTGAACCAGGAAGGGGTCTGGGACAGAAGTTTCAGAAACTGGTTTGACCCAAATCAATTAAGTCTGATACTACATTCAACCAGGTTTACTGTAAACCAATTTCAGCCATTTTGAAACTGGTTAATATGCACAAAGCTTCTGTTCTGTTACACGTTTCTGATGACTTAAACCAGTTTATGTGTAACTTCTGTCCCTAACCCAAAAGACTGTAAAATGAATTCTTACGGGAACTACAGAGCACCATAAACCTTGCTACTTTCTGTCCTGAGCACCGATTTCTCTAACAAATGCAGACTGTGGACATTTAAAAATTCCTATCAAAGCAAAACTCTATCATGCATACACATTTTTCTCCCCAAGAAGGGGACGAGAGCAAAAAACAACCAACCAACAAACCAAACAATTGACATATACTAGACATCTCACGAAATGAACTATTGGTAGAGGCTTAGGGAGTCCTTGTTGGAAAGGCAGTAGAAGAATCGGTTGGAATAGAATAATCTATGTTTACCTTTCAGGTACACTGTGACCAGGCACAGCATATCTGAATTTAGTTACGACCAATTTCTTGGGTCTTTCTGAAGTAAATACACCTGAAAAAATGCACACTGCCTTCTATCCCTAGAGATCTTGTAAAAGTTCACAAAGGCTGCTAAAGCCAACTGGTGATAGCATGACTCCTTAAAACTGTTTGGTTCAATCTGAAGATTTGATTCACAACACAAAAGCACAGATTAAAACAGATGCTATCAGATGGTGTTGATCAGGTTGGGTGGTTTGATATCAATTACTATATTTTTGATTTGGAGTGGACCTGCTGATCCGACAAATCTATGCTATTATAAACTCGAGCTTAAATAATTAGACAAACAAGATGGAATATTAAGATGAATTAAGGGTAGCTCTGCATGCAAACCGTAAGATGCTTATATTTGCATTATCCTCAGAAAGGAGTCTGTACGAATCCATAGCAAGGCAACCAGAATCATTGGGCCTGCAGTGATTCTAAGTAAATAGAAGTCTGGTGGGTAAAAAAAACTTTGAATGGACTGGAGCATCAAAGTAATAAAACTGACGATGCTAAAAATTCTTTTTAATTCATTAGTTACTTAAGACTCAAGATGTGTTTCTCTGCTATGCCTCAGAAACTCCCTGTCTGCAAAAACTATAATTCCAGGCCTGGCATACATGTTCAGAAAGAAGCAGAAAGGACTTGCGCTATCAGGTCAATTACTTCATAGTAATCCTATAAGAACAGGACACCTAATTCACCATTCGGTTACTGCACTACAGTAAATCAGTGGAGTGACAAGGTACAAAATTTCAGTGAGGCCTCATTTGGACATGAGACTCATGTCCACATTGTGTTTGCAGGTAGACATGTGAAATACCCCCCAGATAAAAAATTGAGGCCAAATCTGACAAGATGCTGTGGAGAAATGTAGCCCAAATACTGAAAAACAGGTGAGAACATGCTTAATTTTTCTCACGCGGGTAATTCCAGCAAATAGCACTAGTGACTTGGGCATGCTGAGAGTAACTGCGACTCATCTAGGAAACAGAGAGGTAAAACACCTTAGAACAAACCTATCCACCATCCTCATGAAAAGAGACTCAGGAGAACAGATCTTCTTGGGTGGATCCTGGATTTTGTAAAGAGAGGTGTGGGAGCAGCAACAGGCACTGCAGGGGTGACTGCACCCCCACTCCCAGCTTTCCCCACCCACTACTAGGACAAGCAGATTATCCAACCAGAGTAGCAGCTGGGGAGGTTGTTTTTTTTTTTAATCAAAGAAGAATCTTCCCTACAAAACCTCACCACCCTCTCCATTGCCCTACAGGCTCTGCAGCACCTTCCCCACCCTCCCATTCACCCTCTCCCCTGCCCAGTGTTGCTACTATCCCCATTGTCTCAAGCTCTCCCCACTTTTCTCTGAGCCTGCTACCAGGTTGGCAGGGAACACCCAAGGGACAGGGAGGGGGAACCCACCCAATGCTGCTGCTGTCCTGGGCTGAGCCAAACTTCCCTTGCAGCCTGGCTAGAGCGGCTCTGGAGCTCCCTCCCATCCTGGGGGCAGCTGGAGACAGCAGCAGCAGTAGGCAGGAGAGGGTGGGATGGAAGGGGAGGGAAGGAGATGTGCTGTTGATCATGGCAGAGAACGGGGGTACAATTCTTACCTGATGCAGGGTCTTAAAAAAAAAATCCCTGACACTGTCTCCAGCAGCGTGATCTGAAAAGGGGGAGCAACCAGACTAATAAACCGCCTCTGGGTCGACCCCTTCAGATCTTAATATTATTAGCTGATTGTCTCATCAAAATGGGCAAGTTATCCATACCATAGGCCTTGTTATCAGAACGGATCAAATCCATTCTTGGAGGCATATGTATCGCTCCCATAGAACTTTCCAAGGATCCTTGCACACACATTTGAGTGTAAGGCTTAGCACAATGCAGTTATAAATAAGTGCATTCATTGCAGTTATAAAAAAGCAACCTGCTTTTCCCTGATGTATTGTGAGTTGCAGTTGTTAAATTCAACCAGCAGCTAAGACTTAAATATTTGCAATTGCACAAAAGGCACTGATAAAAAACAGTTGATTTCTCTCATTATGTAAAATGTGGATGTCTTGTCTTGACCAAAGAGAAGAGACTGTATGATTTCCTGCTACTTACAGGTCGTTTGGCTGAAAAATACAGTCCCTTTGCAGTTTGGTCTATTGGCAATTAGATAACAAATACAGGACATGTAGATGGAGTCCAAAGTATCACTGTGCTTTATTGTCTACTTGCACAATAAGTCTCCACTTGGCAATGCAGAATAAAAAAAAAATTCTAGAAGAAAAACCTTAGGCCAGATGCTCAGCTACTGTAAATTGGCAAAGACCCACTAATTTCAATGGAACTAGACCGATTTACTATAGCTGAGAATCCCGCCCCTTGTTGGGGAGATAGGAAGGCCCAATAATTAAGAAAAAAAACCCAATAGTATGCTTCTGCATGCGAGTCACACATGTCCCATGAAAATTTTATGGGCCTTTTGAATCAGGCTCCAGATTGCACGTGAGATTCATGCCAGAGATGCTGGTTTCCTGGAGATACATAGAGAGAGAGTTATATGCACAGTCTGAAACATTAATGTGATGGTGGAATCCATGAGACACTTTTACCCATGATGACCAAATAAAATGCTTGCAAAAGTTCTCCGGGGCTAAAATTGATCTGGCATCTTAATCAGGAGACCAGAAAGGGAAGGGTCACACTTGAATGCTGAAGATGATTTCGAGAATTAGGTCAGTAATTCCTGTTATGCAAAAGTTAATGAGGGGAAAAGAAATGTGTATGATGCCAATGTTACTCTGCCAGGGACAGAGTCTACACTTAGAGCAAGCAAATGAAACCCCTCCCCTTTCCCTGCCAAACTCTAAATAGAGTCTATATTCCACATAAGAAAATGCTATGGGCGCATCCACATGAGCACGCATGTGCCTCTTGCTCCACCTCAAACCCCTTTGAGGCAGGGCCACAGGCACGTGCGGGAACAAAAAAATGTTCTCTGCACTGCAAACTTGCAGCTTCTGTTTCAACACCAGGACTCCAGTGCTGGTGAGTAAGGGGTCAGGGGGGCTGGAGGAGGGGGAAGGGGACCATGGGGGGGACCCC
>NW_017728948.1:12196673-12208337 GCF_001723895.1 Crocodylus porosus | reverse complement strand
CCAGGTGGGGCAGCAATCGGGGGGCTAGGGTGGGGCATGTGGGTCTTGCAGAGGGGTGGTAGCCCCTGCAGGGCCATTTGGCCCCCATTGGGGGGCTGTACCCCTTGTGTGGGGGCTGAACCCCCTATTGAGGGCCTGAACCCTTTGTGTGGGGGATGAAACCCCTCTTGGGGGGGGCATAGCCCTTGTGTGGGGGTTGAACCCTCTGTTGGTGGGCCAAACTCCTTGTGTGGGGGCCATCGCCCTGTGGGAGGGCAGCAAAATACCTATTCATGAATTGATGAAACTTATATTTAGAGTTCACTTTATTAGTATGATAAGAGACTTGCTTTAACGCTGTAGATATATCAAATAAAACATTGTCCAACTAAGCACTGTCTCTGTCTCATTCTCTCTCTCTCTTTATAGTGGTGGTCTTTTCTTTTACTTCTGGAGGAACATGGATTTGGGGGTATTTTAGAGAGTGACTTTGGGGATTTTTAAGTTTTCTATAATAGAGAACACCAGAATTCCTGCTAGGGAGACCAGTGGTAGGACCCTGCTTGTTCAGAGCTAGCATCTTGGACCCATCTGGCTGTGGCTGACCTCCTTGCCAAATGGGGCCAGGAGAACATGCTTTGACAGTTCAAACAGACCACCACACCTGGAATATCTTCCCGGTGATAGCTGCCCAGATAACTGGGTATGGGGCACAAATGGCAGTAGTGCCACACAAAGGCCAACCCCGCAACCGAAGTCCACTGGCAGCTGGCCCAGAGGGGCAGATGCCTCTACTGGCTGTGCATTCCCCATTTGGGTCTGGCAGGTGAACAGCGGGTCACAGCCAGGCAGCAGCCCCCACTGCCAGACTGCTGCAGTGGGTAGAGGGTGCAGGGAACTCTCAGGGCTGCTTCAGAAGTCCAGCTGGCACAAGCGGTAGTGTCCCCAGGTACCAATTGGCTGGGCCTCAGAAGCCCTGAGAGCGAGTAGCCCTGAGCTACTTGCCAGGGCGTCTTTTTATACTGCTGAGGACAGCACAGGTGCTGGCCCTGGGCTCTAGCTTCCCCTGGCTGCAGGTCCGGGAGGAGCCAGGCAGGGTTATTTTGCCACAATTTGCTCCACAACAAAGTGCATGTCCAAGCACGTGTGCTGAAGCAAAAAGCTCCGGCTCAAATTTGCACTGCTTCTATTTGAGCTGTTGCAAGCGCACATCCTTGCATGTGTGGACACGCCCCATGAATCTAAAGGCAAGACAGAGGGGAAGAAAGGATACATTAAAAAAAATTCCAAAGAGAAGCAATGAGAAATCTTTTGGAGGAAATCTGCTAATACCTATGGGAAACCATATACCTCTGAGAGCTAAATAATAAGTACCAAATACTTAACTGCAAGTAGGTACTCTTAGTTTATTGCCAGAAAGAGACTCAGAATGGTGAATTGCTTGTTTTTCAGTATGTTGCTAATTCAACGCTGGATATTGAAGGAGTAAGAATAGAAGGAGGCGAACATGCTGAAGACACAAAAGGAGTTTTGGCTCATGAAAGTTTATCTCAGCTAATAAAGAGAATAAATTGGACATCAAAGTAAAGATGTCATTAGCAGCAAGGTGCAGTACTTTGCGATTAATGGAATAATGCACCATAGATTCTTTGGCTGGTTTATGGTTGTTAATTTGAAAACTTTCAATGCAAACTGTAAATTGAAAATACAAATAAAATGACAAAAATGTCACCTTGAGGGGGAAGAGGATTTTTAAAGAAACCTGTTTGAAATGATAATACTTTTGTTTCTGATGCCTATTACAGGCTTTCACAACTCACTGCATAAAACATGAATATACTAGTACTTCAGAAAGTTTAACTGAACTAGCTGAAATGGGAAACACTTTATGGAATAACTCTTGTCATCATTTGCTTGTCATCACTAACGCATGCCAATAAAAACTTTTAAACATCACTATTGTAGAGCCAGGGTCATCGGTATCTAGGTGGTTCACAACTCATTTAGTTCACAGCAGGCTGACAAAGTAAGGTTGCTGAGCTGATTGCTACAGCTTTTTCTTCAAAGGAGCAGTCCTGTACAGTGGTGCCCTTGGAAATAAAAGCTGCAGCAAACAGCTGGAGAACCTCATCAGTTCTGCATAGCTATTTGCTTAAACTAGTACTTTTCAAACTTTTTCATTTGTGGACCCCTAAAAAATGTTCAAGTGGAGGTGCAGACCCCTCTGAATTGTCAGTGTGGGTATTCACATACTTTTGATTAATTATAGTAACCTTTCATGGACCACCCAGGGGTCCACGGACCAGAGGCTGAAAACTACTGGCTTAAACTATACATACCCCACTCCATCCTAACCCCCAGCTACTTTACCAACCCTGCAAAGAATCCAGGTTCTTCTGTATTGTGTATTCCTTATACATCACCAGTTGTGTGGTGAGGACATACATGTAATACATTCCACCATTGTGAAGCATTAGTAACACTTCACCCACACAATAAACAGGAATCCATTTCTTATAGAATTATTCCTTACAGTCCAAACATCTGAGCAGGTCTAAACAGCTGCTTTTATTTTTTAAGTTATCAAGAAAATACTTATCTTCTCTCTGAAATGTGAAAATTCCTCCACAAAATAAACCACCTTTGGCCACAGAACTGGCAATATTCAGTCCTCACCAAGGTTTGGCTTAAGACCCGGTAGCTAGCAATCTTGAAACGCTGCTAGTCCTGGAGAGTTCAGCAATAATTAATACTTAAAATATTTCCTTACTGTTTATAGAAAAGCTTTTCCCCTTGCTTTTTTTGTCTGTTTTAAAGGTTTTTAAAAGGTCTTAATTTGATTTCCTATCAAAGGCCTATAGGGATTTAAACTCATGCATGGGCCGCATAAAATAGAGGCAATGGAAGGCCACATTAACTACTCTGTATTTTCCCATTTCCTCTATGTTTTTATAACTATTTGTTGCCGCTAGTTTTAATTCAGAATTTAATTCAGAACTCTCTCTCACTATTCCTTTGTACAGTACCATGCACATTTGGCCTCAATATGTTTGGGGGTGTTATTTTTCTATAAGCACTAAAAATGCAGCTAGGAGGGTATGAAGAAAGTGTTAATATATTTTCAAATACCCTAAATACTCCCCAAATTTTTTTTTTCTTAAAAAATGCAGCACGTGCAGAATGTGCGATGTGATATAATGACCTTTATATGAGGATGAATGAGTCAGCAGCATGCAGATGATGTGGTCAGTGGTCCATGCTAAATGTATTTATCATCCATATGATAAATTGGCTAGCCATGTATGTGATATGTATGTCTATATACACATATTGTGTGTATATATATATATTTATGTGTGCACATACATGACTGTTTTATATATAAAATATATGAAATTGTGATTGATAGATAGATAGATAGATAGATAGATAGATAGATAGATGTAATGTATGTATAGAAATGCTTGTATGCACACATACATGAAATATGCAAATGATAAGCTAAATACAATATGATATATGGCCAAAATCTGTGCATCAAATCCCCGACGTCTCTTAAATTCCAGCGTCTCTCCTTTATGACCAGAACAGCGACACCAACAGAATCTGTCGCGTGTCTTGGTTTGATAACAAATAAGAGCACATATGAGCTCTAACATGGTAAACCCAGTGCATTCCACACTCCTTTACATGCTCATTGTAGCTGCATATTATTCCTGAAGCATGGCCATATCGTGGCCAGTAATAACTGCAACAAGGTTTTGCAAATCAATTAAAATCTACATTGTCTTTCTGCCATACACAAAAAAACCCACATAAATTACATGTCATTTTTGCAGTGATTCAGCCCTTCAAGTTAAATTTTTGTCATTTGTTACCTTTTACCTTAGTGCTCAAGCTGTTGCTGTCAAGCAAGGAAGCAGTAGTGACAGCCACATCTTGAATACCCATCTCTCACTCTTAAATAATCTAGTTTGCAATGGGTATCTTTACCTACTATTCTTCTATTTTCCATCTCATGAGCTGCCGTGAAATTGACATTTAAAACTAATTGTACGGTAAAATCTACCAGATTCCAGAAACTGTGTCTGAGATTTGTGGCAAGGCAGCAGGACCAAATTCTCTCCTGTATTAGTTTTCTGTCTGCTACACAACTGTGAATGAGTCCTAAAGGGGATTATTAGGCCCCGGTGGTGAGATAGAGTGCATATAACTAATCTGCATTGCTTATCTCAAGCAGACAGTGGTCTGTCAGGACCTGTCTACATGCCCTCCATGCTTGTCCCTTGCCTTTATTGTCTTGCTACTGCTGGTGGCTCTTCTCTGCTCTTATAAACAACCAATTACTGCCCCAAACAGATGTCTGTGGCTATGATCAAATAATTTAGTTGGAGTGAAGAGGCCTTAAACAGGTCAATTTCATTCAGTTAGACATGGTATCTGACCGAAGTGAAAAGTAAGGATTGTAGGATGACCTGAACTTGTGAGTTATTGAAAGTTACTAAACTTAAGACAGTGGAAAATGAACCAAACTTTAAGTGGTTATCACTGTAAAACACACACAAAGTAAACGGTGAACATTTGCTTAATGACTTTCCTTTGCTGCTGAAAAATTTGTGACTTTATGGGAGAAAAATCTAATTCACACTGCAGAAACTGAATTTTAAACCCAGAGAGAGCAAGACACACACATCTTTGAAATTAAATCACTGGTTTATGTAGCTAAAAAAGCTATTAACATATAAGAACAGACTGACAGATATCATCAGACTTTTTATTTAGCTCTGATATAAACAATTCTGAATTGTGAACATCAGGTAATTTTTGCCAGTTTGCCTTTAACAAAATACTAAAATTTACACTCAAGTTTTGTGCCAGTTATCCATGTTAGAATTAGATAATACAAAAAACTTACACTTAGCAACAATACAGTTACACTTTGCAGGCAAGTAAAAACTAGTGTGATGATATATGTGTCATTGAAATTCTGACAGGAGGGTAATGAGCATAGCTTAATAATGCTTAGGTTTTTCTGTCTGTCCATCCACAGATCAAGTATTGTGGATGGGAGGACAAAACAGTTTGGCTTCTGGTTATACTTTATTGTACAAAATCCATAGCATTCTTGAACAGTTCTGAATAGCAAACAGTTCACTGATCTAACTGCTAATACAGATTTACACAGAGCTTAGTGAAGGCTGCAAAATCTGACTATGGGTTGGCCTTTCCAGGATGAGTCCTGGCAGACAGCAAACAAAGAAGGAACACTATAGAGTCACAGAAAATTAGGGCTGGAAGGGACCTCAGGAGGTCATCCAGTCCAACCCCCTGCTCAAAGCAGGACCATCCCCAACTATATAATCCCAGCCAAGGATCTGTCCAGCCAGGTCTTAAAAAACTCCAAGGATAGAGTTTCCACATCCTCTCTGGTCAACCTCTTCCAGGCAGCAGTCATGTTCCCCAGCCCCCTAACCATTTTGTTGCCCTCCACTGGACTCTCTCCAATCTGTCCACATCCTTTCCATAGTGGGGGACCCAAAACTGGACACAGTACTCCAAAATGTGGCCTCACCAGTGCTGAATTGAGAAGAATAATCACTTCCCTCAGTCTGCTGGCAACACTCTTACTAATGCAGCAGATAAACACAACATTGGGTTTAACTATCCAATGGCAGCACCTTGCAAAGACACCAAATACATTCTGCCTCGGAAATCAGAATCTGCATAGCCATGTTTGTGTGGTGCTGCTGTGCTTGAGCTAATAAGTCCTGTTCTTCTCAGTAAAGCTAACTACCCTGGCTGCAGTGCTCTGCTAATGTAGATATATAGCTTCCTGTTTCACAGCTAACATGCACAAAGTTAGGTTAAGTTGCCTTTCCTCCCACAGCCTTTGGCTACACAAACATACAGAGTCTGGGAAAACAGAGCCAATATCCAGCTTTTATAAAGACATGGTATAAGTTTTCCCTCTGAACCTAGCCAGGTCCACTATCTAAGGCAAAAAAGAACTAGTAGCAAGAAGTTTCACAGGCTACTTCTACATTATACAAATAACGTATTTCAGTAGAGCAGGTCAGTCTGCAGAAAAATAATTGAAAGAGCTGGATAAAGAGTGTGCCTAAGTATTCTTAAGTCAAGGTAGAGAAAAGCAGTTATAGAGAAACTGAAGAGGTAAGTCAGCGTAAGGCCAGAAATATAAAATGAGGGGAACAAGACTGAGCAATTCAAGGGAAGGGAACGGTAGAAGGCGACTGGGTCAAAGGGAAGGACTACAGAGTGTTGGAGAAAGATGAGAAGAGAGCATTGTTGGCAAAAGAATGGATGAAGGCACTGTGTGGCGGGACTGTAGGGGGTGCTACTATGCTGAGCCACCCACCTCCCTGTGCCCGACCATAACCCCGCTTTGGGTGTCTCCCCTGGGCTGCCTACGTCTGGCCTACCCCCTTCCTGGAGCACACCGACAAGCCTGGGGTAACCACTGCCACCGCCCAGGGTCTGGTTTTTGTCAG
Organism: Crocodylus porosus; assembly: GCF_001723895.1. Lineage (NCBI taxonomy): Eukaryota > Metazoa > Chordata > Crocodylia > Crocodylidae > Crocodylus > Crocodylus porosus. The sequence goes on along the minus strand of NW_017728948.1, from coordinate 12,201,849 downwards.
GGCTCTGTGCTCCTGCCTGCCCAAGGTACACAGACTTTGTACACCCTGTGGGTACTTAACCCACCGCGGGATTCTGGGTTGTTTCTTATAGCCTGGAGGATTAACAGTAGCCTCTCTTAGTCAGCCAAACAAAGGGAGCAAAAAGGTCTGTCCAGTCCCTCTCAAACATGTACAACAAGGCTTGCTATAATGGATAGCTTTATTAGGTAGTGAGAGTAGTGGGGAAGGGTACAAGTCAGAGAAGTATCAGAAGAGTAACCCTGAACAAACACAAGCAGATTGTTATCCTGTTGATAGATTCCTTAACTACATGTCAAGTAAGTGAGTCACAAGTTCATCCAGAGACTGAGTTTGCTTTGGAGGTTGCAGGGCTTCCTGGCTGTGTTCCAAAACATGTCTGCTCCCTTTCTCATCGAGTGACCTGCTTTATAACCTTTCTGACCTCACCACCCGGACCCAAACAACCTCAGGCATTTTCTGAGTGTCGCTGATGCTGGCCAGTGAGTTTTAAAAATGTCACTGCCCCTTCTACCCCGCCCCCCCCCGGAGGAGGGACCACTGCCTTAGGACCGCCCTCCCAGGTCAAAGGCGAGAAGTTTAGCAATAGACCTGGCCACGGGGAGAGGGAACTTCCCCTAGGCAACCAGGGTGATAGACACAGGGGCAGAGAAAGAGAGAGGGGGAAACAGACAACCCAAAAAGATGCGGGGCTAGGATGGAGTTCTTTCACATCAAGCAGGCACCTAGTAGTAAACTATTTCCTCTAATGAGCTAAAAATCCAAATCAACAGGGCCAATAAAGTGTCAGGGAAAGTAAGTTGCACTAACACCCCCACCATACAGGGGTGGATCTGAGATACAGAGAAATTAAATGACTGCCCAAAGGCAGTAACAGAATTTGCTTCATCCAGAAGGGAAAAATCACTTACAAAGGTTACCCCTTTTAAAGGACAGAGACAAGTCGATGCAAGTTAGCTGGCCAGTCACACACTGCAAATACAGAATAGACAAACGAGTACGTGCAACACAGTTTGCGTGCAGACTAGCAGTTGAAATTGGCTCTCCAGAAGCATTCTTGAACAGTCCCGAATAGCAAACAATTCACTGATCTTACTCCTAATGTACGTTTACATGGGGCTTAGCAGAGGCTGCAAAATCTGACCAAGAAGTAGGATAAATACTTGGGCAGTCAGCCCATGCTGCTAGGTGTTGCCGTAGATGGATAGCTCATAAAGCATCTTGGGTATACCTACACCAGCTGCAGTCACCACATCATATGCAGCTCCTTAGATAAACAAGTCCACTCTCTCCTTGACCTTTACACTCTTTAGCTGCTTATAGACTGGACGTATCCTGGATTTTGTACTTGTCTTGCCAGTTTACAGGTATTTTGTTCTTCTAAACTCTTTTCCAAAGCCAGTCTTCTCCAACCTACCAATACATGCTGCTCTTCCCCAAGCCACCTCAGATTTGTCAATACATTTGATGAAGTGTGGCCTGCCAATGACACTACTCTAAGGGCCACATGCAGAATGGTTGTACAGCATGAGGACTCCTTGCAAATGCAAAAAAGACATTCCACGTATCAGCTGCGTGCAAGGAACAACAAGCCTAGCCCTCCATCAGGCCTGATTAATGAGAAAGCAGACAGAAAGGGGAGCTGGTCCCTACAACCCTAAAACACTAAGAAGATGGCAGCAAATCCACCTCTAAAAAAATGAGGACAGTTCCTTGTCCATTACAGGATGGGGGTGGTATTCAAGCAGAGAATAGAAGGAAAGAATAGAGGAAAAAATAGAATAGAAGGAAAAAATAGAGAAAAGTTTACTTGCAATTGAGGGAAGACAGAAGGCCCAGAGCCTGATTTCGGGTGGGAGACAGGCCCAGAAATCTTCTTCAGCCAATAGTCACAATAAAGCTAAACCACAATGTTCAAGAGAATAGGCCAGAAACCAGAGAGGAGGCAACACATTAACATGTGATGGATAAAGCCAATATTGAAAGAGCCTTTGGACTCTTGACTTTACTGATAAAGAGGCTGGGGTGATTTCTGCCTCCTCAGAAGCTGTATGGAAATTCTCCACCCAGGGCATACATCTGGAACAAAATTCCAGAAAAGGAAGCCTGTCATCACAGTATATGATATTCAAAATTGCATCCTTTCTCCACCCAATCCCATTGCAAGTCTGCTTGCTGCTCATAATCTCACCAGAACTGTGTGTTTCTAGCTCTCATTGGTGCTGAAAAAACTGGAAAATGGAGAACCTAAAACTCTCAAAACTGTGCAAGCTAATCAGTACACCCACATTGTTTTGCCTTTTAACTATCAGGATTTTTAAACCCATCATATGATTGGGGGTGGGAGGTTGAGAAGGGTGCACACCCTTAGTTTTCTATTTCTTTTTGAGGCAACACTACTATCCATCTTTTGGATTCTTATTCGCTGTAGCAGGGGCTGTGTCCAAGCCCCTGCTATGCTCCCGTGGGACTAGACATGGCAGGAGGGGACATACCAGAATGGGTGCATAGAGAAAGAAGGTCTGGGGAAAGGCAGGGCATCAGGCAGGCCCTGGGAGCATGAGGACACGTCCCCAGGAAGATGACCCAACTGCTCCAAGAAGAGAAGCGGGCAGCATAAAGAAGGATGCTGAAGAGATGCTCAGTGGTCAGCTTCCCCCGGAGTGGGAACCATCGCAGGAGACTGCTAGCAAGGAAGATCCAAGAAGAAACAATCCTTTGGACCCACAATGGACCTTCATAAGCCATTGGGACCAGAACGAGCCACAAGCAATGTTCCCTCTAAGGTGTAGTGGTCCGCGAGTGTGCCACTTTGGTCCTGGAGTGTGCCACTTTAGTCCACAAGCAGCTTAAAGGGAACACTGATAGCTACTGATGCCCCTTTCCTCCAAGAACATGTTCAATCTCTTCATGAATCTGGCTGAACCCTTCAGTTTCCACTACATCTGGTGGCAATGAGTTCCCCACTTTAATAACACGCTGGGTGAAAAAGAACCACTGTGCTTGTTTTAAACTTACTATCTGGTAGTTTCATTTCGCTGATGAGAGCTAGTCAATAATAAATCCCTATTGACTTTACCTTCACCATTTCATTTTTTGTAAATCCTTCTCAAGTCCCCCCTCAGCCATCTCTTTTCTAACCTGAACAGACCTGGCCTTGTTAGTCTCTCCTCATCGGAAAGCCCCTCCACACCTCTGCTTTCCTCTAGCTCTTCTATATCCTTTTGGAGGCATGGGGACCAGAAATGGGCATGGTACTTAAGGTGTGGACACACCATGGATTTACCGAGGGGCATGAAGATACTTTCATAATCCTCTCTGCAATCTCTCCCTCCTCTTAGGTTCAGATGGCCCCCAGATCATTCTGTCTGTAATAAGGGAATCTGTTATGTTTCCAAAATTACATGTGGATGCCGGTGTTTTCACCTGTCACATAATTAGCTACACTTCCTTCTGGATCCTGGTTCTAGGTTGGAAAAAAAGTAGTATGTTCTACAGTCGTAGTACTGCAACTGGTGTTCCAATCTGTAGAGCTGTTACACAAAGGAGCTACTGGGGGGGCAATCACCACCAGGTTGCCTGTGCAGAAGGGCCTGATGGTAGCACCAGGTTGACTGCACCTTGATCCCGCCCACCTGCCCTTGCCCTGCACAAAGGTCAGGGGCCAGGCCGGGCCACATGCCATGCCCCCACGTGGCTGTATGTGTGGTGTGTCTGGAGGGGCTTCTGAGCCCCAGGCTGGGTCATGGGCAATTGAAACCCAGTGGCTCATTCGGGGGCACAGCGTGAGGGAGCTGGGGGCAGGGGTGGGAATGTGCTCCCCCATGGTGCGCACAGCAGCAGGAGCCGCAGCTTCCTGCACACACCCCTGGATGAACCACTGGGCTCCGACTGCCCCAGACTGGCTGGGGCCCCATTCACTGTGAATGAGCCCCTAGCTGAGCCAGGTCATGGGACAATCCCCACAGTGCAGGAGGGAGCAGGGCAGTGCTCTGCCCCTACCTCACTCCCTCCTGCAATGTGGGGGTCTCAATCTGCCCCCCTCCGCAAGCCCAGTGAAGCTTACCTACCTGTGGCTGTGATCCTAGCTGGGAGTACATGGGTATTTCAGTGTGCCTGCCCACCCCCCACCCCCCGGCCAGGTTGGAGTGGGTGAGCGGCATTAAAAAGTTTCTGCATGGCAAGATTTTTTCTTGTGCGCAGCCATGCATGCACACAACTTAGAGGAAAGCTTGACCATGAGCAAGGATCACCCACACTTTCTCTGAAAGATAAGTAAATGCAGACACATGGGCAGTGTGGGTCATCCCCATGGAACCCCAGAGCAGGGACCCAGTGGGAAGTACACCTGTGGGAACAGTTGATGGAGACCAGCCGAGAAGAAAGTAAGAGAGATGGCAGGCCTACTGGGTGGAGTGGGGGCCTGGGGAGAAACTGAGGCAGCCAGAACCAGGAAGGGATTGCAAGTGGCATGCCAGTGAGGAGGAAAAAAACAGCCATAAACCAGGGGGCTGCAGCCTAGTACACCCTCAAGAATTCAGGAAAAACCAGAGTGATCCCCCTTTAATTTGTTTTATGAAAGAAAGGAAGGAATTGAGGGCCAGGGATAAGAAACTCTCCTTTTTTATTTATTTTCTCTGGCCAAGAAAAGATACTGGGGTGGGGGGGCGGTGAATTCCCTGAAGATCTGATTTACAGTTAAGCACAAGACTATACCTGGCTCCTAGAGGACAGTCAAAAAAATTAAGGCAATAAGGCCAGGGACAAGGGTGTGGAGATACCTCAATGAGTTACTTGAATTAATCCTTGGTTAACTTGACTATCAGAATCACAGAGAGCTTAGACCAATGGAGAAAGAAATCTAGGCGCTAAGGGTTGAAGAACTGGATAAGAGCCTGTGAAGTAACCTCATGGTGTAGTCCCTGCTCATCATCCTTGGGGAACAGCTACCATCAACCAGAGAGAAAAGGGACAGGGTGTAGGGGAGGTGGAACCCTGCAGAAGATAGTTTCATAGTTTCTAGGGTCGGAAGGGACCTGAGTAGATCATCTAGTCCGATCCCCTGCCATGGCAGGAAAGAGTACTGGAGTCAAACGACTCCAGCACGATGTTCATCTAACCTCCTCTTAAAGACCCCCAGGGTAGGAGCCAGCACCAC
>NW_017728948.1:12167957-12196286 GCF_001723895.1 Crocodylus porosus | reverse complement strand
GACAAGGTACGGTTGGCCTTCCTGACTGCATCCCCACACTGCCGACCCATCTTCATCTTGGAGTCAGTGATGACTCCAAGATCCTTTTCTGCCTCTGTACTGACAAGAAGGGAGTTCCCCAACCTGTAGGTATGGTGCCAGTTGTTCCTCTCCAGATCAGCGACTCTGAAGGACTGACTCTAAGCCAAGAAATGCCCATCCTCCCAAATATCAGTTTTCCATCAAGATGTGGCAGGAAAGTGGGAGGAAGAGGCAGAAGTCAGTGGAATGCAATGGGACAGCAGGGCAGATGAGTGTAGCCGCTCACATTCCCCAAGCTACATCTCATTTTGATCCTGGCCGCTCACCTTTTTAATCTCTCTCAATTCCTTTGCATTATTTCTCTGTCCTTACTAGTAATTGAAGTTCTTTCCAATTATGTATCATTTGTACATTCAATTAACATGCTGAGGTTTTGTTTTAACCTCCCAGCTCTCTATCAGAGATATTATGTAAGGCTGGACAAAACACTGATTCCTATAGTAATTTACCAACATAACACTACTGATGCTTTACTGATTAAAAAAAGAAGGTAAAACACCACTAACGTACTCTGATAATCAGCCAACTATCTACCTTATTAAAACAACCAAGTAACACAACTACCACACATATATATAGTTTTCACATCAGTATGCCTTGCCATTATTCTTAATACCTCCTTTTCTTTTAACCCTTAATGGCAAGACACTTGTGACTGACAGGTGTTCTATAAGCAGAAGCCAATATTCTTTATATTAGATGATCCCATGATACATGCTTGGTGTTGTGCTGAATTAAACTTGGAAGGTGAAGCATCATTTCTTGAGAAGTTTACTAAAGAGCCCCCTGAGATAGCCTCCATGGACAACAGAGTGAGGCCTACAAGATGAAAGGGCACAGTACACATCTTTAAAAGTAAGGGCTGAATGATATGACAAAGGCCACTACATACAGCCCTGTTCCAGGGATTATTCAGTCCTCTCAGGAGGAGGTGCATCACAGATTGATGCCATCAGAATTTACACTCTCTTGTGCCTCTTCCCAAGCATGTGTGTGTGTGCTGAAAGTCAGCTCAGATATGGATTTTGGCCTCCTGTATATTTATAGATGAAGATAGGCAACGATCATGAAATTAAAGATAAACAAATAAATGCAGGAAATGTGTCATAAAGGCCACATTCTCAGCTGTGATGTTATGTCACTGATGTTATGTCAGCAAAAAAATCTGGCCTTAAAAGATTAAATAACTACCATGCCAGGACGACACCATTGTATATTTGAAATAATAAGTGGAGTTCTCCAAGGTAAATGAGAACAGAAGCCAACCCAGTAATGCTTACTGATCCCCTGAGATCTTTCCTCTTTAACACCTGAATAGGTGTATTGTCAACCCAATCACTCCTACAAACACTTATTGTACCATTGGGTAGCTGGTTAGGCTGCTGTTTTTATCCTGAATAACAAATTAGCATTAGCTAAGGGAAATAAAAGCTATTCAGTATTCATTTAACAGCAATAAAAATCAATCTCTAATAAAACAGATGTGCCCACTGTTTGGGTTTAGCATATTTCTAAAATATTAAACAATCCATTTTCATGATATAAATAACAAGAATTTAATTGAATTAATATTGACTACTAGTAATTGCTCCATGTTTCTCAACTCTACCTTTTCTTAGTGGGAGGAGTGGTGGAGGTTATTGCCTTAAAAAAAAAATCATCAGGCCCTAAAGCACCTTTTCTGCCTTATTATTATTGTAATAATGAGGGCAACTGATTTGATCTCTCCTTACACAATACTGCAGCACAGCGATGGCTAAATAAACAGCCAAAGTCCTTTTGTCCCTGTGGGCTGTTTCTCGGTAATTAAAATCAATAGGATCTTTCTCAGAGGATCTCTTTAACCTCATAGAGCCACAGTGTTCTGCACAGGCAATGTACAACAAACAAATGAACTTGCAGTCCTTGTGGAGAAACAAATATATAAGGTAACCCACCGCTATTTTATTAGAATAATGTTTTGGGGGAGAAGGGGTGCTTTACGGTTATTTAAATCTTTAATGTTTTCCTGCTTTAACATTAAAGCAGCATCCTGTATTCCCAAAGGTCATGTGAACTAAAATATTCCATTGATTGCCTCTTTTCCAGGAGGAAGGCAGGATACAGTTCAGAAAAGATTACAGAGGGAAGATAAATGTCACCCATTTGAGCCCGAGTGCTGGAAGTAGGATACTGTTGTGTTAGGCACTGTACATTTTAGATGCAAGCTTAGCATATCCCCCCCATTTGGTTTTCAGTGGCACTGAGCATCCAACAACTGCAACAAAAGTTACTGCACGATGCTCTCAAGCCCCCAGGAACGCCCCCCCCCCCCAAAAAAGCAGGTCCTCTACTCCTAGCAGGCACTAATTACCAAACCAATTATAATCATGATGCATGCAAATAGGACCATTCAAAGAAAATGGAGATACAATATCAAACTAAAGAATCCAGAGCCTCACATTGCTGCAATCTGCTAATTCCTTCAAGTTCAATTATAAGTGAACTATATTAGCGATGGTGAGAAGGGGCCACTGTCCTGATACAGGTGGCTGGGTAGGGGGTTGTCTTGGACAGGAAAATGTCAATGGAGCACGGGGCTTATAGCTACTCCTGTGTGAAAAGGTATATCCCCTCATATCACCATCTGACCACAAGGAGGAGAGAAGTGAGGATAAAGATTTCTGATCCTCTACCCAGTAATAAGCTCCCCCTCCTTCATTTTCCAGTGCCAAGAAGTAGATTTAGCCTCACCCCCAAAGAGAATCCTTCCAGGGAGAGGAAGAGACTCCCTCCTCCAGGCTGCTCACAAAGTGGGGACACCCATTTTGGTGCTTAGCTCTTCAAATTACTTCTGAGGAGAGGGGAAGCTGTTGAGACACCCGAGAAGCTCTTTCCAGTTCATCCTGTCCAACACAAGCAACCCCTTCCCATCCTGGGGCCTGTCTGTCACCTGTAAACCTCTTCAACAGCACTTTAGTCTGCAAGCAGCCCTGTTGTTCACTGGAACAGGATCTAACCCACAAACACCTTCTGCTCTCAGATATAAAAGCATCACCTAGGTCACGGCGCCAAACTCAGTCCCTGCGGGTGAACCTATGCCCCAAGGAAGCACCTGGATTTACTTCTGGCTGAGTCTGCTGAACGGCAGTAGGGCTTACACACCAGCCCCTGAGGATGAAGTGCCAAACTGCCCCTTCTCCAGCATGGTTCTGGCCCATGGATCAGAGGAAACAATAGCTTGAACCCAACCAAGGAGCACACAGAACAGCTCAGGATGGTGGTTGCTGTTGTAAACCAGCTTTGTGCTCTTTGGACTGCAAGACAGCTGTGCAGGCTGGGCCCCCACCAACCTCATAGCAGTTTGTCGGTGTGCCATGCACCTTTGTCTTCCCCCTACCACCTCTGCTGAAACAAAAACACTGGAGCAATTGTATTGACTGTCATCCATCAGAGAGCCCCGTTACAATGGGGCAATCCTCTCCTGGTCAGCTAATGATAGAAGGGCTGCTTCGCGCTGGCAACGGGACACAAAATAGTCAAGACACAACCAGATGGGTCCTGTCACTATCAACTAGCACCGAGGAACCCATCCCCGTTCAGCCCTGTACCACTGCAGCCAGAAACAGAAGACGTCCCAGCGTGCAGGCAAGGAAGGATGCTTTCCAAATGAGAGAGACATTGTGCTGAACCTACGACACGTGGTTAGACAGACGCTCTGGAGTGGGTGGGGAGGGTCAATCTTATGCTCCAGTCAGTTTACAAGGTATTTCCAAAAGGTCCAAAAGCTATATTGTAAACTTTGCAACAGGGAAGTAAAAGAGCCAAGCTGTTCTTATTGACAGGGTGACCATACGTCCTGGATTGGCTGGGACAGTCCCGGATTTTGCAGGCCGTCCAGCATCCCTGCTGGTTGGTGTAAACTGAAGCAAAATCCCAGATTCAGCTGCCGCCACCCACAATATCCGACCCAGCTCTTGCTGAGCAGCAGCTGGAGGCAGGGGCTGGGCTGGGCACTGCTTCTCCTGCCTGGGAGGGACGGCCGCCCACTATTGCCACTGCGGCTGCTGCCAAGGCCCAGGTGGCTGCTGTCACCGGGGGAAGGAGCCACTTCCAGCCAGGTCCAGCATCTGTGTACAAGGGATGAAACCTGACCCTAGGCCTCTGCCCACCCTGCTCCGCTATCAGACCTCCTGGGAGCTGCAGGGTCAGGAGCTGGGGGATTGCATGTATGTGCATGTGCACACGCCAGGCTGGAGGTGGGGGGTGTATGCACGCGCACTGGAGCCCCACATCCCAGATTCCCTTAACAATAATCTGGTCACCTTACTTATTGATATCTTTACTCTGGGATCCACTGTGACCTGTTGAAGTCTCTGTACGTGGCATGGCTATGATGTGCAGTTAGGGAATGGGCAAGTAGAAAAGCTTTCAGCACCTTGATATAGGTGAAAGAATAAAGATGCTTTTTTGACAGCTTAGGTTTTTAGCAACAGGGCTATCATCAGAAGTGACCACTTGTAAGGCCTTTGTTAGGTATGAAGTAGCTATTGAAAGGATTCAAGTGACATATAAGCAGTGCTTATAGCACTTTGCAATACCAATGCTAAGGAACACCCCCCACACACCCCACTGCAAGTCTCCTTTTTCTCTCCCCTATTATTTTGACAAACTTTAATCAAATGGAGCTGAACTGTTCCATACCAGATTTTTAGGCTATTTGTCAGAAATGCTATTTTTAAAAGCAACATGTTTGGTCCATGTTAAATCCTGGCCACGTCTTCTTTGAACAGAATTACCCCTCTGACCCCACGTACATAGAGAAGGAAGCTGCCCAATTTGAAAAAGGACAAGAGCCAGGCCTGAAAGGGGGGTGGGAAAACCAGGACGGGCTGAGCAAGGAGGCCAGGAGCCTGGGGCAGACTAGGACTGATAGGGCAAGGAAAATGGGACTGGGAAATGGAAAGAAAAATATGGGAGCCTAGTTAGGTGGCGAAGAAGAGGGAGAACAAAATGAGGAGCTATGATGGTGACTGGGTCTGGGTAAAGTGGGCAAAAGAGCTGAGAGCAGAGAAAAAGAGTGATCTGACAAGGAGCTAAGATGAAGGGGAAGAATGAAGTGGTTGAGCAAGGACCCTTGCCAAAGGAGCTAGCAGCACAACGAGACTAGTTTGGAATTGGAGCTCAGAAAGATGCAGGTGGGACTTGAAGCCAATGAAGATGAGGAAATTCATAGGAACAGGGCTTAGGAATGGGGAAAGAGAGGAAGAGATGAGATGATGATCCACAGATCCAGGAAAGACAGGGGGTGGGTGAATAGCAGGGAGACAGGGACAGGGAATCTCAAGGAATTTAATTATCACTTGCTGGTCAAGGAGAGGGGGGTGAGATGTCTAAGTAAATAAGCAGGGAGACTGGGGCAGGCATTAGCAAGCCCAAGGTCAGAAGCAGACCAGTCTGGGACACAAACAGCTTGAAGAAACAGAACAGGGGAGGTAAAGATGGGGGGATAAGTAGAAGAGTCTGTGATCCTGCAATTAAAGACTGTTATAAAGCATATGCATAAGAAAGCCAAATCAAGGATACACAGGTAGGGTTCCTTCTGGCATTTCCCAGTTCTGAGTTCTTGGCTCTGTATCCTTGGTTATATTTGTTAGTACTTTCTTATATGCAATGTCTATACCTAAGTTTAGATGCACAAACACACACGATTGCATTTATGTATAGGTGCACACATACACACAGATACTGCAGGCTAAGAAACCAGTCAATAGCACACGCTATTTTAAAAGTTAAAAGCTAAATTAGCCCAAGTCAGGCCAAGACTTTACAGGCCTACTCAGGAGAGCAGCACTGAGCCCCAGTCAAGGGAAGGAAACGAGGACACTAAGAACACTGTATCCAAGTCAAATGAGGACTACCGGGTGTTCGGTGCCCAGCTGGCAAGTTAAAATGTTCTCTGAACCCTGGGGTCAGTACCATTGTCACTCTTTCTACCCTTCCCGTGCAAACTGTGACACTCTACAGACAGGAATACTACACAGAGACAGCGTACCCATTCAACGGTAGACTCATTGGGTAACATGGCATTAGTGCAGGGGTGGGCAAAATGACAGATCTGGCCAACAGCTGGACTACATTTCCCAGCAGCCCCTGCCCGCATGGCTGGGGCTGGTCTCCATGGAGACCCCGGCTGCAACTGGGCTGTGATAGTGCCAGGCTGGAGTTGCCATGGAGACTGGCCCCAGCTGCCCTGGCAGAGCACATCATAGGAGGGCAGGGCAGCCGCCTGCTCCAGAGCTGCTAGGATCTTGCGATGGGGGAAGCTTGGTCAGGGCCAGGGCAGAGCCATGGTCTGCAGCCTTCATGCTCCAAGCAGGGGCACGCAGGCAGCGGATTGTGGCTCTGCACCGGCTCGTTGCAGCAGTGACAGCCCGGTCCCAAGCCAGGGCAGAGCTGTGATCCACTGCCTGCACACCCCTGCTTGGAGCATGCAGGCTGCAGATCGTGGCTCTGCCCTGGCCCTGGCCTTGGCCCTGGCCCTGGCCCTGGCCCAACCTGCAGTTCCCAGGGAAGTCAAGGTATCATCTCACACAAAAGGTCCCTCACACCAATGTTCAGTTGACCTTGACTTTAGAGATCTGTTCACTCTCCTGAGCACTGCGCATATTACTCCATGCCTTACAGACTTTTCTGCACTAGTAGTGAGAATCTGCCAAGTGTTAGCACCAGCAGCCCACAGCAGCCCTCAGGAACTAATCCCAGATGAAGGCAATGGGTGCTATGTACCCTCAGCACCAGTCCTAGAGCTGATTCTCCTATAGGTCATCTGAAAACCTCTCTTTTCTCTAGCCTCTGGCACTTAAGCTATTTCTACACCTGCCTTTTATATTTCAGCTTGTTTAATTCTTCAAAGCATTTTGGAAAACATGCTATACAACTGGAGTCAAATTTCCTGAAAGGGTTATTATTCACATGTTTAAATGTCCTTTGGTCATACTGTTTTCTTGAGTAAAATAATACATTGCCCGTTTTCTTTCAAGTTATTCCAGCATGGACAGAGAAAAACATTTAAAGATACGTAAAGGCAATGTAGAAGAAAGAAATAAAAAACAGTTAAATAGACTAGAGCTAGCACGTCCCACTTAAGTCCATGCGTCTTATAAAAGTTATAGGTTAAATACACAGAAAACTCTAGTACTCTCAGTTTGATCTCAGGGAAATGCCCTCTTGCCTTGACTATTTGCCCGAAAAAGACGTGCTGGATTCCAGCTCCTCTTCCGTATAAAGGCATTGATTGAATTTATATTCCGCTGTGTTCAGTTTGAGGGCTGCGGTACGTCTTTTGTGCAGAGTACATGATATTGATTCCTGAGTTCATGGTTTTCTGTATGCAAGTTGAGCTCAGAAGAATGCAAGCAACGGATGAAGTACAAAAGAGTTCCCTTTGATTTCAGCCAATTGCCATATCCTTTCCTTTAAAAAAAAATCTGCTGGTTACTTATTCAGAGCTGAAAATCTTTGGACAAATTCTGCTCTGGATGTCAGCATATTTATTGGGGCTGATTTGCCATTTCCTTGCAACTCTGCAGTCTTTTACTAGGAGGCAGAAGAGGTATAAAGTACTGCTGGCCTGTTTTCTCACCAGTTTATAACTACATACTACAAGTAAAAGCAGGGTCAAGTTTAGGCATTGCTCATAGGCTAATTCATGAGGCATTCGCTCCTGGAGTCCATACTCTCAGGTTTCATTTTTTAAAGTTTCTCATGGCTGCAAAGAAATGCCCCGTGACACATGACCCGAGTAGAACTGACACAGAAACTTCTGCCCAACAGATGTTTGCAGACAGCCTCAAATAATTGTTCCTCCCTGTTTAAATTACATGGGGTAACCCAATGCAGTGCGACTCTGTTGCCCTGGGTATGGCAGGAGGGAACGAATTTATCAGCTGAGGGGATTCAAAGCCAGGTCTCCTCAGCTTCCAGTACAGCCTACTCCAAATGGGAACCGGAGGAAGGAACATTGCTGTTGAACAAAAAATCATCATGTCGCTGTCTTCATCTCTTTTGGAAGGGAGGCACCCTACTCATGCCAGGCCTAATTTGCCCATCAATCATCTGGCCCACAGGGCCAAAGTTGAGCACTGCTGCACAATGCAAACAAGGATGCAAGATTCATGAGGTCAGAGAGACAGCAAAGAGGAGGAAATCTAACCCAGTGATGGAGGTAAGCCTACGGAGAGAGAGGAAGTTCTGGGTGCTGGTCCTTGCTCTAGCAACAGTGCATGAATGTTACATTAAAGAGCTATGGGATAACATGCATAAACAGCCTTGGAAGCAGGGACCCCCTTCAAGCTGAGGAGGGAGCTGAACTTCGTCTCCACTTCCTGGGAGAGTGCTCTAACCAATGGGCTATTATACAATAACGTGGCCAGCAGCAACACAATTACATGTTCTTGTACAATAAGATGGGCAACAGGTCACAGCTTAGGAGAGAAGAGTGAGCCAGCTGCCTGTTCACAAAAAGATGACGAAGACACCCTGAAGTACAAGGGGCATCAGCTGATAAGTCCCAGCTTCTTACCGGCACCTCGCTCAGGGCTGAAGGTAGGCACCTAAGTCACAGAGGCAGGGAGAGGAAAATATCAGACAGACTCACCCTTCAGCATTTCTTATTGGCCAGGTTATGCATTCCCCTCCTCAGCGTGCTGGATCCTGTAGACCCTTCAGGCACCGGCTCTCCCCATTGTCTGCCCAGTGAACATAGCACCCAACTCAGGTTCGGGAATGCCACTATCAGAACTGGGCCCCTAAAAGCAGCTCGTGGCAACACTGAACATCACACCCAGGTCCCTCTGCAGATTGGGGCCAAGTGATTACACTAGGTGCAAGGCAGTAGAAAGTCATTCCCCTTGTTTGTTCAGTATTAAAAAAATGCAGAGATAGAGCACCTGCCCAGAGGAGCTTTCTGTGTAGCCATGAGGCCGCAGCAGCTGGGTCAACTTAAAACTGAATCCACCAGCCACACACAGCACAAGGAGGATAAGGATACTCACCAAGAGGAAAATCAGGAAACAGAAAGGAACAGCCTGCTTCAGACTGGTTCCTTCAGAGCTGCAGCTGTTGGTTTCTACCAAATGTAAAGGGCCAGCCTCAGCAAAGCCTGCTGTGGGAAATGGCTTTTGCAAGAGGGCAAACTCATTCAAGCAGCCAGGAATGTGCTTATAGGAGTCAGGCTTTTCCTGTGAGTTGTATGCCAACTCAACCTTGCAACATTTTAGAGGCATTTTTACCTTAGCTGTACAGCTGTTGTGTTGCAGAGTTGTGGTTTTCAACATTTTTTTTCATTAGCAGACCCCTTAAATATTTTGAATAGAGGTGCAGACCTCCTTGGAAATTGCGAATGGAGGTGGGAACCCCTTTGAATTGTAAGTGTGGACATTCATATACTTTTGATTGATCATAGTCATCTTTGATCAATAGTCACCTAGACTGTTCCCAGTGGTGGCAGGTGACAGGACAAGAAGCAACGGTCTCAAGTTGCAGCAAGCAAAGTTTAGGTTGGATATTAGGAAAAACTTTCTTACTAGGAGGGTGGTGAAGCACTGGCACAGGTTACCGAAGAGGTGGTGGAATCTCCATCCTTGGAGGTTTTTAAGGCCCAGCTTGACAAAGCCCTGGCTGCAATGATCTAGTTGGGGATGGTCCTGCATTGAGCAGGGGATTGGACTAGATGACCTCCTGAAGGGTCACTTCCAGCCCTAATTTTCTGTGATTTTTCATGGACCCCTTAGACAGTCTCCAGACCTGCAGGAGTCCACAGACCACAGGTTGAAAACCACTGTTATGGGAATCCATGGGGAGCCATGAGCGTGAGGGAGGTCAGAAGGGGCAGAATATTGTCAACGTGATGGGAAGGAATTGAAGCACGTGCTTAGGCATCAGGGAAAACAAAATATACAATTTTTTTTTAGTGTTATGAAGGAAGATGTGGCTGTAGCAAGACTTGAAGGCCGGATTTGTGAGAAGGTAAAGGAGGAGCCAGTGATGACCCCCAAATCAAATACATGTGTGAAAAAGAAAGCAGAGTTTGCAGCAGTGAAGATAAGTGGAAGTGGAAATGAGTTGGGAGGAAAATTAAAGCACTCACTTGTGGCTGCAGATTCCAATTTGTGTTAGTAAGGGCTCCAAGGAACACGAGGAAGTATTTTAGACCTCAGCGTCAGTGATTTGAAGAAGCTGCGGCGCTCAGGGTCTCGTTCTTGTCAAATCCAGGTTCCACAGTCTCATTGCTCTCCCACTGTCTGTCTCAGATACAGATCTGCATGAAAGCGAACTGCCTGTGACTCAAGCCAGATAAATCAGAAGTACAGCGGGTTGGTATTAGGAAACATAAAGAGGAAAGGGGGATGTAATATCTGCTCTGTCATTTGAAGGCATGAGTCTGTCTTTGAACAAAATGCACCCTAGATGGGAGCTCAAGCCTGCACAGTGCACAAGTGCCTTGCAGTGTTCTTCAGTATCTGGAGCTGGAGCCAGGAACTGGTCCACCTTACTCCAGAGCACAGACCTTGCTACTGTCAGCCAGGTCTTTATCATCAGTAGTCCACACCAGGCATATCTACACTGCAGACCATGGGCCATGTCCCAGCCAGGACACTCCCCACCCTCCTGCTCTCAGAGGTATCTGCAACACCTTGAAATTTGATGGTAAGGCCATTCTAGGATCATCCCCCATAGGTGCTCTCAAGCACACCATAGATTGAGGTCTCAAGGGGGGCTGCAGAAAGACCTTCCTGAGTGGTCTTAGTATTTCTGGGTTGGGTGCATGCAACTGGGAGTGGTAGGGCACTCTCACTAGCATTGCCACTGGGTCAAGCTCCAGCCACAGTGCATATAGACCCGCTGTTACAACACCCCTTGCTTCCAGCTCACAACGCCTCACACTGTATTCAGATACCTGAATGGGCCAAGCTAAGTTGAGTGCATCACATTGCATTTCCCTTATTAGTAATGGTATTAATATGTACCCTGCCCCAAAATGCGCTAGACATCTTAGAGAGGACAGGCAACAAACTTTAAGACCTCTACCAGTCTGAGACCTAGTTATTCTTCTCACTTCATCATAATGTTTAATATCAGCAGTCCATTTCCTGAATTCAGCTTTCCAATGCCCATGACAATACTTCTCAGATTGACAGCCTTCACCTCTGGGAAGCATTCCCTTTGATGGTCCCTCAGATCACAAGTACAACAAGTGTCAGATCATGAAGCAAGGTGTTGTAACTGGACCTAGTTTATCTGACTTTTGTTTCTTTGCATTATTTCTGACCACAGAAGAGTGCTTGTTAACAAGGGGCTTTGTATAATCCGATTTATATATCAGCACCCCAATGCTGGAGCAATAGGTTTGCAGAATACTGATCAATTGATAAGATATTTAAAATATTTGCTCACATAATTGCTTTTACATCACTTCAGGGGTGATGCCTATAGATGTGTTTCAACAAAAGCCTTCATTAATAACCCATAATGCTACCAGGGCTCTGATGAATGGAATAAACACGAGCAGAGAGACACCAGTGTGGTATAACTATAACTCTCCGCACCTACCACCACAACCACTATCAGGAAGTTGCAATAAACAATTTACTTCCCCTCCTCTGATGCAGCCATGCATCACTGACTCATGACTCTGCTGTGCTCTGCCGCTCATGAATTATTTGGCCATTTCTAACTCATGAAAATAAATTGTTTATTCCCACCTCTGTGTTGTGCAGGCTCTGTACCTTAGGCATAGAAATGCCTGCATGTGTGCAGTATATTCGCCTTACCATACCTGTAGCCCCACATGGGACTGGCTGGAACAGACAAGTCAAAAGAGACAAAAACTTGATTTGCCTGACCGCTTGGATTTGCACTGTCAATTTTTTTCCTTGGTGCTACCCCAGAGTCACTCAGTGGAGATCAAAGTGGGTATATAGTGGTACCCGGTCAGCATTCTTCTTGCGTGCCCCAGAAGTAGGCTTTTACATTCGCTGTGCCTTGATGTGAGCGATCACACAAGTTGCAAGGCCAGGGAGAGAAGCTAGATCCCATTTGGCCTCACTCCACCCCCAGTGTAACTCAATCAAGCAGAGTGGCATTGCTCCTGATTGATGCCAGTACAAGCAAATGGAGAATCAGACCCATCGAGCACAATTATACCCTCACACTCCAGACTGAGCCTTCTCTAAATTTACTTTCTTAGGGACAGCATTAGATCAATAACCATATAAATCTCACAAGCTTTTTTATGAAGTGAATAGCCGCACGCTCCTTGTTGGCCCCAGTCTCCTTGCATTTCGGTGGTCCTGTTCGTTATAAATTACCAGGCAGGGCTCAGCGTTTTAATTTTCCAGCCTGAATTTGTGCAGAGAAAGAATTCTCACCCAATAGGGCATCTTGCCTTAAACTGCCTTTCACAACCTCTTATGGCTTTTCAGACTTAATTTTCTATAGATTGCTTGCCCATTCGAGAGGAGAAACTTGAATCCTCTCCGCCTGCAGAGTCAGTGCCTGCAATAAGATGTCAGGATTGTTCACTGGAGCCCTCTGAATGGAAGCTTAACTACTAGTGGCTGCTTTTAGCACGTCAATGTGAATTACTTGACTGGCGAAACTAAGCAGCAATTAAACACCTCACCACTAAGCGGAAATGAGAAATTTACTGTTTGGTTTTCAGATAAGGTAGAGCCTACTGCAAGCTACTGATCTCAACCCGAGTGGTCAGAGTTAAAAGAGTCTCAGCTTGCGTCCAGAAAGAGAAATCATTCCAGTGAAACTGAAATCAGTTTTTGCCGTTCTCCCCTCAAGGGCTCTCCCAGGCAGGACTTGCCCAGGCCCCAATGGCAGCACGAAAGGGAGTGTGTTAAGATTCGGCAGAGATTGTACATGGGAGTATCTTGGTAGTGGTGATCACCTTTAGGAAAACACCCCAAGGGACTGGTGAGCAGACCACGAAAAGCCTGGGGCTTCTCTCTTTCCTCCATTACAAATGTCTTACTAATTTGTTAAAAAAGAAAGAAAGAAAGAAAACCACATGTTCAAACACAGACAGGGCAGGAAGGAAAGCTAGATGAGAAGGGATCATGCTCCCACTGGAGACAAGAGCCAGTTCTCACTGGCTAGATAAAGACATTCGAAAAGCCCAAGGCAGATTCGATCTAAGTGACACGGTTTTCCGTAAGCAGCGTATTTTCCATCAGTAGCAAACAAAGCACACGTTCTTGCTTTGCTGGGGGAGAGGGGGAGCAAATCTTAGACCAGGTTCCACCATTTTTAAACCAGTCTGTGTGTGCCGAACTTCTGTTCGGTTACAGTTATGCACCAGTTTCCGATCAATTATACCAGTAAAAGTGTAGTGTCTATTCCTGGCTATTATAAGACAGCAGCACTAAGGCAGAATTTTGTTCCTTAATCTCTGATTGAGACATATGCTTTGCAGCTTTTTTCTCGTGGACTGGGAGAAATGTTCCTTTTGATCTGCCAAGACCTGAGGCCTCTTAATAATACCGTTCAGACTAATGAGGGACTAAATATCAAGTCCTGATAGGGAAGCCAGACCATGAACTGGACCCACGGTTGTTGAGTTTTCTTGCTGGACCATAATTTTGTACTTCTGTCTGCCTGTATCCAAAACACTGTTAATAGTATCGTATTTTCTCACATAAAATATGCAGCTTTTTCCAAAAAACAGGTGCTGGAAATTTTAGTGAGTATTAAATGGAATAAATATGGTAAGAACAGTTTCTGCTAATTACCAGGCAAAAGTAAAAGAAGAGTCTGAAGCAGTCCACAAGAAGCAGCTCTCAGACTGAGCTCCCTTGCTGCTGCTACGCAGTTACTTAATACAAAGAATTTTTTTTTCCTCCTTCAGTCTGCTTTTCAAAAACAAGGTATGCATTTTATTCTGGAGTGTATTGCATGTGTGAAAATACATTAGATAGGTACGCAGTCAAAACTATAGATTTGAAAGTACAAGAACGCCCTTGTTAGTTTTCCCCTCTCCATTCTTGTCTCCTTGCCTCTTTTCTCATTTGTTTTTCTGCCCAGCCCCTGATACCCCCACTCACCTCTGCCTCTGCTCCTCCCCATCCAATCCCTTCACTGCAGTGCTCCAATCTGAGCATGCAATAGCAGCCCAGTGGACCTGAGGGGAGGTCTGATCTTCCAAGCACCCAGGGCAGGCATTTCAGGGGACAGGATGCCAGTCATTTTCACTCGGTCGCTACCACACGCGCAAGGAAGCAAAGGTCAGCAAAGGCAGCACAAAGCGAGAAGGGATGGAGGCACCGCCAGCATAACTAGGGGTGGGCAAGAGAGGCACCAGCCTTAGGTACTGACTTAGGAGGGGTGCCAGAAATCATCCCCCACACTCATGCAGTCTACACCCCTGCAGCTAGAGCAGCCCCACAGCATGGCTCTTGCAGCAGCACCCGGTGCAGAGACATACTGCTGCTGCTTTACAATCAAGACCCAGAGCTGGCCAAGCATGCAGCAGTCAGGAGCTGCTTGGGGTAAGACTCCTGTGCACCTGCGCACTCCTAACTCTCATAACTACACCCTCCCTTCCCCTCCCTTCCCCTTAGGCTTTGCCCAAGGTGCAAATCCTGCTTGCTATGCCACCGGGAGGTGCACATAATCTAGTCCCTCCTTCAGCGAGGAAGAAAGACATATGTGAACACCTGCCCTAATGGTCCCCCATGCCCTGGCTTTATGATTCTTCTTCGATAATCCAGTCATACTTACATACACACACTTTCTTTGGAAGGACTCGCAGCCATAAGGGCGATTAGATTGTGTCCTAATTCATTGATCGTGGCATGGTTTTTGGAGGGCAGTTAATGAGGAGAGGCTGAAGGAACAGGGCTTATTTAGTCTGGAGAAAAGAAGACTGCGAGGGGCTTTCAATCCCAATAAACTATAATCCATTCCTAGAGAAATGGCACCAGTGGGCTCCTGGCATTGATCATCCAATGTAATCTGACCATTAATATGATTGTCCTTCTAATCCAGGCTGCGTCCTGAACTGATCGATCACCATCCAGTTAGGAGCGTACCCCCTCAACAACTGCTGCCCATGCTGGAGTGTCAGTGCCAAACTGAATTTAGGTGTGGACTCATGGCACAATTACAACAGTGTAATTATCCCAGATTTTCTTCCATACTAAGGCGCACACATATGACCAGCTCTCCCCATCTAGCAGTTTGCTGTAGGAACTATTACAGCTCCTAGCCACTAGGTAGCAGGGGCACTGGCCTCCACTGACCCAGATGAAATCAACTACTGGAGCAGATGCTCAACCTGTAGGCTGCTTCACCACACATATGACCTGTTGGCTACTGACAGGTGTTCAAATAACTTGCAGTGGAATCTGCATGCGGATCCAATCTTGCAGTGGATTCATGCTCCCCAAGAAACACCTCTTTCCACAGCATACATTATGGCAGGAGGTGCAAATCTGGAGCCAGGGATCACATCCTAATCGTACCTGATGCAGGGGGAGCCCAGGATCTTACTCAGTCGTGACCCCAGGTTCCCCCTGTACTACAAATAGGGTGCAATTAGGATCCAATTCCTGATCCCACCATCATGCCTCCCACCATGCACGTTTGGCATGGCAGGAGGCGCAACTATTGGGATCATGGATCAGATTCCATTATATCTTTAGCTGAACATTATGATCCCAGCTCCCCCTGTACCAACAGAAGGGTGAAATCGTGATCCCTGGCTCCTCCTCGACTGGCAAATAGTAAGCTGGATGCCCAGTGTGCCTGTGACTGGGAGCACAAGTCAGCTGACTGGCACTCCCAGCTTTGGGGAGCATGCAGGAGCCCTTCAAGCCTCTGACATGCTGTCAAGACAGGGAGTGCCAACCAGCTGGGTGGTGCTGTCAAACCTAGGAGTGCATGGGAACACTTCAAGACTCACTAGCCACACATTCAGTTTCTGGTGTGATGGGAACAAGCCACAGAATTATTACACATGTATTGCAATAATCTTGTGGCTTCTTCTGTTTTATCCTTCCATTAATTGCATGAACATATGACTGGTTTACTACTTAAGGCATGATTAACTGATTCATAATGTCTTATGTACAACATCTGCCTGGGGCTGTATAGCTGTGTAACTTTCATGGACGTACAGTTATTCCCCACTTTCTGAAGATAACTTTACATTGGTGTGTCATGTGTCCACTCCACTTTTGCACCAGAGTCAAGTCAAATTACTCTGGAGTATACGTGTTGTGTGCTTACACCCTTATTTGCCACACTCCTGAACCAAAACAGCCCACAACTGGACCAAGCAACAGTGTCTCTGTCACACAGATGAATGGCAGTGCCTGGGAGACCTTGAAATCATAGGAATATAAACCAGGACAACAGACAAAATCAGCAGTGTTTGGAAAGCAGTTTGTTGCGTTTCTCCATCTTCCCCACTTCTAACACTCACATATGCACACGTTATATATATTATATGTGATTTCAGAAGGTATTTGTCAGACAAGAAGATGAATTAAGCAGTAGGGATTCTTCACAGTCCTTGGGATGAATTTATAGTCTTACAGAGTACTGTGGTGTTAGGGTGAGTGCATGATTTTATTATGGTTTATATGGTGGCCTTAGCTTCATGGGTTAGCGAATGACTGATAAGAATTCAGCGGTGTTTGTGCTTCATTTGCCGTGCTCTTTCTTTAGTATTGGAGGCCATCTCATCCATTTTCCTACACAAAAATCTACCTATACAAATGAAGTTCAGTGCTGATCTCTCACCTGTGTAAGTTATAAGTCCAGTAAAGTCAATGGAGACAAACCAGTAAAACTAATAGAAGTGAAACCCAAAGCAGGTCTTAGTAACTGAATGTACCTGTTTTCTTTACACAGGTTTCTGCTTGTGCAGGGTAGCCACATAGAGATGGACAGTCTTGCGAACTGCATGGGCTTATATTTAGCCATGTATGATCTTGTGGCACTGCTGTAAAGGTCTGAAGATTCAGACTGTTTCTGGGCCTGCCACTTAATCCCTCTGGGGACTTTGTCAAGTCACCACCTAAAACCTCGGGCCCTGATCCTCAAAAGACCTCCATCAAAGGCATGAGATTTCCAAATAGTGGAACGTCTACAATTTCCCTCCCTTCGGCCCTTCCAGCTCGTACCTCCCCTTTCCCTTCCAGCCAGGGGGGAGCCATAATCCTTGTGTCTGCTGACCCGATCTTATATACCATCCTGCGCTGTGCTTCAGGAGTGGGTGACTTAGCACACACTCCTCCCACGATAGCAGTCCTAAGCTGCCTGGCATTTCTCCACTGTGCTCAGAATGGGGAGAAGGTTTAAAACAGCAGGCCAGCCCACCGGTGTGGTGTGTCATTTCTTTAGCATGCTCCAGAGATAGGGAGTCCCAGATCATATCCTCCTGCAGTGAACCAGCCAGTCTGCAAAGGGGCTGGGGAAAAAAAATCCCTGAGACTCCTGATTTAAAAGAATCTCAGTCACAGGTTTTGCCAGAGAAATCACAGCTGTGACATGCCCACCCCTCTAACCATGGTGGATGTATCTGGCCACGAATCGTTAAGCTCTCCAAGCACCAGGGAGCCTCAGCCTGCTACTAATCACTCAGAAATCTGACTCTCCGGACTATTTGTTGTAAGAAATTGCTCCAGTTCAAAAAGATGAGCCAGAAGTTTAATATTAATCAAAACAGGGCATGTGCCGGGAGAGACACGGTTTAAACATAAGTGTGAGATAAAGGAAAATAATTGCCTGCGCCATGTTCCAGACTGACATGAGAAAAATGCCTTGCTCAAGTTGAGTGGCTACATTAACAAGGAATAACTTCTTTCCAGGGGAAGTAAGGCCAGGGCATATACAAAGAGTAGAGGGCAGGGCTGACTGTTGCTTTAGTACTTGAACTCTCCCACCAACTCAGGACTAGCCAGATGACGCGCGAGGCCTGCTGCTGGGAGTATCTTTGCTCTTGGCGTGAGCATGCCACCTGACTGCAACACACAGCTTCTTGGTGGACTTGCTTCAGGGGCTGAAGAGACATCACTTTCAGCTGGCTGGACCCTTCTGGGGTCAAGGTGCGCTAGGTGGCTCAGAAAGTAGACCTGCACTACAATGCTAGGCAGAGACAAGCCCTGCAGTTTGGGGAGACGAGGAGGAGCTCAATGCCCTGTCCACCACCTAATGCAGCTCTGCATCATAGGCAGGATTGATGCACAGTAGGATGCTATATCCTTTGCTCTCTAAGAGCTTGGCATTAACTCTTTGTTATTTTTCTGCCTAATAAGGCATAAGAAAGCCTTTCTGGCACAGGCTACAAAGAAGCTGTATGGGAAATCAGTGTGATACAAAGCCTTTTGAGCAAGCTCTTTCCATACCCACATCCAGATTCATTGGGTGTGTCTATATGAGACTCTACATTGCCATAGTATTGCATTACTGCCCTACATTGCACCATAGGATCAGAAATGACCCGTGCGCTGCTGGACTGCACGGTACTGGTGGGAACTGTGCAGTCCTTCAGTCCTTGCTTTAGCAGTACCAACTGCACAATCAGGGGCATGTGTAGATGCACCCCCTGAGCATTAAAATGGCACCCCAAGATTTTTATCCTGTTCTGAAGGAGGTGTCACTTGCCAGATACTCAGGGGAAGACAATGCAAAGCTGCAGGAACAATAAAGCACCATCTCAGGCAGGCAGGTTGCCACTTATACCACTGGCCTAGTGCTAGAAGTTAACTTTACCAGCCAGGAATTGCAATGATCCATCCAACACTGCTGGCTGGTGCTGGGTTTGGCAGAGAAGGCCCCATCCTCAATTTTCAGTCCCAGTTCTCAGGACTGTGAACAGCTCCTCTTTCGAGAAATCCAAAGCCCACTCAGCCTGACCTGTTCAGCCCACCCCTAGTTAATTAAGAACCAGGAGCACAGTTAGCCGGTGCTGCAATTCTCCTCTGATGTCAGAAAAATGATACATGTGTTAATATCCTGTACCTTTTAGGCTCAGGGAAGCAAATTGACCCTGCAGAACAGTCATTAGTTCCTCTTTAATTAACTGCTCTACTTTCCCCCACATCTCCATCCTCCCCCACCCTCCAGATCTGCAACCACAGGTAGCTCAAGAAGAGGGGCGCAAACCTGCCCTGTAAAAACAGCAGCCCATTTTGCCCAGATGCTAAATGAACTTTTGTTCTCTACAGTGTTTGTCACAATCCTGTCTCCCTTTTAACAGTACCAAATCTACATCAAATAGTTTTTAAAACAATGTAATGAGAGCACTCACCATTAAATTCCCATCTTCATTAGCATCTCGTTTAACTGCTGAATTTATATCCCAGAGCATCTTTAATTTATTGATTGTTTCTAGAAGGGCTCTTTTCCCTGCCTTATTGTTCTATTTAGCATCAATTACTAGAATCTGGGTAGTGGCTAATATCCAAATCTTCACTTACAGGGTTACATATTTTCAAGCCATCGTTGTATTAGGCATTGCGCACACACATGGTAGAAAACAGTACCTCCCCACAAGACAACAAGCAAGCAGGAGGGGAAGCACATACACAGGGCATGTCTAACATGCATTTACGCCGCCTTAAATTTTCTAGGCAGGAAATTACTGCACCGTAAGTGGGAATAGGTCAGCGTCTACATGTGCAGGTGTTAAAGCACAATAACGCTGTATGTGGGCTGGCTTGGGACTAAAGTTAGTCCCAAGTCAGTCCACACACACAGTGTTACTGCACAGGAAGGCATCTACACATGCATTGCTGTGCAGTAACTAATAGGGTGTAAATTTGATACCTGTATGATGCAGGTATAAAGTTTACTCTCAAGTCAGCATAAGTCTCCATATTTACTGCTCAGTATGGACATGCATGTGTAGCTGCACACCTGTACTGCATGGTAATTTTGGTTAATATGCAGTAAATGCTCATGTAGACACGCCCACAGAGAGAGAAACTGTCTTACCCAAGGTCGCAAAGCATGTCAGCAGTAGAGCTGAAGTAGGTCTCCCCAGGCCTTCTGTTTTATACATCCATGCCCCATCCAGAAGATCCTCCAATCTTTCTTATATATAGCCGCCTTAGCACAGCATTAGGCATGGTGTAGTGGACATCTGGCTCCCTGGTCTGGCATGGCCAGACAGCAAATGCATGGTGCATACCCAGCACCATGATGTGGAATATGACACTTGTTCTCTGACATAGTGTGGTGGCTTCACTGTTACGACCTCTAGCAGTCCTTCAACAGTGCAAGCATGCCTACTATTAATAATTCACAAAAATAAGGGCATAAATCTGGATTTTGATACCAATCGGCTTAACACTGCATATGCACCCAAGCATGGTGACCCTCCCCCTGAAATGTGGCTGAAATCACCTCCCTCTTGCAGTCCTAGATCCACCATATATTTATTGCACTTCACCTTTCTCCGCATCCAGATCAGGTCCAGATTTGTTTTTCTTGTTAACTCCACTCAAGTGACTCCTCACTGTGCTCAGTCCCCAGTTCCCCTGGGGAATCATAATGATATAATACCCTGGGTTAATATGTAAAGCCCACTAGGCAGGGATGATCAAGTAATTAGAACAAATCCAGGCTAAGGAATGCTATACCAAAAATAGCAGTATGACAGAAGGAGGAGCTTGTGGGAACAAGATATTCAGAACTGAGCAGGGAAGAGATTCAAATGAAGTATTCAAATATAATAAAAGCCTTACCACCTCCAGCTGTGTGTCTGTCTGTCCGTAATGCTCGGGTCCATCTGCACATGCGCGGCCGGGAGCCTTACTGACAGAAAGGGAGGCAGAGGAAGGGGCAGTCGGTGCGAGGCTGCGCTCCCTGCCGTGGTGGGAGGGGCCACCGGCTGTGGCACAGAGCATGCGGCTGTGCGGGGACCGTGGCACACCACCGCGTGGCGGGGCAGGGCAGGGCTTGTGGCTGTGCGGGGGCAGGCACGGCATGACGTGCACCAAAGGGGGCATGGCATGCGGCCACTGGGTGCCACGTGGGGAGCGGGCAGGGGGTGCGGGCAACACCCACCAGCTACAGCACATGGCCACGGGGTGGGGTACACCCCCACACCTGCTGACCACACAGCACCCTACAGCCTCACAACACGCCCCCATACAACTGCAAGTCATGCCCCTCCCACATGGGATGCCCGCTGGCTGCGGCCATGAGGCAAGGGCAGGGTGCGTGGCTGCAGGGTGCTGCAAAGAAAGAGGGCAGAGGGAGTGCAGGCAGCTGCAGCACGCAACCACAAGGTGGGGTGCCCCCTGCAATGCCCACCCCCTGCACGGCACCCAGTGACTGCATGCCATGCTCTCCCAGGCGGGGAGCACCCACCAGCTGCAGGCTGTAGGGGTGGCATGGCACATGGGCACATGGTGCCATGAGGGAAGCCAGCAAGGGGTGCACATCCCATACATGGGGAGGCAGCATGATGCACAGCCACAGGGTGCCATGAGGGCAGCAGGCAGGGGGGCACAGACAGGGCCCACAGGGTACGGGGTGGATGCAGGGTGAGGCATGCCCCCCTGCCTGCTCCCTTTGTGGCACCCTGTGGCTACCAGCCATGCCTCCCTGGACAGGGAATGCCCACTGGCTGTGGAGGGGTGCACCAGGAGCAAGAAAGGACCTGGAGCAGCAGCGGTGGGTAGGAGCAGGGCAGGACCCAGAGTGGCAGCAGGATGGCGCGGGGCCAGACGTGGTTTTCCACGTCCTCCCTCCAATTTGTCCACATCCTTTCTGTAGTGGAAGGCCCAAAACGAAACACAGTACTGCAGATGTGGCCTCACCAGTGCTGAAAAGGGGGGAAGAATCACTTCCCTTGATGTACTAGCAACACACCTACCAGTGCAGCCCGGTATGCCACTAGCCTTCTTGGCAACAAGTTCACACTGCTGACACATATTCAGCTTATTGTCCACTGTAACCCCCAGGTCCTCTTCTGCAGAGCTGCTGCCCAGCCAGCCAGCCCCCAGCCTGTACCGGTGCATGGGGCTGTTCTGTCCTAAGTGCAGGACTTTGCACTTGTCCTTGTTGAACCTCATGAGATTTCTTTTGGCCCAATACTCCACGTGGCCTAGGTCACTCTGAATCCTAGTTCTACTGTCCAGCATATCTACTACTCCCCCCAGACTGGTGTTATCTGCAAACTTGCTGAGGGTGCCCTCTATGCCATCTTTCAGGTCACTGATGAGAACATTAAACAAAACCAACCCCAGGACCGACCCCCTGGGCGCTCCACTTGATACCAGCTGCCAGCTAGTCATCATGCCATTTATTACTACTCTCTGACCCTGATGCTTCAGCCAGTTTTCTACAAACCTTACAGTCCATCCATCCAGCCCATACTTCCTTAGCTTGCCTGGGAGAACAGTTGTGGGAGCCCATATCAAAAGCCTTACTAAAATCAAGGTACACCACATCCACTGGCCTCCCCGCATCCATAGATCCAGTCATCTCATCATAGAAAGCAATCAGGTTGGTCAGACTTGACTTGCCCTTGGTGAATCCTTGCTGACTGTTCCTAATCACCTTCTTCTCCTCAAAATGCTTAGAAATGGATTCCTTGAGAATCTGCTCCATGAGTTTCCTGGAACTGAGGTGAGGCTGACTGGTCTGTAGTTCCCTGGATCCTCCTTTTCCCCTTTCTTAAAAATAAGCACTCCTTTTCCAGTCATACAGGACCTCTCCTGATCACTGTGAGTTTTCAAAGATGATGGCTAGCAGCTCTGCAATCACATCAGCCAACTCCCTCAGCACCCTTGGGTGCATCCCATCTGGCCCCATGGACTTGTACACATCCAGCTTTTCTAAGTAGTCCCTAACCTGCTCTTTCACCACTGAGGGCTGCTCACCTCCTCCCCAGCTGCTGCCCGATGCACTAGTCTGGGAGCTGAACTTGCCTGTGAAGACTGAGGTGAAAAGGCATTGAGCACTTCAGCCTTTTCTGCATCCTGTGTCACGAGGTTGCCTCCCCCATTCAGTAAGGAACCCAACGCTTTCCCTGATGCGCTTGCTACTGACACACTTGTAGAAACCTTTCTTGTTCTCCTTCACATCCCTTGCTAGCTGCACCTTCAATTGAACTTTGGCCTTCCTGACTTCATCCCCGCATGCCCAAGCAAAGATCACCCCATGTAAAAACATTCCTAAACAGTCCCAGCAGTCTGATCTAGCGTCTTGTGGCCCCAGCTTTGACTCTGAGCATTGTGAGTTCGAGTCAGAAGGCTCTTGCAGGCCTTTAGATATGGCTCCTTCAAAGGCTCAGATGAGAACTCCAGAGGCCAAGAAATCCCAAGTTCAGAGAGGCATGTACATATAGATTTGTGTATTTAGTATAAAATTATACTCTAGGAAAATATGTGAGAACAAAAAAAGCCTCATCAGTACTAGAACTGAAAATACTGGCCGGCATCTCAAATTTCTTCTAGAAGCTTTTATTTGTTGTAAGGCATTACTTATCAGATTCATCACTGATTTAAAGGTAATCACAATTGTATCCTGTCTCAGTCTAGATCTAGAAGAGAAGATTCCAGCCATTAGCACAACGCCCCCCCTTCCCCCCACAAATGTCACCAAGATTGTCCACAACGCCCCCCCTTCCCCCCACAAATGTCACCAAGATTGTTCTGACTGCCAAAATACTCTGGCACAAAACAATTGTGTGCATAACTCCTATTTCATGTCTTGCACCAGCTTCAACCATTTTACCACAGCAAACCTGCCTGGACTTGTGTAAGGATAGAGGATTACTTAACACAGGGGTGGGCAAAATGTGGCCCGGGGGCCAGATGCAGCCCGCCAGGCCATTCTATCCGGCCCACAGGGCCCCTGCAAAATTAAGAAAATTAATATCTATCTGCTCCTGGTTGCCCGTCATGCGGCCCTCAATGGCTTGCCAAAACTCAGTAAGCAGCCCTCTGCCTGAAATAATTGCCCACACCTGACTAACAAGTGCCAGATATACATCACCCTCTAAGATCTCCCCCAGTGTCCTGGATCCTTCAATGGCATAAACTAGCCACTCTTATATGACTCTAGGCCCAAAAGTGTGTGGGCTAGAATAGGGACCAGGAAAATGCATGTAATATCCTCCTCTGGAGTCCTCCCAAAATAGAACTACATTACCTGTTTCAGACCAGTCCCATGATATGAAGGGCAGCTGCACCTAGCAATTCAGTGATGCAGCTCTGTTAGGACCTAGCGCTGTCATCAGGGACTACAAGGGTAATAGGATCACAGAGCATCTGCCTAAGTGTCTCAACTGCTGCAGAGCCCCAGAATCTGCACAGACTCCATGCGATCCGTGGAGCTTGGGAGACAGGCATGAAGCCAATTCCCAACCCCAGCTAAATGACCAAGGAAAAAACCCGCAAAGGAGTCCTCACAGAGATTTCCTCCCAGCTCCCATCCCACAGGTTTTCTGCCAGAGGTGTCAGAACTCCCCACCACATTTTAAAGCCACAAATTTCAAAAAGAAGCAAAACAATAAGTCATGGGAAGGAAGTAAAATGGGCTGGATTCTATAGCTACAACAGGGTCAAGCATTGAGGAGCTTTGAATGCTTAGCAATGAAAACTTAATCCCAGCAGGGCAGCAAATGAAAAATAAAACACTCAGCTTTGCCCCTTATATAACCCAAAGAGTAACCCTGCAAAGCTTCACTTGTTAATGGCATAGTCAGGGCTGTATTTATGGCAAGACATAAGATCTGGAGAGTCAATAGTGTCAAAGCGTTGCACCAAGCCGAAACATTCCTATTTCCAATTCATGAATCCTGAAGAGCTGCCAGAAATGAGGAATGGCTCACTGGCCCTGAAGCATCAAGCCAGGCTCCTGTCGCCTAGCACAGGCATAGAGCATGCTGGAACTGGCAAGGGCTGGAAGGAGGAAAAAAATACCAGGAAGGGTTTTGACGAGTTTCTATGAACTTGAAAAATCCTATCATTGGCTATAATGTCACTGAAGAGATTGTGAATGGTGATTGTGCGGCTGTACAAGGTGATTTATCTCCCTGACCAGTACTTCGTAAACTGTCTATTGAACTGCCCTCTGTTAAAACTAAAGATATACAGACACTTGTAAAGCTTATCGAGGGTAAAACAACTCAGATAATTTTACACATTTAAATGAAAACCGAGTTCTGAGCTTTCCCAGGGAATGGGTTGTCTGAGCCCATTTCTTCCATAGCATCGAAGGGAGAGAAGAAAAACAGTGTTTCCAAATATGGTGGGTCTGCCTGAATATACTGCTACTGCCACCACTGATCCAGGGTTGTAATGAAGGAGTCATCGCCTGTATTGCTAATATACAAGACTCAATTTGTGTTCAGAATTTCCTGCAGGCATAGACTGAAAAACATGCTCAGCATTTCTCCTTGTATGAGGCAATATTGGACTATCTCATTGTGGTGAAGTGGGAACTCCCCAACCAGCCATGGAGCTGGTCTCCCACTGCCTCTGGGCACGGTCACCCACCTATCTCGCCTGCCATGCCTTGCTGTAAAGTAATTATGATCTTAATTAGGTGGGAGGCTGCCCTTTCTGGGCCCTGGTGTCTAGGGCCCTCAGTTCATGCTCCTACCTCCCCTTACCTGTCACATGCCTTGCAGATGTTTCTAACAACTGTGTAAAGCTCCAGCCTGAGACCGGGCCTAACTCATTATAGTATTAGGCCTCTTATGACCTGCCCTGTTACAGGCCACACTAATATCACCTCCCTCTCACTGAGACCTCTCACACTTCACCGTCTCTCATTCAGTCTCTCTTGTACTGCTCTTGCTGGGCCTCACTCATACAACCCCTCCTTTTCCCCGGGGCCACACTCACCCTGAACTATCCCAAAGGGTCCTCAGGCTTGATTCCCTTCACCCCCCCAGCCAGCAAGCGGGTGGCCTTTTGGGCATCTCCCTCTGCCCTCATCCAAACAAATGCTGGGTGCTTCACAAAATAGGGGCAGAGTCTGTGCAGTATCTCGTAGCTGGATAATTCCCCCCCAGTTGCTCTTCATACAGGGCTGCTGACTCACCCCCTCATTTCTCCACAGTTTCTCCTCTGATGCCCTCCAATCAACCTCAGGCCCACCTATGGCCTCAGGCCCACCTATAGCCCCCGAAGGCTTACCTGGACCTAACTCAAGCCCCGCTACTTGCAGGGCCTCCATTTGACATACCCCCCCCGCCACACACACACACACACACTCCACTCTCTATTACTCTGATGTGGCCCTTCAGGTGCCCCCTTTTGCACCCAACTCTGCACCTTTGCCTCCCCTGAGGCATATACTCCCCCTTCTTTGGGGCCTGGGGCCAAACACCCCCACCGGCTCAGGTGCCCCGCATCAGCATGCCTGGCCCACAACTCTGCTTCTCTCCCCAGGGTCTTACACCCCACCGGGCTCAGGTGGTCACAGCCTTACCTGGCCCCACTACCCACTCTGTGGGGTCTTGCCCCCACCAGCCTCTGGTCCCCCATATGGGCATGCCTGGTCCTAACTCCTTCCAATGATGCATTACCCACTCTAAAGTGGGGGCTGGGGTTATTAAGGCCACTGGGGCAATAACCACCCATCCCCGGCAAGGTGCAGTTTCAAGTCATACCCATTACCTGAGCCTCCAAGCTACCCCATAGCTCCTGTCCTTACCTCTGTGCTGTCTCCAGGGCAGGAACTCTGCTGAGAGATGTTCTTTCCTCAGTGCCAAGCAACAACTGCTGCCCTGCTGGCCTGAATCTTAAAATGGCCACTCATCAGGACTGGGCCGCACCTGCCTGCTGCCTGGTTCCATTCTTACAGTAGCAGAGCAGCGGGAATGCTCTGACACCCG
This sequence comes from Crocodylus porosus, assembly GCF_001723895.1. Classification (NCBI taxonomy): domain Eukaryota; kingdom Metazoa; phylum Chordata; order Crocodylia; family Crocodylidae; genus Crocodylus; species Crocodylus porosus. The sequence goes on along the minus strand of NW_017728948.1, from coordinate 12,169,348 downwards.
CCTTCCTCCTTAAAATGGTTCCTGGGGAGAGCTTTCCCTGCTGCTCAGCCAACAAGCTCCCACCAAGCTTGCAAAATCCCTAAGTGGCTAGCACCCCACTGGTGCTCCGCCACACTCATGCAAGATGAAAGAAGAAGGAACTTCTCTATCATGTAGGACATGGTAAGAGTAAATCAGATCTGCAGACTGAAATGCTCACCATTTTTCATTACAGCTTGATCAAAACTGGAGGCAATGTTCAGCTCCGGATGCACATTAGGTTTAGTGTAAAAGTCAGGGCATGGGTTTCAAATCAAGAATAAGGTCTGGATTCAGGTCACAGGCCTGGATATCCTCAAAGCAGTTCTCACAGGATTTCAGCTCCAAATGACAGAAACTTCACTAGGTTGCTTGGCAGCAACTTTGGAGCATTGAACAATCTTACAAGTTCAAATCTTCTTGTGAAGTTTCCATCCAATTGGGCACATCTGAACTGGAACCAGAAAATAGTCTTGGGAACCAACCTGGAACCAAACTGATAGAAAGTGGGACAGATCTAGAGATTAGACTCTGAAACTTCTGAAATTTGAGAGGCACTTGGTAGCTATCTGAAATACCACTGGACAGGGGAATGATGGGACACCTAACAAGGCAGTTCCACAGCTTGCTCACACCAGACTTGGGCCTAATGCAGTCAATCAAATGGGACCCTACCCTCCACCAGAAGGAGGGCTGTGTATATCAATATGACACTTCGTGAGATGGTGAATTGTGACAGGTGGTGCGTGAGGAAAACCTGGAAGGGCAGATAATTCAGTCAGAGCCTCAGAGAGGTACAGGAAATATAGCTCACAGGGACAATGCAACACTTAACACCTGGGTTCTGTGCCCGGCTTCATCTGAGGGGTCTGAATACACATCTTCCTGCCCACCCCCCAAGTCCAAGAAAGTTCCCTAACCATCAGCCTCAAATCTAGTCTGGGTAGAGGCTGACTGCTGAGAGTGCACAACTGTGAAGAAAGGAGTTAAAGATTCAGGGAACATGCAGCATAATGGTTAGGGTGCCCACTTGGGAGGCTGGAATCCTGGGGCCTTTGTACACAGCACAACACTGGCCTTTAAAGCGGCTTTAATGCCCTTTTGTATCACTGTAATGGCGTTGCTGTTTGCACGCTTGGCGGCGTATTCTGCTTTAAATGACTTGGGTGCGTAGCAAGATAAAACACCTCCAAGGTGCTTTAGTTTGCTACCTAACAACGTGCAACAGCGCACAGTGCACTGGAAGCTGACATGCTCAGAGCTTGGTGGCCCCTGGCAACAGCCCATACAGGCGGGCTCCAGCGAGCCTGATCTTTTTTTTTTCTCTCTGGAGCCTGCCTCAGCTGTGTGGGGGCCCGGTGCTTCCTTCTGCG
>NW_017728948.1:12140457-12162957 GCF_001723895.1 Crocodylus porosus | reverse complement strand
TGACTCCTTCCATGCTTTCCACAAAGAATTTGCCATAAATATTTAGCTTCTGACGGAGGCAGCAATATTGACACTGAGCCCATAGCTCTGTGAAGATGAAACGTTGTGGCAAAATTCCTGATATGAGCCCTGATCCTGCCGCAACGCAGGTAGAGAGGAACACACACAGTCCTACTGAAGCCAGCAAGGCTTTAGAAGGATCGAGGGACTGGCCACATGGATCCACCTGCGGGGGCTGGGCCCACAGAGAATTGGATGGCATGACAGGGACATTTGTCTTCAAAGCCGGCTGCATTTCTTCATCATGCATCTGTATTTATTTATTACAATCACTGGTCAGATTTCCAAAATGCTACTGCACTGCTTTACAGGAAGCCACTAAAAACATGGTCTGTGGAGTAACACTCAAGTGCAATTGGGCAACTAGAAACTTCCATGTCTGAAGGAGTCACAAAGGAATAAACAAGAGCAATAGCTCCATGTAGTCAGTGTTCACCTTCAGGACATCCCTGAAAGTGTGAGGGAGAGTATGGGCTTGGTGGGATACATAACAGGTCAGAAATTGGACTCCAGTAGACTAAGGCATACAGTATATTCCCGATCCCTAGGCCATTTCTCAATAGCAGGGTGCTAACAGTCCCCTGCCAATCAAAGGTGGAGGGGTGCATTCCAGCTCATGCATCTCTATTGATCACATTTTCAGTTGCTTTGCAAAGGAAGAAAGGTATCCTCTCAGTGCCAATTGCCCATCATGCCTTAAACCAGGCCTTACAAAGTTTAGTCTACGTAGATCTGTCATCTAGAGGTGCAAAAAGATCAAACACTAGGGTTGTGCGAAGCTTCAGTAGCTGATTCGATTTGGAAGAGATTTGGCCTGATTCAGGGACTGAATCTCCAAATCCAAATTGAATCAGAAGATGAAGTAAAAGCTTCGAATTGATTCGGAAAAGATTTGGCAGATTCGGAGATTCAGCCATAGACTAAACAGGCAGCTGACAGCTGCCTCCAGCTGCTAAGTCTGTTGGGGTTGGGGGGAATGGAAGGGGCGTGAGTGGGGAGGGACTGGGGTTGGGGCTGGGGCTGGGGCTGGGACAAGCTGCCCAGCCGGGGTGGAGGGCACGTTACTCGAGGAGGAGGGCAGGGGGGATGCAGGATGCAGGTACAGCAGTGCTCATAGTGGGGGCTCTGCCCAGCTGCCACTTGCCCAGCTGCCATTTGCCCAGCCGGGGCCACGGGGGCAGGATGCGGGCACAGCTCACTCCAGGCAGAAGGGGGCGAGTGGCAGCAGGGCAGAGCCTCCACTCCCAGGGCTGCCGTGCCCACATCCCATGCCCCCCCATGCCAGCTGGCAAGTGGCAGCAGAGCAGAGCCCCCAATCCCGGTGCTGATGTGGGAGCAGCAGCACTGGGAGTGGGAGCTATGCCCTGCTGCTGCCCAGAGTGAGCTGCTCCTGCATCACATCCCTCCCTGCACCAGTTGGGCAAGCTGCAGCAGGGCAGAGCCCCCATGGCTCCCCCCACTGGGGAAGAGGCAGGCACAGCCAGAGGAGCCATGGGAGAAGCCCCCATGGCTGCCCTGCCTGGCCCCATTCCCTGCCCAGCACAGCCTCCCAGAACTTTTAAAAAAAAAAAAGCCCTGCACTCACCAGCTGCAGAAGCGGTGACTGGGGCCTCTGGGCTCTTGTGACAGAGCCCCCCCATGCAGTGCGGGGCAGTGGAGGGCAGCAGGGATTGCCCCCGCCTTGCTTGGCACCTGCTCGGCAGCTGTCCCATGGCGTGGGTGCAGTACAGCTTGGCAGGACACCGTGCACTGCCTGGGAGCTGAGGCCACTGGGGCTGAGTGCTGCTGGGCTCCACCTGACACGTGGAGCTGCCCCAGCTCCCATACAATGCGCAGTGCCCTGCCAAGCCGCACTGCACCCACACCATAGGGCAGCTGCCGTGCGGGTGCTAAGTGGGAGAGGAACGTTCCCCAATGCTCACCACTACCCCATGCTGCACAGGGGACTCTGCCACAAGCACCCAGATGCCCCAATGCCACTGAGTACAGGGCTTTTTTCTTCTTTTTTTTAAAGTGCCGGGACTAGGCTGGGGCCGGGTGGGGGGTGGGCCCAGGCAGGGCAGCCATGGGGGCTTCTCCCACAGCTGCTCCCACCCAGGGAGATGCAGGCACAGCTGGAGGAGCCACCCACTTGTGCCTGCCTCTCCCTGGCTGATCCAAATCATCAAATCTCTCCAAATCAGCGCTGAATCTTCCAAAGCTGATTCAGCCGAATTAATTCAGGACAGTGACCTGAACCTCCAAATCAAATCCTTGTCCTCCAGATAGGCCAAATCCCAATCCAAATTGAATACTTCCCTATTTGCATGACCCTACCACATATGCCTTGTAGGGCATAACACAACTCTTGGTTTAGAGGACACTATGTTGACTAAAGAGGGCTTCTGTCAATTTAGCTTATATCATTCAGGTATGTGATATAACTATGCCAGCAGAAGAACCTTTCTGTCAGCCTATGGTTGCTCTACATAGTTACAACATAGTTGTAGAGAGACAGCTGTGGAGCTGTTCAACATGTTTATTAATGATTTCATAGATTTCATAGATTTCATAGACATTAGGGCTGGAAGGGACCTCGGGAGATCATTGAGTCCAGCCCCCTGCCCAAAGTGGGGGAGCTTTTTCAGCAAATTTGCAGACAACATGAAACTGGGAAGGATTGTGAACATACTGGAGGATACAAGCACAATTAAGAAGGATCTCAACGGGTTGGAAAGTTGGGCTAGAGCTAAGAGGATGAACTTCAACATGCACAAATGCCAGGTGTTAATATTCTTCAAGAGGAATAATGAAAAACACAAGTAGAAAATGGGGGATACCTGGCTAGATGGCAGCATTATGGAAAAGGACTTGGGAGTCTTGGTAGACCACAGACTCAATATGAGTCTGCAGTGTGATGCGCCTGCACAAAAAGCCAATGCAGTTTTGAGATGCATCAATTAGAAGCAAGACATGGGAGGTGATAGTGCCTCTCTACTCAGGACTGGTTAGGCCCCATACAGAGTACTGTGTGCAGTTCTGGGCTCCACATTTTAAAAAAGGACATGGAGGAGTTAGAAGGGTCCAGAGATCGGTAACACTCAAAGGTTTGGAAGGCAAGTCATATGAGGAGAGGCTGAAGGAGCTAGACTTGTTCAGCTTGTAGCAAAGGCACAAAAGACGGGTCATGATAGAAGTCTTCAAATATTTGAAGGGCTGCCATGGAGAAAAGGGAAAGCACCTTTTCTCTCTTGCTGCAGAGAGTAGGACAAGGACCAATGGCTTGAAGTTGCAACAAAGTAAGGTTAGATTGGATAGCCAGAAAAACTTCATCACTGTTAAAACAGCCCTTTCCTTTCTTATGTTCCTGTGACAAGGTACTTTGCAGAACCTGACAGGCAGGGCCAAATTCTGCATATCTGTTATGGCCTTGAACTTGCAACCTCTGGGCTGTCAGCCGTACACCTTAGCACCAACACCACCCCAGCCTACCATTAGTACGCTGAGGCACTGGAATAGACGCCCAGGGTAGTTATTGACTCTCCATCACTGGAAGTGCTCAAGAAGAGGTGGGGCAGGCATTGGTCCAGGATGATCTACCCTATGCTCTACAATGGGTATTTCCATGTTTCTGGGCCTTGCTGGTTGCTCCTGCACCCAGCCCCACCCACTTTCTGCTACACTTGTCAGCATGTTTTTATGCCTTCCCAGAAGTGTTGGGTGTTGGCTATAGCCAAGTGTAGGGACTCTGACTGGGGTGTGCCAGTGCTCCTGCTGGGACCAGAGCTGGAGGTTCCTGGCTAGAGAGACTTGCACAGCTATATTTTGCCCACCCCTGGTTTAGATAACGGTTTGTATGGGATAGTTTGGATAGGGATGATTGTGCCTCAGACAGGGGATTGGACTAGATCAGCATTTCTTAACCTGTGGGTCATGACCCAGAAGTGGGTCATGAGAATATATGAAAGGTTCATGAGCAAACTTTAAAAGTGGATCAACAAACTTTAAAAATTGATTCTCCTTTGAAGGAGAAAAACATGGGAAACATGGGTTTGCCCTTGCAGGCTGGCAGAATCCCAGCCTGCGAGAAGCTGCTGGGGGCTCCCCATTCCCCACACTCACATTCCCGCCCCACATCCCTACCCCTTCCCCACATACTGTGGGGCTGTGGCCTGGGGCTGGGGGGCAGTGGGTCGGGAGCGAGGGGCACCGGGTTGGGACTGGCCATTGGTATCTCCAAACCACTGGACTAGATGACTTCCAGAGGTCCCTTCCAGCCCCACTTCCGTGTGATTCTATGAAGTTCTTAGTCTGTCTGTCTCCTCCATATCTTCTGCATAACATCTCGTGTCCTGTCACAATGGTCAAAGAAATTTGGAAACCTCCAAAAGCAGTTAAGACAGACACTTGGCTAGGATTCTTTTGTTGGGGATGATCCTGCCTTGAACAGGGGGCCGAGCTAAATGACCTAATGAGGTCCCTTCCAGCCCTACTTTTGTACAATACTATAATATGATCTGGCAACGGATTATGTTTATGGAATTAAACAAAAACTAGTATATATCTCGATAATGCACATAGGTAGAAATGAATCCATTATAGGATAAGCTGTAGAAATATTTGGTATTCCAGACTGTCTCCTGGATGATGCTGCTGGCAAATGGTGCTGTACACTAGAGATGTCTACCGAACACAACATTTTTGCACTTTTGAGCTATGCCAAACAAGGCGGTTCTGGAAACCCAAGCCATCCCTCTGCAATTCAGGTCATCCTAGTACAGCCCCTTTGTTAAGCTTTAGTAAACTTCAATTCTCTGCTCATTATATAGATTCTTATTCCTTTACTCTAAGCAAACACCTTTGTTTGTTTTTATATCTCATGTTGAGAGTGCACAAAATTCATGACCTTAAGGAAAAGAACTTGTTATTGAAAATACTCACCTTAAATTTGAATATACTCTCTTTAACCACTCTTTGTCCCGTTTCACCCACCTGTAAAATGGATTTACTTCTTCTCATGTCCTGTCACAATGTTCAAATTTGGTTCCAGAAACAGGCACGTACTATTCCTGCATCTATAGACTTAGCAAGATCTTCACGGATGCATGGTCCCCCTAAATATGGGCAGGCCAGCATGTGTTCTGTAGTCTGAAAGTTTCCCCTACATTGGCACATGATATTTGCTTCATGGAGTATCCCCATAGTTGCATGTCAACTTCACTCTTACCAACTCCTGTTCAGAGGCAGTTCAAGTTTCTTCATGTCGGCCAATCAAGCTCTGTGCCTGCAGGGAGATTGGAAGTTTTGACATGCATCCTAACTCCTCCCTGGGTCATCTCTAGTTGTGATTGCCTAATTTTTATTCATGTGGCTGTCAGTGTTTCATCCAATGGCAGTGCTGTAGAGAGGACACTTTTCTGTGGGTGCCTCTTGTCTATGATTAGCCTGGTACATTGTATTTTGCTTGCTACTGCCCTCCCAATGTCTGCAAATAGAGGGAGACTATGAGCAACATTTATTCTCAGTTCCTGCAGGGATTCCCGTAACAATCCATTAGTTAATTATTGTTCATACATGCATTAGTTCTGTATCGCTATTACAGTATGTAGGATCTGTGTGCACCGTGTAATTCATTAGCTTAACTAACAGTAGTTTGGGGAAGGTGAAGTACTAGAACAACCAACAATCCATGTTACCTTTTCATACTACCAAACAGAGACTGATATAAGTACCTACATGACCCCTTGGCATCATTAACTGACATCCTCACAATGTCCTGCAAGGTAGGACATTGTACAAGGTATTACTGCCATTGTACAACTGAAATGCAAAAAATCGAGAACTCTTGGTTCAGAGATGATACTTTTTATTAGACCAACTGGAAAATTGCAAAAAAAAAAAAAAAATCCTGCAATTTCCCAGCTGGTTTAATAAAAGGTATCATCTCTGAACCAAGAGTTCTTGATTTTTGCATTTCTTTTTGTCTCAGACCAACATGGCTACCAAATATATCCATTGTACAACTGAGACAGAATATCTTGTCCAAGGACACACAGGCATATCTGTAATCGGATCAAGAATTGCCGTCAAGTCACCTGAGTCTCAGTCCAATGGTCTAGCTACTGGACAGTCCTCCCCAGCCCCCAGACCTAACCAAGCATCTGTTGTGACCAAATAGTAACATATTGTCAAAGGAAAAGGGACAACTCCAGGGACAAGAAATCTCCATATAAATTCATGGTGGAGATTTGAAAGTGTAATGAACTTATACCCTGGAAAAATTCTGAGCCATTCATCCAAGAGAAGCCAAAGAAAATATATTGCATTTTGAGTTTTAGAAATTCACTTAGATTCTGAACTGTATGTAGCTTTAAAAAAAATCTTCCATGCATGAGTTAGAGGGGAAACAACACAAATGTCATTTAATTTACATGACAAAGTGCTGCCATTATTTCAGTATGACAGAATGCCACTAAGGGCAATTTCCGAAAATTATTTAAACAATGTAATGAGTTAAATGTCAACGTTGGCTAATTATGTTTATGCTAATTGTTAATTAGCCCCATAATGGAGACAGTCTTAATTAACAATAGTTATGTGTGTGTATGTGTGTGTGTGAAACAGAGTATGTGTTGAGAGAAAGGGGGAGAGAGAGAGAGAGAGAGGGCTGCTGCAAAAAATGTTGTAAGTAATTTAATTTCCTGTAATCATAAGTATTTCATTTCAGACATTAACGGGAATTTTTCAATATACTTTAGAAAAGATGTGATTAACTTACAGTGTATCTGTAAGCAATCCTTTCTGTATTACATCTGTTCTGTCACAATAATAGCAGCATTTTTTTTTTACTATGAATTGTGGCATGCTATATCTGTCTCTATTTTGCCACATGTTTGTTCTGCGACAGAGAAGACATACGCATCGGGAATATAGGCAGGATTATGACAGAGAGGTCAGCATTACTGACAATCATGTACTAAAGAAGATCACTAATTTCCCAGATAACAGGAGACACTAGCTATACATTACAAGAAGGAAAAGCCATTAATATATTGATATTCACCTCTAATAGAGAGTCTGTGGATGACACATGTATAATAACAGACTTTTTACTGTATGCCTTCAATTATGAGGACAAAAAAAAGCCACCTCTCAACCATTTAATTTTAGGAAATTATATATTATTTGTTAAGTGCCAGCAGTGTATTTAGTATGGCACAGAACACACTTATACAAAGTCCATGCCCTAATGAACTCCCAGTCTAAGTTACAAGGCTCCAGCTCGTGTGTTCATTTAAACACATGCTTTAATCCAAGCACAGCTTTTAAATCCATTCCTATTCAGCAAAGTACTAGAGTCCATGCTCAAATGATATGCTGATTCACGATCTAAACTTATGAGGGTCTTACTCAGTTTTTCAGGCAAAATTCCAACTCTGTAGGACTTTCCCCTGATAAAAAAACATATTTCAAGCAACAAAGTACAGAAGAACGCATAAAGCATGTGTCATCCACCTAATGCTGCCACGTGAGACTGTCACGTGAGTAGCTTACCTTGTAGCTAGTTGTATGTAGAGGTTGACAAGGACTGGAAAAAGGTTTAATCTTTGAGGGACTTCGCAGGTGAAAACTGTTTCCCAGCACGACCTACTGGGTGCATCCTTCCAGGAAGGACTCTCAGAACATTGCAATGCGTTAGTCCAGCCACCTCTCTTAGGTAAGACAGCAGTATTTCATGGTCAGCAATATTAAATGCTTCAAAGAGGTCCTGGAGGATAAGGACAGATGTCCACTTCAGTGGGAGAAGATGATCTATCAGAGCCAATAAGGCAGAGTCAGGCCCATGTCTTGGAAGGAATCCAAATTGTGCAGGTTCTCCAACATGAAATTTCATTAAATGAACTTGCAGTAATCTTTCCCGTGAGCTTGCTCAGGAATGGAGATTTGACATAAGGCAATAGTTGGCTAAAACCAGTGCATCTACAGTGGGTTTTTTCAGTATCATTTGGCCCATCATGTTCCAGCCGTCCTAATGCACTAACTTTCAGTTCAGCAGTTCTATTGTCCTGTATGCGCACATCAAAGAGCTAAAAGCATAGTTCAGTGCAAAACCTCAGCTGTGCCCTGTTGTACCATTATATAGCATACACAAGGATTTGGCCACCAAATGTAGTGCTAGGTTTCCAGCTATCTGTGCAGAAAACACAACCTTGCAGATTATAATTTTCTATCACATCCTGATCACAGTATAACAGTGTAATGAATGCACTCAGGGCAAAATTCTGCTTTCATTTACTCTGACATACAACATAGAGTAAATCCAGCAATGGTGTTATGGCAGTGTTAACAAAAACGGAATTTGGTCTGTCATATAAAGTTTGCTGTACAATGTGCATGCATCCCTGTTAAGAGAAAAAACCCTTAAACACACAGGTTCCTATCACCACTCAAAAAACTAACCAGCAAAGCATACGCTTAATTTTAAGCATGTAAGCAACCCCACCAATTTAAGCAAGAGCTTAAATGCTTGGCTGGTATGGAGCCACCCAAGGCTAACTTGCACAAACCTTACATACATTGATACCCATTATATGAGCAGATGCAGCGACTCTAAGGGGTTTGGGAAATTCTGAGCTAAACCTTTCACTCTTGTAGTGACAGTTTTATAGAGGTGGCTAAACAGGCATATTTCCTGTTGACAGGAAGGTGTTAATGCAGCTTTGTGGCAAGAACTTTTCCTCTTGGTTGCATTGTGGGTAGATCACCATGTAAACCATTCTTTCAAGGGAATGCACAAAGCCTTTCACTGCATTGCTGCAGGTCAGGAAACCTGACCGTACAGACTGAACTATACATGCCCTTTTCAAAGTAGCTTTATCCAACTCCTGCAAAATTTTTGTTGGGGGACTTAATGTTGTTTCTCCAATTCATTTTAAAACTATGTCATAACTTGATTAGCTGTTAACATGATTGTGCATTTTTAAGTAGTATTGTTATAGTGACTGGGTTACTGCATATATCACGTGTAGGAAAGATCACTTATTTTGCATGACAGCATACCTTATGACAAAAGACAACCCCCCTCCCACCAAAAAAAACTTCAGCATTTGAAGCAAAACAGGTGCAATGCTACTGAGTTGTATAATATTTGCAAGTTGAAATTCTGCCTTGGTCTGTGTCTTGTAATACAATCGAGTGTAGCTCTGCTTTTTGTAAGAATATAGCCAAATTCTTGCACCTTTTACAAAAGGAGGAAATATCCTGTATTTGGAAAAAGCTGCATCTGGATACAAGTTGTGGTTTGGAATTACCTTTTAAATGGGCCAGATGGGAACATTGAATCTAAGTGTTGCCCGAGAATGAACTAACGATGTGTGACCAGATCCACAAAATAACTTGGGTGCCCAAGTTCCTCCTATGAACTCCAGGAGGTCTCAGACCAAGTTTGGATCCTTAAAACCTGCACTTAGGTGAAGCCTATTCCTGGAATCAGCTATACCCTGTGTTTCAGGTAAGTTTCCTAGGCACCAAAAGCCGCCAGAACTGCCTATGTCCTCACAGTACTATGCAGGTAGGTAGGTAGTTCACCCTGACCCCCTTCACCATCCACATACTCAGCACTCCTCCATCTACCTTGCTGGATGAAACCAATCCAGCAGGTACTCTGAGAGCGCAGGTACCAGCCTCAGCCCCACCTGAAATATGGCCAGATGAAGAGGTAGAAGGCAGAGCAGATTTGCACCATAGACTACCTCAGTGGCCCTCAAAGTTTTTAGGATTAAGGCACTCCACCCAGCTTGAGTTCCAGGCACCCTCCATAACTTTGGTGGATTGAGTGGCACCCCATTTCAAAAACTAATTGATTTATTACAGTGATGACATCCTTGCAGAGGGGCCAGGATCTGTCTTCTTATTTCCTCAGAACTTGTGGCATCCTTCAAAAGACCTGATGACACCCCGCTTGAGTATCATTGCTCTAGATGGACAGACAGGTGGGATGTGAGGTCTTCCCCCTGAGCTGCGGGTTGGAGTGGATGTGACCCCTGAGGTCCCTTCCAGCCCTCATTTCCCGTGATTCTGCAACCAGCTGGGACAGAAGATGCGACATTAGGATGAGAAGAGACTTAACCCTTTCAGAAGCATGCCAAAAATACAGCTCGTCATTCATGCCTCCTTCCACTGATCTGTCTACAAGTCTTTTTGGGATGACCCTTTCCCATCTGCAGTCTGACCACATACTTTTCTCAGCGGCTCCACTCTCAAATACTGGGATAATTTAGCTGAGGTTGCTTTTGAAATAAAGAAGTTCCCCCCCAAACACACACCTTTGGGCCCCTCTACCTTGGGTCCTTCCTCCTCTCCTTAAAATGGCCATGGAAATTTCTCTCTTTCAGAGATGTATCCTGGGTCAGTTTGAATGTTCACATAGTCCAATATTTGCATTCCCCCCTGGTTCTTTTATAATGGGAACTTTGTCACAGGTAAGCATAACACACAAGCCTGGTGTCCCTGTACTTTTTTGTTGGCTGGACAGTGGTGATACTATAAGAATCCTGGACCTTGCTTTTCTTTCAGCCTCCTCAGGAAAACATATGAATACTACAAGTTTCACTGTGTAAACCTCCTTTGGTAGTGCACTCTGAGCAGAATGGGAACAATCTGGGATTTCGTAGTCCAAAACACAGGGCTCTCCCAAGAGCCATGGAAAGCAGATCCCTTTGTGCAGACGATTCCTGCACCTCCAAACTACCCGGCTCTCGGGGCTCTTTACAAGCCTGGCTCCCCCAACGGCCCATGCCACTCGCTTAATAAGAGTATCCCAGATTTCCAAGGAGAATCCTGATAAATTAACGACGACAAAATCTGCTCATCTCACTGCATAACTCAAAGCCCACAAAGCCATGGGATGGGATTCTCCCCACTGAGACAAAATGATGCTACTTGAACTGCCCTGCCTTCGCTCCCTAGCAGAAATCAAAGGGAAGTTGGAGCCAGAATTTGGAAGCAGATGGGAAGGGGCCTTGTTGCTTTTTCTAGTTCATAAACCTCGGGAGTAAACCAAGTAAACTATCATTTTTAACTTGATCCTGGCCTTTCAAAATCTGAATGTGTTTAATATTGAATAGAAAGACAGCATTTTTTTCCAAATTCTGGTCTCAGACACAGCATGGACTTTTTCATTCCTGGGTGTTACTAAGAGCAGGGTCTGGCCTGGAGTCTATTTAGTTGCATCCAATTAAATATTTAATTTGGATCTTTCCACCCTCCTGCTGAAAATAGCAGAGCTTTGATTTGCGTTACAACATGACTAACTATAGGCACAGCAGATACTTCAGTGGCTTTCCAAAACTACCAGTAGTCTGTTAATGCCATCCAGATCTTAAGAGCCTGGACAGCCTAGCCTCCACTGTCCACAGACTCTGTTCCCCCAGCCTGCTTTTCTGCACAGGGCAAGCAAGGTGCTTGCTTTGGGCTAGGTTTGTGACATATAACGACAAACGCAGTTTGTCCAACTTCAATGGGAGTTTTGTCCATGTAAGGACCGAGAACCAAGCAGTCCCCCACCTGGAAACCTCTTGTGGTTCTCTCATTCATTCATTCCTTCATTGGTCTCAGAAACTTTCCCACAACTCTTTACTCCAACAAAGATGCAGCAAAGCCATTGTACGTGGAGACTATTGGTTTAAATAAACCCGTCCTCCTGTGGTTTTCTCCAGTTAGTGTTGTACATGCCTGGGTGATCCTATCCTGTCACAGGCGGGAAACAGAATTTAAAATCTGGATAAGTGCCCAATTAAAAGTATTTACGCAGCTAAGGACCAGCTAGCTACTTAAAAGTGCAATAGGATTTGGCCCTATACATACAAGTGAACAGAGCATGTATCTGGGTGACTGGAGAGCTGGATGCTATTCCCGACTCCACACCTGGCTCACTAAGTGATGAATGCCATGAAGAGAAGAGGAGTTGTGTTTTCTGAAGAAGTCCAGCATTTGTAATCTTTAGGATTAGGAACCAAGCCACAACCGTCTGATATTCTCTCTGTAATCACAGGTGAAACAAGGTTGATGACACCTGCACTGTGAGGCTTTATCCAATAGGACTTTGTCCAAAAGTCCACGCACGAGAAGAACACTCCAGCTCAGATGCTGGAAAGTACTTAGCCATCTAATTCCCATTTAATCACTCAACTCCCTTTGATTTCATTTAATATAATGATTATACTGCAGCTCGGTTCAAAATACCGTTGAGAATCTAGGCCTCGGTGACTTCAGCGTAGAAGTTTTTACCCGCGTTAAAACTTCAGGGTCATGTTGCCAGGGCCAAGTCCTCAACGCATGCAACGTGGCAGAGTACCAATGAAGCTGACAGGGCCACTCCTATCTCTGACTGCTGAAGAGCTGTCCCTTCTTAGTTTTATAAAGCACTTTAAGATCCTCAGGTGAAAGATGCTTTGCAAATACAATTATTGCTCAGAATATGCTAGGATTGCATTACCTGCCATTTACAAGCTAAAACTAATTGCAGGTAATAATAATTCTGGCAAGTTCAGGAATTCGTCTTTGTCTCTGTGCTTGTTTGTTTTCTTCCTTTTGCCATGGATTAGCTCATTATGAAAGCAGCCCTGCAGAAAAAAAAGAGTCAGTAAATCTCATTTATTAATTGCTTAATTACTTCAATCACTTGAAAAATATTCCAGCACTGCTATTTCTGACGGCTGACAGCCTGTGGAGTAGCACTTCAATCAGCAGTCAATTACAAAGGACTAGGTGGTGAGTTGGTGTGCCATGCCAGGCACTAAGAGCTCTCCCTTTAGCCCCATGGGCAGCCCACATAAATCCCCTCCTATGGCACAGATGGGAGGGCAAGGGGGCAGGAAGAGCCTTAGCTATCCCCACCTACTCCCTGGCTAGATCGGCTGAGCCAGTATAGCATATATCACAATTTGAGGCTCTTATTGACCAAGGAAAAAGTACTACCCTAGCCCAGAGCAAGGAGGAAAGCAGAGAGGAAATTACACTGAAGAGGTAGGGCTCTGGGGCACGGTAGCTCTCAGGCCAGCTCCTGCCACCATGAAACGGCTGCACCGCTTCTTGCTCTCGACTATGCCTGAAGTCAGTCTGGCTGAAATGCTTTTTAAAGAGAACGCACGGCCATGGCAGCTGCAGGCAGGAAAATAAAAGCCACTCGTACAACGTAAGTGGCCATAATTATTCTGAAGTAAAGAGTTAGTAACAGGACTCGGGAACCTGGGGTAGGTAGGAAAAATTGGTCTTAATTAGATAAACACACAATATCTGCTATTGCTCCACATTTATGTTGTTAAGAAAACATATGTCCGAGAAACCAATGTTGTTGTCTCTCCCGTTGAACGTCAGGGTCTAAACAACTGGGTTATTGTTTCATTAAGGGAGCGCATTCCCTGATTGATGACTTCATTCGCAGGATGACCTTGTCATTGTTTTCTCAAGTACTTGTAATTGTTACAGTGGAGAACATTGGGCTTTAATTATCTGTGCTAAAAACTCATACACTCTGGTTACACTCTGCTGATTGTATTGGATACACTGCAATATTTATTTGCCGAAGAGGGAAAAATGGCAATGGCAAGTCAGTCTAAGGACTCTCACAAGAGAAAGTAATGGTGGATATTACAGGTTCCTAAAATACTGTAATAGCATACAGTAATTCAAGCAACCCTGATAATCAGTTGATGCTCGGGTCCAGTACAGATTACCTGCTATTATATCAAGCGGTCTCTCAATCTTGAGAATATATCTGTTAAGGTATAAACATTTAAGTGCAAGAGGTATCGAATGTGACTACCACGCATTGGCAAGCACTGCATGCTGCAGAAACGTTACGACTTCTTAAACTTATTGGAACATAATGTATTCATTCCACATGTCCAGACAATGCTGATTACTACAAGACTTTCTTTGCTGTCTATGCTCATTATAAATAATTTCATTCAGATAGGCTTTCTACAGACTGTAGCTCCCACAAGGGTTTCCCACCAGCAGCCTGAGCCCAAAGTTCTTACATTCCCCAAGCCCCCGGGGACTTCAGAGGTTTACAGAGAAGCAAAAAGGTTACAAGATGGGGCCCAAAGACATAAAAGCGCAAAATAATAATGCTGTGTGCATCTGCGTGATGGAGAGGCTTTGGGTGACTATATATGTGGGGCGTCATAGAAGGATCTATATCGTTACATAAAAATCTATTTGTGCCATGTCAGAGCCCATATTACACTGTTATAACTATATTGAACCCTTAGGGATGTGTTGTCAACTCGGTACATGTGGAGTTACACAAGTAATATCCCACCATCCAAGTAAGAATACATCCAGTGAACTCCAATGACTTGGGCTGTTTCCTATGGCCCAAACTCGGAGTCCTTACACATGCAAAACTCTTACCGACTCAGAGAGACTGCCCCTTCCCCATGCTATATGGTTTCAGTACTTCAGCAGGCCCCTCACTTTAGAAGAGAAGGGGCTGCCAGCAGGAAATGAAAATGCCCTGGCCCCAGCCATCATAGAAACTTAGGGTTGAAAGGACCTCATGAGATCATCTAGTCCAGAGGTTCCCAACCCCTGGGCCACGGCCCAGTACTGGGCTGTGAAGGGCTGGCTGCCAGTCCTCAGGAGAGCTGACTTACTTCATGGTTAGAGCTACCGGGCTCTGGAATGGTCTTCCAAGGGAGGTGGTGCTCTCCCTTACCCTGGGGGTCTTCCAGAAGAGGTTGGACAGATATCTAGCTGGGGTATTATGATCCCAGGACTCATTCCTGCTCGGGGCAGGGGGTCAGACTTGATCTGTCCAGGTCCCTTCCGACCCTAGAAACTATGAAACTAAGTGACCAGCATACTATGGAGCGGCAGCCAACCCTTTTTCACTCAGTGTAAAAAAGGGTTGGCTGCTGCTCTGCAGTATGTCAGTCACTTCCAGACTGCAGTTTGCAGGTCCTCAGTTCTCCGGTCCATGGTCACTTCAGATCCATGGTTTATCAGTCTGTGATCTAAAAAGGCTGGGAACCCCCTCTAACCCCTTGCTCAAAGCAGGACCATCCCCAACTAGATCATCCCAGCCGGGGATCTGTCGAGATGGGCCTTAAGAAAAGCATCATAGCTCAGCCCCTGGCACGGACCTTTGAGAACTCCTGGAGCTCTGGGGAAGTGCCCGAGGACTGGAAGAAGACCAATGTGGGGCCTATCTTCAAAAAAGGGAGGAAAGTATACTTGGAAAACTACAGGCCCATCAGCCTGAACTCTATCCTGGGGAAGGACTTGGAAAAGATTATCAAAGAGACCATCCTATACAGGCTAGCTGATGGCAATATCCTGAGGAACAGCCAGCATGGGTTTGTTGCGAGTAGGTCTTGCTTGACAATCTCATTTCCTTTTATGACCAGGTGACCCATCACCTGGCCAAGGGGGAAGAGATTGACATCATATATCTTGACTTCAAAAAAACCTTCAACCTGGTATCCCACGATCACCTCTTGGCAAAACTGCCTGACTGCGGCCTCGGCCTCACCACTGTCAGCTGGCTGGGGAATTGGCTCTGCGGCAGGACCCAGAGGGTGGTGGCCAAGGGAAGTCAATCGTCGTGGTGCGCTGTGACCAGTGGGGTCCCTCAGGGCTCTGTCCTAGGGCCTTTACTTTTTAACATCTTCATCAATGATGTGGACATTGGGGTCAGAAGCGGGCTGGCCAAGTTCACAGACAACACCAAATTCTGGGGTAAAGCATCCACACCCGAGGACAGGAGTGCGATCCAGGCAGGTCTTGACAGGCTCAGGAGATGGGCGGATGAGAACCTGATGGTGTTTAGCACTGATAAATGCAAGGTTCTCTACCTTGGGAGGAAAAACCTGCAGCATCCTTATAGGCTTGGCAGTGCTACGCTGGCTAGCACTATGGATGAAAGGGACTTGGGGGTCATCATTGACCACAAGATGAACGTGAGCCTGCAATGCGATGCTGTGGCTAATAAAGTGACCAAAACACTGGCTTGCATCCATAGGTGCTTCTCAAGCAAATCCCAGGACGTCATTCTCCCCTTGTACTCGGCCTTGGTGAGGCCACAGCTGGAGTACTGCATCCAGTTTTAGGCTCCACAATTCAAAAAGGATGTGGAGAAGCTTGAGAGAGTCCAGAGAAGAGCCACGTGCACGATCAGAGGTCAGGAAAACAGACCTTATAGACAACACGCTGAGAGCCACGGGGCTCTTTAGCCTGGAAAAGTGCAGGCTCAGGGGCGATCTGCTGGCCACTTACAAGTTTATTAGGGGTGTTCATCAGGATCTGGGGGAACGTTTGTTCACCAGAGCGCCCCAAGGGATGACAAGATCAAATGGTCACAAACTCCTCCATGAATGCTTCAGGCTGGACTTAAGGAAGAACTTCTTCACTGTCCAAGCCCCCGAGGTCTGGAATAGCCTGCCGCCAGAGGTGGTTCAAGCACCCACTTTGAATGCCTTCAAGACATTTTTGGATGTTTATCTTGTTGGGATCCTACGATCCCTGCTGACTTCCTGCCCCTGGGGCAGGGGGCTGGACTCGATGATCCTCTGAGGTCCATTCCAGCCCAAATGTCTATGAAATCTATTAAAAACTCCTCTCTAAATCTAGAGTGTTTCACCACCCTTCTAGTGAGAAAGTTTTTCCTAATAACCAACCTACGCTTCCCTTGAAACGATGGCTCCTTGTTCTGTCATCTGCTACCACTGACAACAGCCTAGTGCCATCCTCTTTGGAACAGCCCTTCAGATGCAAGGATGGGACTGCTATCAAATCCCCCTCAGTCTTCTCTTCTGCAGACTAAATAAGCCCAATTCCCTCAGCTGCTCCTCAGAAATCACGTGCCCCGGCCCCCTTTGGCATTTGCCAAAAGAGCTCAGTCTGATGACTTTCAAAGCACACTATAAAATCCTTTAATTTTTGTTGGACTTGGGGAGAGTGGGGAGGAAATGGGTAGCAAGGCTTAGTGCTTATGCAGGTAATACTGTTTATATGTTTATAATATATTTGGTAAAGAAGATCAGAGAGAAAATACCAGGTGCAAAAGGCCTCTTGAATCTACTGGTGAAAGAAATGAAACAAGAACCTAGCTGGAAACCTGAAGCTAGGGATTCACCTAAGAAATAAGACACTTCTTTGTTAAATGGGGAAGAGGATTCGTATTGGAATAAACTACCAAGGAAAGGGGCTTCTTAATGTTCCTGGTTCTTAATGTCTGCATATCAAGACTGGATTCCTTCTGGCCCAGATACTTTAGCCAAACATAAAATATTAGGCTTAATTCAAAGGTAACATGATGAAAAGGTAATGAACCATCATACATAAGAAGTCAGACTGGCTAAGCTAATGGTTCCTTCTTGCTTTTAGATCTATGAATCTTCAAAAAATATATAGATTTCAAAGGGAAATATGAGATTGGTAGTTAGGGTATGGTCTCTCTCTCTTTTTTTTATTTATGAATTGTGTTTTGAATTTCGGTTATAGGCATCTAGAACCCAAGAGAGGCACTTTGTTGTATTATTATAAATCCAGATAAAATAAAGAGGGACCCACTGAGAAGCCTACAGGAGACAAGTGTTGATAACAATGTTGTTGACTCCTACTTCTCATTCATGGAAGTGAGTTCTTCAGAGGGATGCAAAATAAATTATGGTAAATTTTAAATCAAAAAATGTAGAATAAAGTGTCATGTGAAGGGAATGGCACATTTAAAGAGATCCTTGCTAAAGATGCATCCGTTTGGAAGTGTCATCCTAAATGTTGTTGCTAATGACAGAATGAATATAATAAACGTTGCTTCGCAGTTTAATATAATTTCCAAGATTCAGATTCTGTTGCCTTTACTCGCAATAAGTAGTAGTTCCTACTGGTCTATATCAGGCTTTTCATAAACTAAAGTACAGTACTACTTTATCTGAAAAAAGGAGAAACATCTGCCCACTTATTATTTAAAATGCAAACAGACATTGCAGATCAGATTAAATGAAATGGATAAAACAGCATTGTTTCTAAGCACACATCACACTTCAGGGAACTCTGGGTCCTGATCTGGATTTTGTGATTAAGTTCTATTCTATTTTAATTCTTGAATCACTTTAACCACTGGCATATCTGTGAGTCTAATTTCAGATAGATAGATAGATAATGCAGAACTGTGCGCTCGTATTTTTATATGCATTGCATTTATCATGAACAGAATACTGTACAAAGCTATCTTAAAGTTGTCTCTGTCCTTAATTAAGCCAGTTAAACATACATGTATCTATTAGGAATACTTTATGATCCATCATCTCAGCACAGCAGTTTAGAAAGAAACGTTTGACATATAAAAACACTGATGCAAACAAAGTTAATGTGTAGTTAGTTCATCTCAGTTCACAGAACACAAATTCGATAGTGAAAAGTGATTTGGGAGTCATTTCATTTGCTATTAAGTTTTACACAATGTGGCAGCATTAAATAAAGTGCATGCACTAAAGCCCATTCTTTTTTGCTAGTTTCAATTAAATCAAAAGGGGATTGCAATGTGAGTTGACCCAAGCGATAGCAAGGTAGTCGCGCCAAATTCTGAGCCACAGCCAACTGGAAGATGTTGCTTTCTCTTTGCACACCTTTCCACACCAGCCTGCCATCTACGATTGTGAAAAAAGAAAGAGTAGCTGAAAGTTATTTAAAATGAAAAATGGCGATAGTCATTGCCAGTATACACACTTTGGAGTGGCTTGTATTTTTCTACTAATGTGACAGACACTTAAATGAAAGAAGTGAATTCACTGCTACAATAAAACAGTGGCTCAGTCTCCCTTCCCCTTATTTTATTTCTAGCAACAGTAATAAAATGGCTGTTTATTGAGCTTTTCTTCACTCTTTTTTCCCCCTTTTGCTTCACAATCAAACGAAAATGTTATTTATGGGAAAGTAAAATAACTGATTTTATTAAACTCTTGTTCTCATGGTTTTACAGTAAACGATGGCAGGATTTTATATTTTAAATGGTGCAGATGACAATGTTCTCTGCTTTGAAAAATGCCTGGATCCATTGAAAGGGTGGGGTTCTCACCCACAGGATCAGCCAGAAATGGAAAGCCAAACCCAACTGTGGCAAAGCCAAAATCACTCAGCACGGGATAATGATGATGAGCTTGTGCTAATTATTTAATGTGGCCATAAAACTTGAAAGGGTAACAGACTCATTCATAAATATAACGTGTACTTGTGCACAGCATGTGGTTTTACTATTGTTTCTCCAACCTTCTGAGGGCGAGCTGACAATGCCAAGTGAAATATTAAAGCTCAATACAGAGAGACGTTTGCACAGAGGCAGGGTTCGCTGGGCTGACACTGCGTGTTACTGAGCACACACGACTCCCCATGAAGTCAATGGATGATATAGGTGCTGCTCAACCCTTCGCAGACAAAGGCCTTGAAAGTCATCCAGCACCACCTAATGCAGCCGAGAGCTAATAATTCCCTGTGAATCCTCCTCTGCAGCAACTAATGAAAAAGTCAGTGACAGCCAACAGCAGTGCAGTCCAAGTGCAAGCCAAGGGAGGAAGGTAGCTGGAGAGCGGGAAGGAATCACGCCACAAACAGCTCCTGTAAAATTAAAATCACAACTCAATTAAAGAAAGAGAAAAAAAACACTCTATACAGATCCACCGTAGTCCACACCCTTCCCAGATATCCCCGTCTCACCAGGGTTCGTCTTATAGGCAGCCTCCAAAGGCTGGGCTAGATGACGTGTCCAGCCTCTTCAGCCCTATGCCATACATTGCTCAGTTAGCAGGAGCACTGCAAGCCAAATCCCGTTGCCCTCATTCACATGCATATTCCCATTTACCCCGGCGGGCTCTTCTGCGAGTTAGTCATCAGCTCATCTCCTCAACAGCCTTCTTCATTTAATCTTTCTGCAGAAAGTGTCACCACTGATATTTGTTTCAGTAAAGCTATTGATTTCATATCGTTACAACTTTTGCCACAGTATTTTGGGTCACAAGGTCATGTGACCCTGCCTCATCCAATAGCTACCTGGTCAATAGCATAAAAACCCTCGGTATTGACTCCTGGACAAATGATTGTGCAAAGAAAATGACCCGACATCAGTCAATTGGATTGTGTTTGGCAACCCAAGGAGGTATAAAGTGAATCTGCACACAAAACTGGGTCAGCCTAGTAAAGATACATGTGTCATCAGGTTTAAAACAATTGATCCCTTTAAAAAAAATGAAATGGAGCAGTCTTTGGGGCTGATCCAAGCCCCCCTGAAGTCAAGACTCCTGTCAGGGTCTGCAGGCTTAGAATCAGATCACCTCCAAAGCTCTTTAAAGTTGCTTTGCTCCTTAGACTTGTCAGTATGTGCATTTATCTGTTAGGAATATCTTATCCCACAAAGGGCAGGACCAAAGGCAGTGGGTTTAAATTAGAGCACAACAGATTTAGTTTCGATCTCAGGAAAGTCTTTCTAAGCAATACAAGCAGTAGAACAATGGAACAAGCTGCCGAATCTCCTTCACTGGGGATTTTCAGGATGAGGCTGGATAAACCCCTGGCTGGCATGCATGAGGAACTGGGAATCCTGCATCTGTGCAAAGGGTCGGTCTAGATGACCCTCGACATCCCCTTCCAGCCCTGTGGTTCTTCCTCAGCATTGAAGTTTAAGAAACATTTGACAATAAAAAACACCGGTGCTGTAGTCAGACTGGTTCTCCCATCCATCGCCTCAGATAAAACTATTTGAATGTATTTGAACTGTTTGGCAATTATTGGAGTGACCTGTAAACATGCCATCAAGTCCTGCATGATTTAGAGCCTTGCGTGTTCTCCCCGAGGCCAGGAAGAAATAAGGGTCACTCAGCACAGGATTGCTTTATTATTATTAATATTATTGCTGAGGGCCCAAAACAAGTCCCTTAAAAAAAAAAGAAAGCTACATGCCTTGCTCCAAAGTGTGTACAGACTAAATTCATACATCACCCCATAGGAACAGAGCATAAGGAGACAGCAAGGACGGAAAGGTTAGCCAGTTAATGGGGTTATTCAGTAACATGGCTTGGAGCTTCTATGGAAAAACTAGTGTGTGATAGTACCCTTAAAGACTGCTTTGTAATACATGAAGGCAATGCATGAGGACAAGGCTGAGCTGCTCAGGGCAGTTTTGCCATTTATACCTTCAGTGGCATCCAGAGGAATCAGTTTTAATGGAATAAAGTTCCTTTCTACCATATCCACATTTGTTTGCTTCTTCAGCCAACAGATGTAGAGCCAAAGGAAAGACTAATTGAGAGCTACTTGGATCATTTAGTATTTTTAATATTGCTCTTTATGATTTCTGTGGTCCTGAGAAGTAGTCAGGGAACTTTGCCAGTGCTGGAAAAAGACAGGAAGCTCGCCCTGCAGTTTTGAATCCCATTTAATCAAACACTGAATGATAGTGCAAATATTTTAAGGACAAGGAATAAGCAGAGAGGAAGCTGGCTTTTCTTCTTACATTTTTGTCTACTTCGTGTTGTTGAAAACTTGAGGGTTTCAAGTATATTCATTATTTCATAACAATCTTCACTAATTACTGTGGTTGGGGAAGATGCTGTTTAGTCACAGGGCAAGTCAAAGTTCATTTACAAACTGGAATCCCTTCACCACATCTGATTACAGCCTTTGTCATTTTCCAGTCGTTTAGCATAAATAATAGTGGACAACACCAGGAGTCAGGAATTTTAATTGTCATCTTTGATTCTGCTATAAGCTTGCTAGGTCACCACAGGTACGGCATTTCTAAGGTAGGACCTATGTCAAGTCGGCTGTGAGGATTTGGCTTCTATCTATAGGATATGTAACAGTATCTGAAGCCCTTTGTGATCACCACATACAAGTTTCATTAAGAGCAAAAAAAAGTCTGATCGATATCTAGCGATTACAAAAGCACAGGCTAAATAAAGATGTTACTGAAGGTTCTTCACCATAAAGAGCTCATATTTGGGTTATTCTCCTGATGCATCAAAGTGTATTTGAGCAAAGTGTGCCCTCTCACCCCTCAGATTTGGTAAAATCAAACTCCTCCCTCATCTGTATCCCTAGAGGGGTAGTGCTTGGTTTTCCCTTTTATTTCCTTAACTGCAATTAATGTTAGCTGCCATTCTTGGTTAAAACAGCGCAGGATCTTGGCATCAATTCTTGGCTACCAGGGACAATAATTAATATTGCTTTAAGAACTCATTTCTCTTGCATGTAGAAACTAACGGAGCACACTTAGATTCCATATTATTTTGGCTATCAGTTCCAGCACCTCCTCCTACCTATATCCCCAAATCCTGATCCCAAATTACTTATTCTTTTGCATAGCCATGAAATCAAAGACATTTTTAATACCCGGTTGCCTTCATACTGATATCCATGTTCATGCTAGATTTTCATCTATGACCAGGTGACCTATCACCTGGA
>NW_017728948.1:12129979-12138717 GCF_001723895.1 Crocodylus porosus | reverse complement strand
GTATGTACATTTTTTTTAGACATAATGCTATTGCACACTTAATAGACTACAGTATAGTGTAAACGTAACTTATATGCACTGGGAAACCAAAAAATTCGTGTGACTCGCTTTATTGCGATATTCGCTTTATTGCGGTGGTCTGGAACCGAACCCGCAATATCTCCGAGGTATGCCTGTAGTGTATCAAAGTTGTCTAATAGACTTCCTTGCAAAAATCTAGCATGCACTACAAGGATGTGTTGCAGCCACCTGCTTGATGGCTACTCTGAAGATTGTTTTAAATTAAATAGTTCTTAACTTAAAAAAAATACTTCCAGCAGAAATCATTTGAAAAGTCTGTTTCTTAGAGAAACTCATTAGTCTC
The DNA here is from genome assembly GCF_001723895.1 of Crocodylus porosus. NCBI lineage: Eukaryota > Metazoa > Chordata > Crocodylia > Crocodylidae > Crocodylus > Crocodylus porosus. The sequence continues at coordinate 12,138,353 of NW_017728948.1, read as the reverse complement.
CAATATTTTACTTGGGTTCAGCTCAAAATTTGCAACCTGCATTAATAACAAAAACAGACCGAATCCCAACTTTCCAAAATTCAGGAAGTTAGGATTTGTTTTTCAAACTCCCAAATGAAGAAGAATTTGTATCTGGAACTTTGGTTCGATCCCCTTACAGAGGTCACACACTTGATTCCATATTGCCTTTCATCCTGCGCAGGCCTTAACATTTGTGCAGGGTGGAAAGCTGTAAAATGCTATGGGCCTCCTGTATTAACATGTTATATTAATTTTGTCCAGACATAAGTGGCTATGGAAGGAGCAGAGCAGCTGGACAATAAGCCATGGTGTTTTGCTTCAGACCTCTCTCTCTCGCATCTCGAGGCCATGTCCCACAGGACACTTAGCACGTGTTAAATGCACTTAAAATGTGAATGTCTGCACATTCAAGCAGTAAAACGTGTGCTAAGTGCACCGATATCATAACAAAGTACACCTCTTTGGGTGAGGAGTACCTCCAGATTAAGTAATGTGTTCAACTACCAGCTGTGTGCTCCACAGAGATAGTATGAGCAATTTGTGGTACTCCAGCATCCCAGAAGGCACTGTTCCCAGCCCTTCCAGTCCTGCCCCAAGGGCTGGTCTATCCACCCTTCCAAACTACTGCCCTGAAGGATGATATCAACCCAAAGGCAAAACCTCCTCCCACCCAGAGATATGAGACCATAGTCCACATGACAGCATCTTGGTCACCAGTTAAAAGCCTGAAGCTTTGCTGAGGCCTGCCACCTTTCCTTGAGTGCTCTGGTGTGAACAGCGAACACCTAGCTTCATGACCTGGACCGAACCAGAGAATATCCTCCTCAGATCCCTGCAGGAGGACCATGAACTGGAGTCACAGTGAGATGATGAATCTTATCACAAACTGAACTGGTCCCATTACTACCAAGAATGAGAAGGGCATCTGACCAAACCAGGCAGTCTAAAAGCTCATTGTGGCCCAGATGGTAGCTCAGAGGCACTGGCAGGATTGGCTGCTGATCCACACTAAAATCAAGTGCATGACAGCACAGTATTTGAGGGGCAGGGATGCAAGGAGCTCTCAAGGATCCTCAAAGTAGACGTAGTGTGGGTCAGTGGGTGGCAGCAGGGATTGCCCCCTCCCCCCCACCCAGCCCAGCAGCTCCTGGCGAGTTGGGGCTTTTTTTTAAAGCACGGGGAGCTGGGGCAAGCGGGTCACCCGCGGGGGTGTTGGGGGAGTAGGCAGGGATGGGGGGGCAGGGAGGGGTTGGGGCCTGGCAGGGGTCCCCGCCATGGTCTCCTCCCCCTCTCCCACCCCTGCTTTACCGGCTTGGAGTCTGGCTGCAGCTCCCTGCTGCAGCCACTGGGGACTGCCCAAATCAAAGCTCTCTGAGTCTTTTCCAAAGACTCGGAGAGCTTTGAATGGATTCAGACCTTTTAATTGGTCCCCTGACTCGATTTGAATTCGGAGATTCGGCCATCGTATCCGGCCGAACCTCCTCCGAATCAAATCGGCACCCGAAGCTTCGCACAGCCCTAATAAGCAGGGAAGCGCCTGCCAGCCTGCAACCTACTGGAGTCCACTGAAGCCCAGAGAGCAGAGACGGGGGAGTCTGCCACTAAGGGTCTGCAACTGAGAAGGCAGGAAATGTAGGGCAGAGGCAATCCTCCTGAGGGCCAGCGAAGAAGCCAAGACCTCCAGGGATGAGGGGAGGTTTGCTACTGAGACAGTAATGATTCCTGCCTGCTACAGACCCAGAGAAACTACGGAGTAGTCTGCTCCATCCAGGGAGCTGCCTGCAACTGGAACCAGCTGTGGATCGAGATGTGAACGCCGACCAGGCTTGAGAATGACGTGTTAGGAGTTAGGATGTTTTGAAAAAAAACTTTCGTTTGTTCTGTCTGCCCCAGTTCCACTGTAGTGTTTTGTCCCTAATAGTTAAAATTGGTCTTTTCTTTATCCCCCCCCTCCCCAAATCAGCTCCCCTCGGCTGACTTGGGGTCCTGTCACAGCATGTGAATACTACTCTGCACTACACATAAACCTATAGAGCTCCCAGTAGTGGAATAAGATATTACAGAGTGTTTGCATTCTGGTAACATCTAGATACAGCCACTCATCTGGAGAAGGATGTCCGTGTGGGGATTTATAGCTATAGTGATATAATTATACCCGTTTTATTATGCCAATAAGTTTCCCCATATAGACAACACCTTGTTTCTAAAAAGCAAAAAAGCCTTGACCTTCCAATAGCAACATTTTAGGCCAAAATAAAAATAAAAATTGCAGGTTGTGCCTATAAGCCAATGGAGCTATTCTTATTTATACCAGTTCTAGAGTTAACCCTTTGATCTAATTCTCTTCTCCAATTCTAAATTTGATTTAATTCTCTTTAAGTCTCTAAATTAGACCCAAAAGGATCATTTGTCTTCACCATGTCTATATTTAAAAACCCACAAGTGTTAAGGATTACAAATCAGTCTGAGAAAATGTACATTAACACTGTTGAGTTTTTCCTACCTATGAGAACAAGTCCATCCCGGAGTAACTGAAATTATTACAATCGAGTTGCATTAGGGAAGAAAGAAGTTCCGGTGATGGTAGAGGTTGCTCAGGGTCGTGAAACCAAGACATGACTATGTACGTAGCCTGAAAGTATTTGCTACCAGGGCCTGCCCGGAGCACTCTGTCAATATGGGCAAATTAGGAATGTGGCAGTTTTTATTTAATTCACCAGGTTTATTCTACTGACCAATTAAGCTAATAGAAATAGAATTTTGGCACCATCCTTTATTACCAAAATGAAAAGCCTGGCAGTCCACTCGCCCCTAACTCTGAACTGGAATCACAATGCAAGCAACAACATGGAACAGTGATTGAACTACCCCACCAAAACTAAGACATTGTGGCCTTCCCTTGAACAAGCAAATGCCAATAGTACATCCCTTTGCTCTACACATTAACTGACTTTGAAAATGAAATCTATGACAAAAACCACAAAACGCGCACCACAAGCTTTACTTCTAATGGATCAGGCTGGGACTTCTGAAATGCATCAACACGCACAAGGAGAAAGGTGATCTAGTGAAGGACTCAAGAGACCCGGCTTCAATACCGTGGTCTCACATGCACAGATTTTTCTGTATGACCCTGGCAAGTTGCTAGGGGCTAGATCCACAATGGGATCCAGGTGCCTTAAGTCCAAAATGGAGATGCTGCTTAAGCCTTAAAGTGCATGTTTTTTACCAGTACAATTTCTGGGAAGACTTAGGGCTACATGGCTGGGTACCTAGAGCACTGGGACTCCACAAACTAGGCATCTTCCTGCCTCTATCACTTACCCAGCCAGACCCCATAAGCAATCTCTGGGCATACCTGCCACAAGACCTAGCAGCAAGGTCCTCATTTTATACAGCACCTCAGTTATTTAGAGCACTCACATAGGGTGGGGGAGCTCCTGGTGAAGCTGTTTCACTTTCTATAAAATACTTAACTATTTATTGGACAGGACAGCCCACACAGGAATAAGTACAGCTCTATACCTTAAGGGTTTGGGTACTTACTTCAGAAGTCATTAGATACTACCGGCCTGTTCATCCTCCAGTGGGTGCCCTAAGAGGTTTGTCTACACTGCAAGCTAGCACAAAGAGCAGCTCAATGAGGGGTTATTTATGCTGGTTCTCAGCCTTGGCGGTCATTAGCCCACTGTGCCCAAGTGGTAGAGATCAGCCTAAATGTCACATACCTAGGTTCCAGCCCCCGCTGGTTAATATAAAATCTAGCCATTGGAACATACTTAAGTGTTTTATGTTGAAAAGTCATTGAAGCAGGGACTGGAGCTGTGGTCTCCCCTCTCCCATGTGTGTGCCCTACTCAGCAAAGAGAAATAAGACCTGTGAGCACCCTCGTACTACCTAGTACCTACCGTTTGTGGAGCACAAGGAGGCAGCATGTTTAATCAGAGTAAAATCATAGTAGCACTTTCCATGAGTTGCATTCCCATGTTGTGTGTCTGCAGAGCTATTTCAGCCCAAATCAAAATGTGGCCTTACAAAGTTGCTTCTGTGAGAGGCCTGTAGTGGGGTGTTAGTTTTGGCCTACGTCACAAAATAAGTCTAAGTCCCCGAGCACCAGAAATTGCTGATTGCTAGGCTGACACCAGTTCAGGAAGGATCAATGCCATGGCAGAGTTTGCTTTAGGCCCTAACCTTGGAGCATGATTATTTTATTAAAAGGAAACCTAGTCATAAGGGGGGAGGGGAGGATGTTAAACATATTCTGCAAAGGACTAGGCGTGGGCTTTTATAAAAACTTGAGGCCAAATTCAACCTCGCATTTCCCAGCATCACTGAGAAAAAAAAATGACTTGTGCGTTTTGTATTGTGCTATGCCTGCGCACCATTTTAGTCCTCCTTGTGCACATCATACACAAGAGATGATTTTCCACCCTGCATGAATTGGGTCTAACTGAACACTAGCACATGAGAAGGGTCCTTATTTTTATCATTGTACATAGGTGCTCAGTAGGAGGCCTCCACCTAGGTATTCGTAAGACTCCTTGAACATCTGATCATTTCCCCAGTATTTATAAACAGGAATAATAAATATCTCGCACTCAGTCAATTGATTAACTTGATCAATGTATAGGCTTTCGGGGAGTAATTTATGATGAAATATTGAAGGAAAGCTAACTTAAGAAATGAATTATACATTTCTTCCTGAAACTAGTGAGTTTCGTGACTTTTTCTGTCTCGCCCTCCAGTCACTTTTCCAAGGACTTGCGAAAATGCCATCTCCCACCATCACGGACTTGGTCCTATTTGCCAACAGTGTCGCTGTTCCACCAGACTGTCGCCGTTGTGAAAGAGGAAGAGGAAACCAAAGGCAAAGCGAAGGATGAGGCGGCTGGAACCAGTTCGATGGAAACCTGTGAATATAGCGATGAGGCCTTAAGGAGGAACCTGTAAGCAACGGGAAGTCAACGGGGAGAGTGGAGCACCATAGTAACGTCCTCCTGGTGGCCTGTTTATTAATCAGGTGGGCTGCTATACTTGATGCCAGCTGAAGCTTCATAAAGGTTGTGTGGCTTCGTTCCTAGGTACGAGTTGTAGTGATCAGTGTAGTTCACTGTGGAGAACTCTCTTTCTGTCAGGACGAGGTACAAGCTTCTGGCCAGTCACTGATGGAAGGCTTCTTTGCTTGGGCTTTGGTGGCTATTTGCAAGTACTGAGCAAACCAAAAGGACGCCAAAGGTGCGAGCCAGCTGACCAGTCTGCGGGGAAATCCTTTCTGTCCTAAGGAAAGTTACAGGAATCAAGGTCTTTGAAACATTTCCTTCTTTCCATCCGCTTCACTCCAGCTTCTCCTGAAGTCCGCTTTAGCCAGCTACTAAAGGTGCAGGTCCTGTCTTTGGCCAAATGTCAAAAAACCTGGGAGATGGAGCTATATCTATTGAGTGTATAGAGCTGTGCGAGATCTACATTGTGCTGCTACTTATGCCCACATTGACTCACCACGTCACCTGGCGGTTTGGTATTCGTGTTAAATAATACAAGGGAGTGGACCAAAGCTTGTGGGACTGCACCAATAAAGGCTTTAGAGGTGAAGGAACAGTTTTCCTTAAAAGCCCACCACATTCAGTCTGAAAAGGAGGACATGAACCATCGCAAGACATTTCTGTTCACCTCTGCAGCTTCAAGGAGACATGGAGAGGCTGCGGAAAGTCTGGCTAGACCTATTTTAGACTGCTGAAATCAAAATTGAGCAAAAACAATTGCCAAAGAAATGCTGTTTAGGATTAGACAAATAGAAAGACAGAAAGATATAAAGGAAAACTGTTCTCTGGCTAATCTGAGCAGAACTGGAAAATTTGGTTCCTTCATCATCTTGTATGACAGGGGTGTTGTTCAACACATCCGCCTTCTTCTGCCTGCAACTAGTAAGGGTGGAACTAATGTGATAAATAATACACCCCTAGAATAAGGATTATTATAGCTGCACAAGAAGTGTTTTTTATAATCGATGTAAAATAGGTATAGTCCTGCATGTCACACCTAGAATATTGGTTAGTAACGCTGAGCAAGGAGACGGCTTATAATTCATGTCGCCTGACCCGAAATTCATTTGCAGAGAGCCATTGTATGTGGGAGCGTGCACAACACAAGCAAACACACCATATGTATTGTTGAGGGATATGTGTAAGAAATCTATATACTGGTTCATGTGTGTGCGCTAATTGTATGTATGTTCATAATAAATATATAGTACACACCTCTACAAACTAGATGGAGATGCAACTTATCTATAATCTCTTTCCCTCTGTCTCTATCTATGTATAGGTGCACAGATATAACTATATCTGGTTTATGCGTGTGCATGTGTCATATGTATAATTGTGTGTGTGTCATGCTAGGTGTAGAAGGACTGTAGAATGGGTGCGTATGCACTTGTCAACCGATGTCTACATGTCGGCACGTTCTCAAACCTACATCACTGGTCCGATTTGGATCACCCCCCCAGGCTGTTTAGGGTCAGGTAGGACTTGAAAAGTCAAGCCTGTGAGGAGGAGGTTGGGAGCACCCAGACAGAGGGACTGACCTCCACCTCTGCCCCCCATGGTGGTGGATTCCTCCCATGCCAGCTTCCAGGGAAACACTGCAGGTGCTTTTTTGTACGTCGTGTTGAATCCCTTGAAGCAGATTCAATCATTTTTTGCACACAGTAGCTTCCTGGGTTCTGTAACATGCATTTAAACCCAGGGTTTGTGGCAATAAAGAGCCATTAAAGAAGTGGGGAGAGGCTCTCGGGAGGACACCCTGTCCCCCAGAGATGAGAGCAGCAGAGGTGTGCGCAGTGGGTCTGCTCTCCCTCTCCCTCTCCCTCTCCCTCTCTCTCCCTCTCTATCTGAAGTCTGTTGTATATTTGTTCCTTCACGGCTCCTCGTCCTTAGATTAGATTTCTCCTTTCTCATTACCAACCTTAATAGACCCTTCAGACCTCATTCCAGCCCCAGATATTATCTGACCCGTATAATTAATTAATTATAGCCCAAATATTATAGATTATTAAAAATAGCATAACTAATAGTGTAATATCTCAAGCTGTCGACTTTAATAGTCAACATTGTCTTGGTCTCTCTTATCAGGCTGGGACACCCGGTGAGAATATTGATTTCTGGTAATTTTAACCATCATCTGCCATCCTGATGGGTAATTGTCAGATTTTCACCAGAGTCAGAGCTCATTTGAAATCGTTAAACCGTCGGCAGGGCTCACAGTTGATCTTAATGTTTCCTTTTTCTCCCCCTTCAATATGTTTCAGCAACAGAGAGGGAAATAAATAGAGAGGGAGAGCGAGAGAGATGCTCGCGTGCGAGCCATCTGATTTCTCTTTTATTTATCCCCTTCCCCGGCGCGGGCTGGCGCCGGCGTCGGGTTTCGGGCGGTCTCCCCCTCCCCTCCTCTCCGCAGCTTCCCGCCTCCGGCCCCGCGCCCGGGCCTTCAGGGGAGCGGATCCTCGCCCAAAGACACGCACGACCGTGCTTTTCCCCCACGGGCAGGAGGGGGCGGCCAGCACCCCTGCTCTCGTGCGAGCTTAGGACATAAGTCCGTAGGAAGACGGGCCTGCAGGAGGGGAGAGGCTGGCTTCCCCCGCTCCCGGCCCGGGGCTGGGGATTGCGAGGCTGGGCTCTCCCCGCGCGTTCGCGCCGTGCCCGGGGCCGGGGTCCAACGCCGCCGGTGCCCGTCCCGCGGGCTGGGAGTTTATTACCCCCGCGCCGGCGGGAGCAGCTGGCAGGAGGTGCCTGAAAAAGAGCCGCGAGAAGTGGCCGGAAGCCCCTTGCTTCGTTTGGTGCCGAAACTCCGGGGGGGAGCGGCGGGGCCGCGGAGCGGAGCCCGGGCTGAGCGGCTCCTCCGAGGCTTCCCCCGAGCATTATTTAAACTTCTAATTATGATTCATGTGTGTGATAATATTAATTTAATAATCAAGGAGCTGTGCAGGAAGCATTAACCTCAATTAAGCTCATTACTGCCCTAACCTGGAATCCCCTGGGCTTTTAAATCTTCCGCTATGAGGACCTGCCATTGTATTGGTAGAGGCGAGATCTGCTTCATAATCTTTTTTTTTTTTTCCCCCTAATCATTTTACTTCTTGGATAGAGTTAATTAATTCTTTGACTTTCGCTCGGATAACACGATCCGGCGCCGGCGGGGTCAGCCCCGCGCGGCCGCGGGGGCAGACGGGGCAGTGCGCGGCTCCGCGGCTGCTCCCCCGCCGCTCGGGGAGGGCCGTGTTTGGCAAAGCAGGGGCAAGAAACTGCGGCCCCGCGTCTCCGCCCTCCCTCGGGCTCCCGGGGCCTGGTGCCCCCGCGCG
>NW_017728948.1:12124473-12129879 GCF_001723895.1 Crocodylus porosus | reverse complement strand
CCCGACCCCACGCCCTCCTGCCCCGCGTGTCCCCGGCCCCGGCCCGCAGGGGCTGCTGCGCGGGGTCACGGGCGGGCTGGCCGGGAGGAGCTGGGGGCCTCCGTGACAACTAAAATGGGGTGACTGGGGCCCGGGGCCGCGGTGCCTCTGCTCCCCAGGGCTCCGAGCCCCTCCGTGTCCGGGGGCTGCGGGAGCCCCGTCTCCTCTGGGTGGAGACAAGGCCCGTGCGGGGCAGGGAGACCCGGGGGCGGGGAGTCTGCTGCGTCCCCCGGGCCCGTCTGTGCCGGCGGAGGGGGCAAGCGGCCGCGGGAGAGGGGACATGTCACCACTCATCCAGCGCCCCGTGAGCAGCGCTAACTCGGTGGCGGGCAGATAACCAGAGATGGCAGATGGATGGAGATTGCACAAATGAGGCTCTAATTGACAATCAATTGTGATTAGGAGCAAGGGGACGTCTTCATGCCGCGCGCCGGCCAACAAAAGGAGCCGGGCCCGCGCGGGAGGCGGCGCGGGCGCCCGGGACCGGCCCTGCGCGGGGGCTTTGCAGCCTCCCCCCGGCATTGACCTGCCCCTGCGGCCGGGGCGAGTTTTAACTCGTCCGGGAGCCCACCTCGGTGGGCATCCCTGCCCCTGCCCGCACGGACCAGACGACTCCTCGGGGGCATGGGATCGAGTCGCGGGCGTGTCCCTAAACCCCCTCGCCGGTATCCCGGAGCGGGGCAGCCGGGACGGAAGGAGAAATCGCCCCCAAAGCGGATCGGAGCCGGGCCCCAGCTGCGGGAGGGAGAGACTTAAAAAAAAAAAAAAACCCAACCCCAAACCAAATACACCTCTAGCTCTCTGTACAAACTTGGCTGCCTGTGTTTCTGTGGCACATGGTCCGTAAGGTCAGGAGTGGGGGCGGGGGGAGGTAATTACCTACACTTGATCAGAGATTATACCTACTGCTTCCACCCAGGAGGTGATTTATAATTTAAAGATAAAGCATAATAAAGTCATAAAAGAGAAAGGACACTGTTGTGGTGTCTGATTAAAATCTAAGGGCTGGTGTATAATATATGAGACGGGGCTGCCGGGGGCTCCGGCGTTGCGGGAACTCCCCTGGGCCCAGCCCGCTGATGGGCTAATCACGGCCAGCCCCTACCAAAATTACAGCTGATTGTTTCACCCATTATTTCTCCCAACTTTTAATTTCTGCTTTCCAAAGGATCATTGCCCGCGGTAATTGCGAAGGACCTGTCCTTGTATGTGTCACAGCCTCAAAGACAAAAAAAAAAAAAAAAAAAGCTAATTTTTCTTTTATGCTTTCGCTATTTTCCTACCTTTTTTAGGGGCGGAGGGGGCGGGGGCAGCTAATTCAAGCGCAGCGGTGAGTTGGACGTCCAGAACAAGAGGGGAATTGATATGATCCGAGCACATGTACACGCCGAGAGCGAACCAGCTGGGGGGAAATGAGGGTTTTGGGGGGATCAGAGGTAACTCTTATTCCGATGTAGCCCGTAAATAAACGCTTATAAAGGAATACTTCCCGAGCTACGTGGATCGCGTGATTTCTCCGTGGGGAGGGACTAGATTTCCCCCCAGCCCCTTGGACTAGATCGATCCTCATGTTTCGCCTCGCGCTGTTTAAACGTATTAATTTGGTCTCAGCCGCCTGGGCACTTTCATTTGATATTTAATTTTAATTAATGAGTGCGTTAAAGGGAGAAGCGCGGGGGGGGCGGACAACGCGCGGGTGCGTGCTCCTGCCGCTGTGCTGCCTCACTCCAGCCTCTGGCAACACGTTTGCTTCCGTGGGGCTCATTTAATGGGGGGAGGGGGAGCCCCGGCGGGCCCCTCGGCCCCTGCACCCGCAGCCGGCGGGAGCGGAGAAGTGCAGAGTCCCATTTTGCGCCTCGAATATCTTCTTTCTATCGATCCCGCAATTATTTAAAAGAAAGCAGCATCCCCTCCCACTTCTCCAAATAAGGCTATTTAGATGCTTTCCAGATGAGTGGAGGTGCGCTGCAAGGGAGCTGACAGCCAAGTCGATCATAGCCCCCGCGATCCTTCACTCGCCTGCCCCCGCCACCCCACCCCACCCCCCAGACACGCACTTCCAGCTCGGCTCTCCTCCGGTGATGAAGATTGCAGACTATTATGAGCAAGGGATTAATTTGTAGCCAATTACAAGCCGCTGCTAAATATGAAGGCATAAATAAGACCCGGCGGGCGGGCGGGCGCGAGAGAGGGGACCACGACTGCCTGGGCGACCCCGGGAGGAGGAGGAGGAGGAGGAGGATGAGGAGGAGGAAGAAGGAGCAGCTGAGCGGAGCCTGCGAGTGAAGGAAGCATCACCTCGGGACTCGCTTGAGCCGCGGGAGGATCCGCGCCGGGGGGAGCTGTGGCCCGGGGGAGCCCCCGGGAAGGCGAGCCGGGGGCAGGAGAGGAGCCCCCCTCTGAAGTTTGCGGCCGGGGAAAGAGTTGTCACCGCGAGGGGCTCTGGCAGGAGCCATGAATGTGAGCAGAGACAAGGCTCAGGTGGGTGACATCTCTATCCCGGCGGCAGCCGCCCCGGCTGGCATTGTGGTGGAGCCGGTGTCCTGCAGCCTCCACGGGGAAGGCATGGAGAGCCACGGGGACCAGAGGCTCTCCTCCAGCAGCGACCTGCCGCTGTACTCGTGCGCGGGGGGCAGGGAGCGGGCCGGGGACCCCCCGAGCAACACGCCCGGGCCGGAGGGGGCCGGGGCAGCCCTGCCGGTCGTGCACAGGACCACCTCCTTCTCCGTGCTGGACATCCTGGACCCTAACAAGTTCAACAGCAAGCGGAGGCAGTGCGCGCTGCTGTACAAGTCCGTGGGCGGCGAGTTCGCGCTGGGCGCGGAGGATAAGCCCGGGGACGCGGGCACGGAGCTAGCGGATCCCAAGGCGCTCTCGGAAGACTTGGACACGTGCAAAAAGTCCGCAGACTTGCTCAGTAAGTGCGGTGTGCGGTTTTCACGCGCGTGCCCCCCCTTCCCCTGCCAGCGCCCCGCGGGTCCGGAGCCGGGAGTCCCGACGGCGAGTGCCGGGCTGGCGCCGCTGCGCGTGCGCGGCCCATCCCGGCCCGGCGGGGCTGGCACCGCTTCCACACGGGGGGCTCCCGGGCCCCCAGCCCCCCCGTCTCGGGCGTCGCACAAGCCAGCCAGCCCCGCGGGGTAACTCCGCAAGCTGCGGGGGCGGGAGCGAAGCCCTGAGCGCGCCCGTGCTACCAGCCGCGTTATCCCGCACCCCCGCGGATCAGGCCCGTTGAGGACCCAGGCGGCAGCTAAACAGCCCCCCCGCCGCCCCTCTTCCCGTCTTTTTGTGAGGACTTTCCTGGCCCCTCGCCCCCTCCCCCCGGCTGCCGCGCGTTGCTCTGGGCGACGGATTCAATTTTCTCTCTCCCCTCGGCTTTTTTAGGACAAATCAGACTAATTGTGACAAAACGCTGGTTATCTCTGGAAAAACAATTAAATTCCTTCGATTACATTTAAGGTAAAATGTGCTTAGCAGCGTAAAGAGGCTGGATAATGGGGGAAATCGCCCCAGAGTGGCATGTCGGACTGCCTGGGTCGATATCCTATTATCGAATTGTGCATATCTCTTTCAAGCACCTTGCAAACTCTCTCCTAACATCTAAATTATAGGGTCAAAATTCGGATAATTACTCGATTAAAACCTATTACACTTATTAGGGCTCGCTATTGATCGGGAATTGCATTCGACCGAAGCTCTAGATTGCTTCCCCCCCCCTCCCCCTTTCGTGGGGCCAAATATCCCAACTTTCTCGCTTCCACCGAGGGGCGAGGGCACTTCCGGGGAAAGGCGGCACGTGTGGGGCAAGATGCGGGGCTGGGCTGCGTTTGGAGGCAGGAGGAGCTGTGTTTGGTCCTGGGGAATAAACTTCTGGGATGAGAAACCCCTCCGGAGGGGGCTGGGGGGCTGCACCGACGTGCGATGGGATGTCTACATTAATTAAAAGGTAGCGGGGAAATAGGCTCGAGCTGTGTCTGGCTGAGCCCGACCGCTTTCCGGCAGCTCTGTGTTCAATCACCAAAGCAATAGCAGCAGCCAGACAGGAATAGCATGCCGGGGCGATTTTGAAAAATCCGAGGATGCTTAAAGTAATTATTCGCCTAAACTGATCTGACTTTTGTCATACTAAATAGATTTGTGCAATCGGAAAGACCGACGAGGTCAGCCTATCACTAATCTTACACTTTATCTCCAGGCAAGGAGAGAAATGCAATCCCATCACTTCTCTAAAAATAAGTATATTTAGGAGCAGCGTGCCGTGCTCTCGCCTCGCTTCCTGACAAGCCACCTCGTCATCCCGCACGTCTTTCTCGTCCGGCATCGTAACTCGGCTAATATTTTGCAAAGCTAGAAACAGCCCCAGATAGATTTGTGATTACTCAGAAATAATGGGAGTTACTTCCCACCCCCCCCCCACACACACACACTTTTTATGTATATAGAAAACTGGGTAACAGGCGACCAATATATAGATTGGCTAAGAGGAGATCAAGTGGTGCTTAGTAATGCCCAGAAACTATGAGTCTCTCGCTACCAAAAGAAAAGACCGAATATATTGAAAATATACAATCACAGCGGGGGGGGGGGCGTGTTTGCTAAGGACAGTTGCGAAACCGCACTGGTCCTAAAAATCACGGCAAAGCCCCGTATTAAATGTGTTTTCCAGGCACACAGCTACAGCCCGGAGTGATATCGCCTCCGACGATATTAATCGCGGGGCAGCTGATGTCTAAAGATCTAAACACCCCTTTTAAGGCAGGGGTGAGGGGTTTTACCGCTCCTTGCAAAAGAGAAGAAATCCCTCAAATAACACACGCGCGTTCTCCGTGTAGTCTATACTCAGCCTACCTGTTCGATCAACCCCGGTTTTACCGGGGTAAAATCGGTGCTCATGTGCGTATACACCCATTCCTTTTCTCTCTATATTATTGCAAAAAAAAGAAACCCCCCAAAGCCCAGTTGCACATGTCTGTCGTTCGTAGCGGCGACTCGTACAAGTTGCACACTGTTTTAACTTCCTTACACCTGCGTGCATTATCCTGAAATAACAACAACAAAAAAAGGATCAGGTCGCAACCAGGTCCCACCTCCGTGCATATCGAGCACCATACCGAGGTTTCTCTGGTCTCGTTTTGAACACGGAGAGAGGAGGCATTGCGGGACAGCTGCCCCCACCGTGCTGAGGGGGCTTCCGCGCGAAGGCGACTGCAAAAAACTTCTTTTTCTTTTTCCCTTTCCCCCCCTATTCGTAGGCAGCAAACAGCAGCCGATGTTAAGCCGAAATCGGCTAATTTCACAGAACAAATTCTTAACATTGTAAAAAAAAAAAAAAAAAAATGAATACGAATCAAGCGGAGATGCAGCGTTTGG
>NW_017728948.1:12115107-12121929 GCF_001723895.1 Crocodylus porosus | reverse complement strand
ACGGGCCCGGCAGCTACGCCGCGCACCCCCCCGGCGGGCTGGTGTGCGCCGCCCAGCTGCCCTTCCTGCCCAGCCCGGCCGTGCTCTCGCCCTTCGTGCTGGGCTCGCAGACTTACGGCGCCCCCGCCTTCTACGCCCCGCACCTATAAGCGCCCGGGCCGAGGGCCCGCGCCCTGTAAATAGGAGTAGCTGGACTGGAAAGCGCCCTCCCCTGCCCCGCGTCTCGCCCGCGGGCCACGGACCCGTCTGACTCTCAGGGTGACACCGAGAAGGACCAGGCTCGGCCGCAGCGATGCGCTCGTGATTGCACGAGGTTTCCGCGCGCGCGCGCGTGTGTGTGTGTGCGTGCGTGTGTGTGTGTGTGTGTGTGTGGGCCCCCCTCACTCCCCCCCACGCGCATCCGAGCCCGGCTCCCGCGGCATCTCGACGCGTTTCGTCTCCCTGCCGGCGCCCGCCTGGCACGTCTGTACAGAGCCGGCGGCGGCAGCGGTTTGAACCCGATCTTGGTGTGTAAGGGTTGGGAATCCCGGGGCTCCCCGAGGCTATGGCAAGCACTTTGTTGGCTAAAAACACAACACACACACTTGAAGTCAATCAATAAACTTGAAGTCGACGGTGCGTTTCTCGCCTCTTTTCTTTGTCGCGCCGAAGGGGCCGGCTTGCGGCTGCCCCCATCCTGGACGAGGAGGGCGGATGCACTTTCTCCCCGGACCCGCTGCCTGTAGCACCAGCTCCAGCAACCCCCCTCCCCCCAGCCCTGTGTGCCCGCTTGGGGAGTTAACACGGGGCAGCCTGGCCCTGGCGGGGGCATCTCAGCCTTGGGGGGCAGCTCCGCCTGCCACCCCTTTCCCCCCTCCACTCCCAGCCCCTGCCAGGTGCCCCCGCTCCAGCTGCAGCAGGGTGACAGTATTAAATGATATCTTTCTAATCCCATTAGCTCCTTCCTCTTGTTGGCTTCCTCCAGTGAGCATTTTTGACAACCTTTTACTGCCAGGGCTGACACTTGAAGCGTGAGGAAGTTATAATTTCTGACAGAGAAATTACATCTTTCCCCAGACAGCGCGGTCTTGAAATGTAAATGGAGATGGAGATGGGGAGGGGGAGGAGGGGAAGGGGAGATGGAGAAGTTGAGCCTGGGGGGGCCGCTCCCTGGATGCACTGAGGGCACTTGGCCGGCAGAGGGGGCACGGGAAGAAGGAAAACTTGCCAAGCCTTGTGGCAAAAGCTTGGGCGGGGGGTGAGAGCAGGAGGGAGAGAGCCATGCTCCCCACAGAGCAGCACCGGTGCTTCCAAGTGTCTAGGCTGGTCCCTCCTGCAGATCAGGACTGACCCCTTCCCCCCCGCCGGGCAACCTGGGCCCACACGGGCACATCCCTCCCCTCAGCTGAACCCAGGCTCTGCCTCACACTGGGCCTGAGTAATACTCCTTACACAGGTGTGTGAACACGGAGGAATATACCTGGCAGGGGGCTGCCCAGGGCCGCCCAAAAATGAAAGGCCTGTTCCATTAGGTCAGGGGAGCGTGGAGCCAGGGGCCAAGAGCTTTCCTGGGATAAAAAAGTGACGCTGCATGGATGGGAATGAGGGCAGCAAGCGAAAGCAAGGGTTCTGGAGGGGGATGCCAAGCAGAGGCCCCCCGCACCACCCACAGTTTCTTCAGAAGCATCCAGGGAACAGTGTATGCCACTTGAAGGACCTCTGCCTCCAGCCCCGAGGACATCGGGGATCACACGTAGGCCCCACAGCTGCAGAATATCTCCCCCCATTTTGAGCTGCTGCTTCCTGGTGCCACAAGTATCCATCTTAGCAAGAGCTAGGGGGAGGTTGAGGAAAAGGCGCCAGGACTTTGTGTGCCTTGGCTTGGCCTGGCTTTGATTTGAATGAGGGGAAAAGTGCAGCCAGAACCTCATGGTGCAAGTTGGAGGAGCAGAACTAAGAAATATGTGCGTGGCATAGGACTGACTGGTGCCGACCAGAGAAGTCCAGAGCTAAGGCCTTCAGCGGGTGAGGAAGAATTTACCCCAACCTCCTCTTCGAAGAAGTCCCATGCAAATTGCCATTGCACAGAGCGGCCCGGTTCTTGGAAAAGCTGGAATAACGATACTGAGCAAGTTAGAGACATATTCAGATGTCAACTCCAAGGCAGAAGACCTACCCTGAGCTAATAAACATCTCCTAACTTCCGTAAGTAAGAATAGCCTTTTTTTCCTATTTGTCATAAAAATAAAATATAAGCTGGCATTTCTGCCTTCACATGCCCCGAGGGAAGCATACAGAAGTAAAAAAAAAAAAAAATCTAGCCCAGTCACAGAAATCCTAAACAATAGCTTTGCGTAGAACTGAACCAGTGTCATTCAGCATTTCCGTAGCCCATTGCAACCCTTAATAGAGGGGCTCCCAGGTGGGAGTCAGGTCTCAACCCACGATTCTGTACTCCAATGGGGAAACTGAGGCAGAGATGTTAAGTGATTTGTCCAAGCTGGGGAAGGGAACCAGTATGTCATACACCTCCCCTTCCTAGATCACACCGCCTTTGTAACAATTGTCTCCCCTGGTTTGCGAGGCTGTATGACACACGCCAAAAGTTTCAATCAATGCAAGTTTTCACTGTCAGGAAAAAACCTATGGATAAGGAAATAGTCTTATTAAATGTGGTCTGAAATGCTTCCTCAGTGATAGCAGGTGAGGGACTAGAAAGATCAACAGGGTTTAGTAATGGGATCAAGAGCATTTCAACTCTAGCACTAGTTTTGAAAGGCTTGCAGTCACTTATTATCCACTGAGGGCTGCTCAGTGGCTTATATAGGGGACAGATATGCGGTGATACTTTAATCCTTTCCTAAATTAGACTATGCAGGCAAAAACCAAAAGGTGGATCACACAGTGTAATATGAAACTGAAGTTTTCAGCTCATCAGGCCTTCCACCGTGGAGTTTGGTCCTGCCCAGGTCCCCTGTGGGACATGGGGGAGCGGAGACATGGGCATGGCTGCACAGCTCCCAGAGCAGACTCGCTTGCATGACATCTGGGGCTGAACCAGCAGGACTGCTAAGAAATTGGACAGGTGCATGAATATGTCATTCACAGTGGTCAGTGTGGAGACATGTCGGCCTATATATATATATGGATGCTGTGTGGAAGGCAGTATCCCAGTTTCCTGGAGTCAGCTGTATCTGAGTGGGGAAGGCTCTTCCCACGTGCTGGTCAGCTGGGGTGAACATCCTGCTACATGAACGTTCGCATTTACAGCACCATGTTGCAACACAGCCCTAGGGCTGCTTGGGCAACAGGTCTCTGCGGCATGGAGCTGACTGAGGAACCTAACTTCCCTGGGAACCTCTGCAACTAACCCCTTGCTGATGAGATCTGAACAGGAGCCAATTATAATTTATTTAACTGCTAGCACAGATGGGACAATACCCATTCCAACATCTTTACAACCCAACCTACCCTTAGGGGTTTTGCAAAAAAATCCTATTACTATTAATAAATATCTCCAGCAATGGCAGTGATGTTGGGAGCCCTGGGCAATGGCTTCAGTTAGCACCATTTCAATGAAATCTGCTAAAGTGAGAGAAATCATCAGTGGTTTTAATGGCTGGTGGCTGTAGATCTATTCTGAGTAGGGTAACCACCTTTTCTAAATTGGAAGGAAGGACACGTGCCCACCTCCTCCTGCAGCACAGCTGGAATGGAGCTGAGCAGAGCCTGTTGGGGGTGGGAGGAGGATGCGGGCCACCCACTGTGGGCTCAGGGCTCCCAGCCATGCTACCCTGCCCCAAGAGCCCTATGCTGCCCACATCGCCATGGAGCCTTGGGTCCACATCCTCTCCTACCCCACGCACAGATCTGGGAGGGCACAGGCCTTCCTGTGCACCCCCTCCCAGGGAGTGAGCTCAGCAGCAGGAAGCTTCCCTCCACTCCGCCCCCTGGATGAGCCACCCAGGGCTCCGTCTCACTCTCTGGCAGGTCCCATGCACTGCCCTGGCTGGGCAGTGCATCTAGCCCCCTGGCTCACTCCCTCTCTCACTGTGGGGGACCCAGTCTGCCCCCACCACAGACTTACCTGCAGGCAGCTAGGGGAGCTACTCTCCACTGTGGCCTGGGGCTGTATTCCTGGCATGTGGCACCCCTGCATCCCTTTCCCCCAAGCCCCAAGCAGCTCCATGCAGGCTGGAACTGTGCCAGCCTGCAAGGGGAAACCTGCCCATTTCCGAGTGTCTCAGCAGTGAACAGAAAACCTGGATACCTGAACAATACTGGGAATTTGGAGCAAACACTGTTCCAGAGTCAGGCAGGCAGGTTTAGAAGGCCTCATACTATTTACAGTGGTGCTGAAAATAGACTCCCATCCATCCTCCTCAGCATAGCCCAGGGTCACATGGATGACAATTCTTGTAAGTAGCAGGCCAATTTTCTGATGCTGGTGGGACTTAGGAGCACAAAGGTAAGGAGAGGACATCTCTGTGCAGATGGTCCTGTCCCTGCTAGCTTTGCAGTAGTAGCGCATGTGCTTCAAGAGCTGGATGTCTTCAACTAATGGTATTTATTTTAGGGCTGTGCAAAATTTCACTGGCCATTTCTTTTCGACACTGTTTTGACTAACTTGGAGGTCAAGACAGCAAAATCAGAATGAAACAAACACCGTCAAAATAGCTTTGAAACAAAATGAGGCTAGTCGAAATGTTTTGAAAGTCAAAATGTTTTGACCACAGGTTGGGGATGGGAATTCAGTCCAGCTGGGCTGAGTTCCCATCCCCAGTGCAAGATCTGGAAGGGGAGGATGGGAAGTCAGCCCAGCTGGGTTGACTCCCCATCTTCCGCGCTATATCCCCATCCCTAGCACTAGATCATGCTGGGGGAGGGAAGCAGCCCAGCTGGGCCGCTTCCCCATTCCCAGTGCTAGAACACACCGGGGGGCAGGAGACAGCCCAGCTGGACTGCTTTGCTGCCCCTGGTGAAATCTAGCACTGGGGATGAGGAGTCAGCCCACCTAGGCTGACTTCCCATCCCCAGCAAATGTCGAAACAGCCTTTCTGTTTTAACCGAATGGAATGGAACAGCTGTTTTGAATCTAAATGAAATTCAAAAAAGAACGCTTTTCCATCGAACCGTCGAAACTCAAGGTAAAACTGAACGGTGCCGTTTTGCACAGCCCTACTCTGTAGTGAAACACATAACACCCACTGTATGCAAGGTAAACCCCACAGGGATGTAATGCAGTTGCCTTTGAGTAGCACCAGGTGCTTGCCAATATGCTGTGTCATGTGCATGCCCAGAAGTGCGTTAACTGGGCTATGTTGCACTTATCTAGCAGAGATGGTGCTCATGAACTCGGTGTGGTTCAGTCCAAAGGCAGTGAAGAGTTTCACTCGATGGAGAATCACTGAGCTTCCCTCATTAGGTAGCAGTTTAAAGCAGGGGTTGGTAACCTACAGTCTGTAGGCCATATCCAGCTCATGGAGCCATTGGATCCAGTCCCCAGAGTCAGGGACTTGGTGGCTTTCAGTGGCAGGAGGCTGGGAAGCAAAGAGAAACAGCAGCAGCAGCTGGGCCTAGCACCAGCCTACCTCAAACTCAACCTGTGTCATTCTGGCCACAAAAACATCATTGACCACTGGTATAGAGAATTCCATATCTAAAAGTCCCTGATCACAGGAAATTCCTCCTCTAGAGAGGGATTAAATACTATTCTCATCAGCACCAGTGAAATATGGTAAAGCAACCTGAAGAACTCTTACTTGACTGAATGCACTGTCTCTGCCTGGTTCCCAGTCCTTCCTTTTTTTTTTTGAGACCAGACTTTAGCGGGCTTGATGCAAGAATCAGAGAGTGTAAATCTAAGGGAATCAGACTAGGTAATTGTAAAGGTTTGCTTCATCTTAAAAATCCATGAAGGCCTAGGAAGAAAAGGCAAGGCTGAAGAGCTGGTATCTGACATGATAATACGTTACACTGGAAAAACAGAACCATAACATTGTGGAAAACCAGAGCTGAAAAAGACTGAAGTCAGGAAATCATCTAGTTTTGCCCAAGGCAGGATCATCCCTGTCTAAGCCATCCCAGCCATCTCCTGTCTAACCTACACTTAAATTATGCCAATCCTGTAACTCCTCTAGGTAACTTGCTCCAGTGCTTAAGTACTCTCAAGGTTAGAAAGTTCTTTCTGACATTCAACTCCGAACTGTCCAAGTAGCAGCTCACAGGTACATGCAGCCAGTGAGGGGTTAATTTGCACCCCTCCCAGGCTCCCACCCTCTTCTCTCCCCGATTCGTTTAGTCCCTGTCCCAGGGTGCTGCATTGCATGGTACAGCTCGTGGTGCTGGGGAAGCCTGCAGCTTGGGGCAGTGCAGTGCACCAGGGATTACCTGCTTGAGCTGGTGTGGCCCACACAGGGTCCAGCCTCTGGTCACTTAGAAGTTGAAAAGTCCTGATTTTACATAGCCAAATAAATATCTTCACAAGTTAATTTGGAGTGTCCATACAGCTTTTCTATTTAACCAAGTTCATCCTGGTCATGGAGTTACAGCTGAGAAAGGAATTAGGTTACTGGCGATTGTTGGATCGGTCATAAAAAAGACTTTGCAATGCAGGAAGTACTTTTATTGTTGGAAGATCTGGTGTGGCTCTGGGATTTAAACCCATCCATCAATCATAATGGATACCAATGAAGAATACATAAGGTAACTATAGGCCAGTCAGTCTCACCTCCATCCTTGGCAAAATCTTTGAGAAAATCATCAAGGCTCACATTTGTGAGAGCCCGGCAGGACAAATTATGCTGAGGGGAAACCAGCACGGGTTCGTGGCAGGTAGATCGT